>NW_011967223.1:153560-249159 GCF_000949405.1 Vollenhovia emeryi | reverse complement strand
ACTATGATTGGTCAATTCTTATGTGTCTGACGAAATTGACCAATCGCAGTCGATTATTCTTACGACTACGACTCTGCGACTCGCATTGTAGACCCCGCATAACTCGTGTCGGGGAATAGAATTACGTTTACAATTTTACGCGTCGCGTAATATGAAAAGCGTTTCGAAAAATCTGAGTACAAATGTATATGAAATGTAAATTAAGTACGTATGTTAAAATTGTAAACGGAGTTCTATCGTAAAATTTAATAAGCGAGCATTATAAATGTTTTAAAGCGGGGGCTTTGAAGAGATAAATTTACCTTTCTTTTAAGAGAAGTCTTTCGCGATAAATGTTATACGTGTTTATTATTATGACTTTAGTCTGGACTTTTATGTCCAAAGGAAGCGAAATTGTATAATTTTGGCAAAAAAGAACAATATTAATAAAGGAGATTAAATCGTCGCGAAAACGTGTGATGGCTTAGTACTATTTTTTAAACATATTAAGTTCTACTACAAGACTCTCGAGTCGGCCTTTCAAAATTAATGCTTTAATAACCAGTTTAAGAACAGACACTCGTCTAGTCTTGAAATTTTAACGCATCCCTGTCACCGCAACAATATTAATGTCTGTTACATGATATCTTGAGCGTTGTAAATTCAAGCCTTTCGATCTCGTTCGTTAGTTTCCGATTTTATTCCACGTTACAAATTCAGAATGCCAATGTTCAAACAGCGTGTATGTAAGATATTGATTCGGCCGCTGTACGTTCGGAACGTGTTGCATTAATATCGAGCCGTGTTCCTAGCAATGTAGCAAGGCTCTGATATCCAGGCGCATCTCTGTATCCGGTGCCGGATGCAACGTAGAGTGAATGTACGAAAATATCTCAGCGGTATATATCCTCGAGGCATGTTCCGCAACGCGATCGTGTAACGTAGTTACATATTGCACGTTAAACGTTTCCATTCTCGCTGCGTGGTATAATTTGCGTTTTGAGAGCATAAATTATTCGCGCGTTTGCTGTTCTCTAACGTGCTTTCTACGTGCGGAATTAAGGATAAAAAAAATTACAGTTACGAACGAACGTGCGCCGAGACAATGATCGTTCGCATAGAACCGCACTTTTTAGGTCACCCAAGATAACGTGAGAATCCAGGCATCCGAAGTCGTCAGCCCATTTGAATTTCCACGGCGTTAGATATCGCCGGGTCCGAATATTCGCGCGATACGAGACGGAACGACTCGGAATAATATTACTGAAATGTGCAGCTTACAAATGTAACAAAACGTTAGCTCGCGGGAGCCTGAACGGAGCAGACCCTTCGCGGCCTCACCGCGGCTGATTCTAGCGGCGATGAACTGCCCTCACCCTTTGTCCCTCCTTTACGCTGCATACGCGCATCAAGGCGGATCAGGAATCTCGCACCGTTGTTAGCACGATTCTCGCGTTATTGTCGTGAAAAATGTTGGTTTATTGAACGACGAGGAGGTCGCGCGTGGAAACGACGAGCTCGGCGAGGCGATAACGCGAATACGATTAGGCTTTCACGACGGTGGCAGGGGGTTGGAAATTGAACCAAGACCCTCGTAGAAATTTGAAGAATGCGAAGAGGCCGCTTCTGTGTCCGCTACGGAGTACGACGCGATCGTTATCAAAATTGAATCATTAACTTCATTATGAGCGCGAGTACGACGAGCGGCGATGCCTATCATCGGCAAGATAATTATAATTATCACTTGTCTCGCGGATGACCGTGCAAAAAGCCCAAGTATCAATTTGCCGAGCGGCTTGGACGCGCTCCCTTCGCGGCGTTATTCGACCGAGAAAATATCCGCCGAGCGTGGAGAGATCGGAAGCAAATTGGAAATCGTATAACTACGTTAGCCGTCCTCTCGGACGTGCAATTAAAGCGCGCTCAGGAACGGGCGCGTCGATGCGTTTCGATTAAAAGGCAGCCCGGCGCGTCGCCTCGCCTCGCCTCGCTCCACCTCACCGTCGCGAGCGAAACGGCAATCCAAGTTTGCCGATCGTAATTCAAAACGCGCTCTCGACCGGTAAAATATGACGGAGCGACTAGCCGCGCGAGCCGGCCGCCGTAAATTAGTCTCTAAACGGGGCGCCGCGTAAACCGCGCGGCACGAAATCCCGCGAGGGACGGAAGGGACGTTGCGCCGAGCGTCCTCGTCTCGAACCCGTGAATTAAGTTATTCCTCACTAATCGGCTTCTGAGCTGCGCGCGAGCGTGATATACACTCGATCGTAAAGTCGAACTTCATTCCGCATTCCTACGCGACGCTCCCTTTACACGCTCGGCTGTGTTGTGTAAAGGCGGTCGGGGTCCAGTCGCCTAGCTCGCCTTTTACGACTCTATCGCGATGTGACACAACAACGGGGTTAAGAGTCGAGGAAACCTGAATGCGATGGCCACTGGCGTCAAGATGGACGCGACCCGCAACGGCTTTATGCCCGCGGTAAGCCGGTCTTAAGCTGGGATTAGTTCCCTCACGTGCGCCGAAAAGCCAGAGCTCGACACGTTCTATGGCGATAACTCGTTTTGCGCTGTGACCCCCGGCGATCAGAGGTCCACGAGTGTTCCTCTAATCGTGCGAATAAGATTTATTAACTCTTCGGAAGTGCGTGGATACTGAGACGCGTTGCGAGGACCGTCGCGACAGCAGAGTGTCCTCGCTGTTTCCCTTGGAATCGAAACAATTTTTCGATCCTCCGTCTTGAAGAGACTTAGCAGCCCCGAGTGAAAATTCCGTCTTTCAATGAATCCGATGAATCACCCTGTAAATAATTACGTGGACATCTTTGCGCGGTACTGGCCGCGTGTGTGTATCAAATAGTAACAACCAGGTGGACGAGACGCATTGTACAGTCGGATTGTCACGTTTCCGTCACTCGAACGGTCATTCTTTTCCAATAGCCGATATAACGAGTGGAGATGTGTGACACAATGAGGCTTCGAGACGTCGCGATACGCTTCGGAGAGCGATACTTATCTGCGCCGGAAATCGATGAGGTTAATAGCCACGCCAATATCCGCGATAAAAAAAGTAACGCTTTTCTCGCTGACAATGGTCCCTCTCGTCCGGGCGAGGGACGAGATCTCGAAACTCGATCAGCTATGCGGCGGCAAGAGAGCCGTTCGTTCAAGCGGCCCGATGGCCCAATAGAAGATCCGCGGAGATTAGATCGGATTGGCCCTTTCTGCGGAGCCGTTGAACGACCGGTATTGTCCGTCTTAAGTACCTTCGGCCACGCATCGATGATGTCGACAGGAATTGCGTGAACCGCGTCGGGACCGCGGTCGCTTAAATTCGGCCCCTGGCTCCTCTCTCACGTCTCTCTCTCTCTCTCTCTCTCTCTCGCACTCGCGCCATATCTCGAGCCTCTATCGATGTACCGTTTCTTTAATTACAAACTGCCTCCGCGAGCTCCCGTTGCCCACGCTGGGCTCTTCGTCAGGACGAACGCTGTCGCGTCTTTCGCGGCTCGCGACGACGACCAGCGGAGTTTGACTGCCATTGTGCCCGCCGAGCTGTTTCTAAATCGCGAGCTCTTCAAAGTTCCGCTTCCTGCTCGAGGGCTAATGTGCATCGCGACGGCCGTCATTAATTAGCCTCGCATTTTAGCGGCGATTCGTAACGTGCTCCTCACCGGCAAGGAAGCTCCGCTGATGCCTCAAGGTTGTTAAGTATTCGCGCTACGACGTGAATTTATTCAAACTGTTAAATACCTACGTGTACTTTAACAAAGCTTTTTCCCATTATTTTGAAAATCGATTAGCAGGTACTTTTGTCAAAGCGGCTAACACGAGAATCGTCCATTCGCATGATACAATTCGACCGATGCGAATTAATTTCCCGCGTGCGTCGATCGGTAGCCAACCAGATATTATTCGCAATCGACGAGATTCCGGCTGCATTGTTTCAAACGAATCGATTTCCAAGATAGGAAAGTATGATAGGCGAGCGAAACGCGATCGCCGAGAATCGAAAGGCAGCCAACGGAGACCGATACGAGAGACACGCTCTCATACGCGGTACGCGCGTATATCGCTCCGCGAACGGAGGTGAACGTAACGACATAATTCATTAACAATTCGATTCACGGGGAACAATCGGATTCATTAGTACTCGTGGCGTAGTCTTCTCTTCCCCCCCCCCCCGTCCTTCCTCCTCCGTCAGTCAGTCCGTCTGTCCGTCTTCTCGTCCGTCCCTGAGAGATATAAATACGTCTCTTATTGCCCGACTCGCTCGATTATTCGTTTTACCAATCAACGCTCGCGGTTGTATCTCGCTCCGGTGAGCGAGAAGCGCATCCACAGAATCTCGGATCGATGAACGAGCCGAGGGGAGGAATCCCGGCCGTTTCTATTCGAGAAGCTCTTCTCTCTGCCCGCTCTCGCTCGGTGGCTCCTTTCTCCTGCGTTCTCCACCTCTTCCGCCTCTATCTATCTCTCTGTCGCGGCACCAGATGATAGACGCGAGGCCTACTATACGGCCCGGCCGGCCGATACATCTTGCGCCAGCAAGATAAATACCCGAGCGTGTACTCGGCTGAATTTAGACGAACAATTGGCTAATGATGTCAAGGTTGAAAAGTCGCTTCGTTAAGGTAACGAAGCAATTTCGAGAGTCCTTCCGCGGCTCCCTCCATCTCGCTCTTTCGCGGGGCCTTCTTTGCATGCCGATGCACGAGGTGGTCTCTTCCGCGTTTTACATAATTTTAATATCTCCCGACAGTTGCGTCTCGAAGAAGGAGAGGCCATTTTGCGGCTACGGGCTACTTTGTGTCTGAATGGCGTCGGCCATTTGTTTCCCGCACGCACGAATAAAGGAATCGATTATGTCGGCTATCGGGCCCCTCGCGTGGTACTGAATGGCCGTCGATTTACTCGGGGTATGTTGGCGCGCACCGCCTCTGACAACTCGGGTGTGGACGCCTTAAACGTATGCAGATTGCCCGAAGCATGATATTTCGCCGGTGCCTCGCGTTCACGCGACAAGTAAGACGTCCGCGTTTTATTAATGTGCCGTATTTGTTGCGAGAGCGCGAAGCTGTAGATATTTAAATACAACACATACCATCTCGCTCCGAGATTAACATAAATTTCCGAGTACATTTTTAATAGCCAGGCCGACAGCCTGTCGCCTTGTTTAAGCATTTAAAGTGATGCATGATTATATTTTTTCCGCCTTTCTTTCGCTGTCTCTGCGGTATATCGCAGGCGCAGTCGACAGATATGTTTGCAGAGTATTTCGAGTAATGGTAGCCTATTTTGGTGATGCAAACGGTGGTCTATTTTAAAAAGTAGCCCGAGCCAAGTGTCTCGAATACCCTGCAATTTTAGTCCTCTCTGTCTAAAAATCACCGTTTCTCGAAATACCATTGAGACCGTTCTCGCGAAATAAACGATTCGTATAATCGTTTCTGCGTACGGCTCGATTAAATTCGCGGTTTCCAACAGCCGCTTGGAAAAGCAGCCTCGCAGAGACGGCGCACACTCGGCACAAATAAACCCCCCGCGGCTCAAAAGCGCCTCGGCTGGCCGCTCACGGTGGGATGATGCGAGAAGGCGCGTATGAAAAGGCAAGTGCGGTAGTAAAAACGCACAGGTGGGAGGATTAGCCGGTCTCGGAAGAGACAGAGAAGGCTAAAAAGAAACCGACGCGCGGGACGTTGAATACATTCGGATTTCGTGCGGACGCAACGCGGCGGAGCGGCGTCCGATGCAATGCCCGTCCGTCCATACGCTCCCGCCGGTCCATCCATCCATCCTACCATCTATATCCTCGCTCGCGGGCCATTCGCACTTTGCCAAGCAATCCTCATTCCCATTTATCACCTCTTCCTCCGCCGCTCCTTCTTTTCTATCAGTCCGTTCTTCCTCGGCGCGTCCTTCTTTTTTAAACCCTTCGACTCCAATTGGTTTCTTTCGAGACCTCTCATTCGAACGTCTTTCGTCCTCTCTTTATCCATCTTCCTCTCTTCCTCGCGTTTCTTCCCGCGTGTCTTTCTCTCTCTCTCTCTCTCTCTCGTTTCTTCTTCCTTTCTATCTCTGTCGTACGCAGGTACGAGTACGAATTTGTTCTCGTGTGCCGTCTCGTCTGGTCCAACGCACTTTCTTATTCCTGGTTACCTCAGGGGGGAAGGGGACTCGCGAAAGAAAGGCGCACGACGCAATGACGTCTGAAAAGGGAGCTGCCGAAACATCGGACGGAACCAGACATTTGCACGCTTTATTGCACATGAGGAGAATCGCTCGCGATCCGACGGCGTGGAAAATCGATCGTTAGAGTCGTCTATTGCGATTCTGTTATTTATCACGATTACGTCCCGATCGTACGCAAAGAAACAATTTATCCAATTGATCCCTCGGTTGGCAACAAATTTGATAAACAGAAGTTCAACAGGATAATATAAATTACTTGAAGTAGTAACAACATGACGAGCAATAGTATTAAGGTATTTTTACGGGCCTCGCCCCCCGTTTCCGGTATCCCGGCGCGACTGAGCTTAATGTCGCCACATTTTATAACGTATCCCTTGAACGAAACGTTTCGTTTGCCATTTGAAACGTCTCGCGAGTATTCCTGTCGTTCCTCCACGCTATAACGGAAAATTACGTTCCCGTTTCTCTAGGATATTACGCAAGGCGGGATTCTTTCCCGTTGTATATCACTATAATGCGGCATTATTTCTAAGGTCTTCGACGGTAATCACGGGCGATTATTGTCCCGGTGGCCACCTACCGCGTATTAATAAAGCCGAAGAAAGGTGGCGGCAGGTCGCCACGTTAACCCCGACTGCGCGGCCTGACGTAGAGGAATCGAGATTTCGTTCTGTCGGAGCCACCGTTGGGTGGCTGGCCCTGGCCGGGCCCTAAGGGAATATCATAAGGGAATAGCCCGAGCGCGGGATACGAGGACCCTTCCAGGAAGAAATAAGCGAGAGAGGAGCCTTATCGTTTGTGATCGCCAGCCCCGGTCTCACAATCAATACTTAGGTTAATAATGAGGCTGCAGCATTCCCCGACATTTTATTATCATTATTATTTATTGTTAATTCGCCTCCTCCTGGGCCATGCCTGCCATGGGTGGTAATAACACCTCGAGAAGAACAATGCGTCCGTTCTTATATGCCGGTCAAAAAGAAGGCAGCGACGCGCCGAATGATTTGCATTCACTCCGATTCTCGTTGTCCGACCGTCATTTTATTTCGAAAAGGAAAACGTTGTTGCATTCATCTTCAATTATTATTTTTCAAATCATTACGTCTGAATTTAGTATAAAAGAATTCATTGTCTATCGAACTTTAGTGATCAAGTCTCATTTTGACTAGCATAGTTGGGAAAGAAGTACCTTAATTCACTCAAAGCATTAGATTCAGATTTCCAAATAAAATACGGTCGATTTTTCTTTCCTTCGTAACTGGCTTTTACGGAATATTGTTAATCACAAGTCCTTGTAACGTTTCGGAACTCGCAGAAGGTGGCCGATGATGTGTTCATTGTAATCGTGCGTCGTGTATGCGGTACTGACGTTTCAAGGAAAGTCATTGTCACAGCTTGAACAAAGTACACGCTCCGCAATGGCAAGGATTCTAACGGGCCTTTATTATTTCGATCACGCCATTGTGATTATTCAATATGTGAATATAAATATTAAGATACTAGAAAATTTTTATTTATATAATTTCTACTACGTCTTGTTATTTCTTAGTAGTTTTACAAATTTTGCAAATATTAGGGAGTTTCAATGAGAAATAATACTGTTTCCAATTTTTATTCTACCGAATACCTATTCAATTATATGTAACGTTTTGCCTCACATTTCAATTCCTTCTTTGCGCATAGCTGGTCGCGGAGTATCCTCTTGCGAGGATAATAGGCGGCGGCTTGAAGTCTCCGCATTTTCAATTAGCTTCAGTGACGATGGCTCATCGGTTCCTTCGGACGCTCACGCGTGATTGCGATTAGAGCCGGCTTAGGCAAGGTATCAGCGAGATATTGAATCGTTCGATAACTTGGCGCGGACTAGCCGTGCCTTCAAAGGCGAGACATAGCAGGAAGTATCCGATCTTTCACGGTGCTTTCTTGGCCGACGAGTCTAGAGAGCGAGAGAGAGAAGATAATAACTCGAGATCTGCCCGCTTACGAACCGACGCGCATAGTCGGATTTCGTTGCTGTAAACGTGGGTGGTTTTGTGCTCGCGTATTAGTACTTGAAGTTACCTAGTCATAGGGCTGAAACGCTCGCGACAAAAATGCCTCAATGTCCAATTAGCAAACAAGAGGTATTGTCGCATCCTTCGCATTGTCCGTGCGAGATGTCGCGAGAGGTGACATTGTACGACGGACACGCGTGGCATTTCGTCATGTACAATATCTGGGAGAAAAATGTGGGATAAAATTGTCATGTGAAGCGCTCGCCAATTCTGCGGGACACACTTGTCGACTCTCGCCTTAGTATTCAGTCGCGAGAAGCGCGTCGAAGCTTTCGACAATTCAATTGTCACTTAAGAGTGTGTGTCACATAATTAAGGCGAAGTGCGAGATAGGATTGTATTACTAGTTCCAGCCTTTTGTACGCCTTCGAGACGTATTTCGCGTTCCAAGTTCTCCAACTAGTTTCGCGAAACTAGTGTCTGTGAAAGTTCTGCACAGTGGCAACAACGCCGCTTCGGTACTCAATCAACGTACATCCAATCGGATCCCTTGTTCTATCTTGACACAGTTCGACGAGATAATTTCCAACAGTTAACCATTCCCACGTTACATACAGCATGAATGCCAACTCAGACGTCTGGTAGAAGATAAAGATTAGTTTATCTATTTAACTCGAACAAAAGAACGATGCGCCGGTGTAAAGATGCCGTTCGTAAGTCGACAAATATTAGTTAAAATATCCGCAAAGTTTTGCACGTCGCACAATACGCTTTCGTTACGTGGCGAGAGCGGGATTCATGACGACGCAGCATTACGCTGTAGCATGTACCCCCAGTGGGCGTACCTCTAGATAACGAGGTGACGTCTAATACTGTATGTCACGCAACCGTTTCACGTATCCCGAAAAGACGTAAGCTCAGCGCAAACGTCAGACATAGAATTCTGCCGTAGCGAGAAACGCCGAGAATCGCGTTCCTGATTATACGTCACTTAAGACGCCGCCTGAAAAGCGCGGATGCTTCAAAGCGCGAGGCATTCCTCAATGCACTTATTTCTCTAGCCCGCCGACGGCACAATACCCGCGTCGTTTCGCGATGAGATTACAGTCACGTGTGTGACGTATCCGCGGATTAACGTGAAATGCCACGTAGACTACCCGTTTCTGACTCGAGGCTCTTTGTGCGGGCCCAGTCGAGGATTCCAAAGTTCTCGCCGCGTCGATGTTCAGCCAGCGGTGCTTCAATGACTAATCAGCGAGCAGCCTCTCTTTAACGTTTCTCTCTCTCCCTCCTTCTCTCACACACACACACACACTCTCTCTCTCATTCTTGATTAGATTCCGCGATGCCGCTTATCGTTGTCGACGAGATAGATTGACCCGCGTGCCGGTCAAAAAATCCTGGAGTAACCGTAAATTATCGCCGATTTTGACCTGGACGATCATTTACAGTCGACTCGAACATACGTGCGATGTCTTGAGTTATAGTTCTAGTTGGGCATACCATAAATACGACACGCACTTCCATATAATTCCAACCATGCGCTTATTTTATGGCCGCGGCGGCTTTCCTCCTTGTGCACGTGAACGGGCCAATCGATGCTCTTTCCACTGGTCCGTTCCTTTCCCCGCGGAGGTCAAGACGCCGCGATACAGCCGCTGCGGAAATATTTCTGTCGTCCACGGTAGAAACATCGTAATTCAGTAGGGGTATTTCGTATCCATTCAATGTGCAACGTTATTAATTAGGTAAAAATACCGAAAGTATGACGCATTCGAGCGCACTTCGTTCAAGAAGGAAACGTTCTTTGTCGAAAACGATCAAGCGCACCGGTAAAATTTATTCTAAATTTTACTCTGTCGCTTCGACTCGAATCTGCATTCATTGCACACGAGGCAAGTTTGCGCCAATTACTGGGATCACGAAATTCAGTCACGCCTCCACTCACTTTTAGTGATATTTCTGCTAAAAATCTGGACACTGCTATTTCTGTATTTTTTCCCCGAATACGATTATACACTCTATTTTCATTTACTTTATTTCGATATTCAGCACTAAAAATATCTTTGTAATTAAGTATCAAATACAATTATTGCTAAGCCAGTAATATGATCGTTGCCGGAGCTCACCTATTCTTAAAATTTCCTTCAGAGTTACAGGCAATATCAACAGTCCTTGTCAAGAGAAAATAAATTTTAAATATGAGGTTACATATAGAAATAAGAAACTTCGCGGAAGCAATTAAATTTGAAAGAGATCCGCGATAGTATTCACTGCTCGATGACGCGCGTACACGCGTCGTATTATCGACAGATGCTTCGTCAGGTCCGCTTGTCAATTTCACGGTAATAAACCACGGCATCGACGACCTCGGGCGCGGCGAGGAACTCGTCGATGAAACGCGCTCCTATCGCGTGTGTCACACAGTACGTCGAATTCTTCGGGTTCACCGTATGGCCAGCGCGACGCCGACGACATGACCTGTGCGAACGAACCTCCCAGCTGCAAAATCTCACACCGAGAGGAATGGACGCGAGCCACGGGTCCGGGCACAAAACGAGGGAGGGTTCCTCGAGCGGAGGAGCACATAAAATTAAGCCGCAAATAAAGTAAGCCCGCGGGTCCCTTCTGAAGAGCTCCGTACCGGCTTATGCCCACGGGGCCGTGAATCATCGCACCTAAACTAGCGACATTTACTGTCGGGGATAACATTTGTCATACTAGAGTGAGGAGGCCATCGATTCACCCAACGAGCCGTCGTAGGACGCGCGTGAAGCGGGAAAGAAGAAAAGGAAGACGTGCCGGGATCGACGGGAAGATGCCGGCAGAAGAGGGACGACGGGCCGGTAAAGGAGTAAGACGGATAGCGAGCTCGAGTTCATAGGCACACAGGGCAAAACTCCGAAGCACCATCGTAAATCTCCTCCTCGAGGACTGCTTCGAGATCGTTGAATTAACGGGTCGCGATCGTAAAGCGACTACGCGAGACCGGGTCTCGTCGCGAGACGACGCGATGGTAGCACGAACAACGCGAAGGGTGGCAAAGGGACGTGTCCCACGAGCGAAGGAGTGATTCACGGCACGGAAGAAATCCGATTTTCCTCGAAAGACGTCGCGCGATCGGCCGGCTTAGGCGACCGGGGAGCTCCTCGTCATCCTCCCTCGCGTTCGCTGTCGCTCGTAATGTCAAATCGGTTTAACTCTTTCACCTCAAAATCTTCAGAAAAAACATTCGCCACATGATACACAGAGAAAACGATTTCTTTCGATTTAATATAATACATTTTATTGTATCCAAACAAATTCAATATTTGGAATGGTCCAAACAAATTATTTGTTTGAATTTGAAACAATATATATCTTTGTCCGAAATAAAATATTTGTCTGAAACAAAAGATATATTCTCTGTAAGCTAAATGTTATTATTTCTTTATTCAAGCAACATTATCGTTTGATAAAAAATATGTGAAAAAAATGTACATACATCTTTTTCCCTCTACATTAGACTTTTCCCTTCATTAGAAGAAGAAAGATAAACACTGAATTAGTACGCTATGTTCAGCTATAAAGAATAGACCATTAGATGATTAGACTACGTCTGCTGATGCGGTCGCTTATATGCCTGAGCCACCATGATTTTACTTACGAGTTCGGTGTCCATCTAGTGTCAATCAAATAAATAGGAATACTAAATCCAAAGAAACCTTTTTCTCTGTGTACTCTCGCGGTGTCTTAAATAACGCATTTCGGACGTATGCTCTAATCAGATGAGAAATGGGTAAATACAGCGAGAAATTCTTCCTCAGCGGTAACAAGGCGTAAGAAATAACTTAGGGAAAGTGTAATATATAAAGATTTAATAGCACGTAAAACATCTGGAACGTATGTCGTATTTTCTCCAGTGTTTACGATGATAAAAAGTAAGTTCCGAAATTCCGTTTCGAAAACCAAATTAATTGCAGTTGCGAGAACTCGCGGCAGATCGGTACCAACTTGCCGCACCGAGGTACTGTCAGTTATCAGTACATGAACATTCGTTCTCCGTGTCGGCGCGTCCCCGCGTAGCTGCTTGTGTCGCGAGTTATACGCGTACTTTCTCCGCGTCGAGAGGAGACACTGGCGCGTATAAAGTAAGAGCAAACAGACGGAAAAAGAAATAGAAGGTCGACACAGACGAAGGAGAGGAGAAAGAAAAGGGCGAGGGCAAAGAGGGCGAAGAGGGCGAAGAGGGCGAAGAGGACGAAGAGGGCGGAGCGCAGCGCGACGCAACACTCGGGAACGTACGACGGAAGGAATGGAATATGATATAATGCAAAGGTAAAAAGGAAAAAAAAAAGAACGAAAAAGGGGAACCGCCGCGACCGGGCTAGCGCGATGATGGGGGCAAAAGGGGGAGATTTAAAGCCGCATGGACATTGTCATCGGACGCGCGGCTATAAACCAAGCCGCGTGCCGCGTTGCCCGGGCCAAGTTCGTTCTCTCTCTTTCTTTCTCGCTCGCTTTCGCCACAGCCGTATAACCCGTGAACGGGGGGTGCTGGAATATACACCCCGCGTTATATACACTCTCTGTCGTCTTGCCATAGATCCATGGGGACCAGCGCTTTCCTACACGCCATATATTCGCGGTGCGTTTACGATCGTGGCAACCGGACCTGAGACAAGTATTATTTTTCATCGATTCGTTCGAGCGCGCGCGTTCGGCCATGCCGGCACTTTAAGTCCCGTGCCGATTTTTAGCCTGCCTGCGCGAGAGAAGATAGAACGAAGGCGGGAGGGCGAGAGAGGATGAGAAAGCGAGGGAGAGAAAAGGAGAGGAAGGAGCGGAATCAAGAGAATGGAAAGAGCGCGCGCTGTAAGATCAAGGACGGCGGCAATCTGATCGAGATCGTGGCGATAATAACGCATTCGGGAGCGGCGGTGGTTTGAAAAAGAGTTTCAAACCGCGGGTGATAGATAGGAAAAAATCAACTACCGCGGCCGTGATAAGAATCGCGCCTGTGTGCGGCGGAGTGAGAGCGATCGTGGATAAATCGTACGCGGCGTACTGAAAAACATGAACGCAGCGCGATATTTAACCCCTTCGGGGCACCGCCGCTTTCACATTTGCGAGCCGCTCTTGCCGAGTGCGCCTTTGAATATAAGTTCTGTCTCGGAAACTGACCGGGTAATACACGTCGAGACTTGAAAAAGACGCTGCGGGACTACCTGTTTGAAATCCTTTTTCGATCGATGGTACCGCACGAACCAGGACTCGAAACAGCGGCGGTTTCGTCTCGGCGAGACCGTCGGGCCCCAAAGGACTAACTGTTTCGACCCGGGCGGCGACGTCATGTATCGTGTCTTCGACTCGTAGCGCCGACCCGCGCATCACCGACCCCCGAAGACTCCCATTCCGAGCCACGATTCCGACGAGGTACCGTAACCTCCCGCGAGTGCATTTCCATATCCATGACTGCACCGTAACGTTCGCTCGTCGACCACGCTGGAGATCGCAACGGCACTATGACGTCCCGAGCGGTTTCCTTAACCGCTAAGCTGAGGAAACCTCTCTCGCGACGCCTGGCTTGCACGGCAAAGCAAGCATCTCTCTCTCTCTCTCTCTTTGTTTCTCGCTCCCTTCGTCTCCTCCTTCTCTCCCATTTTCTCCGCGGGGCTCTTGGGCAGCTTGGGCTGCGTTTCGCATTCCTCGAGCGCTCTAAGCGCCTCGATTCGAGTCATCGCCGAGAAGCGCCGTGACCCTGCCCGAGACTGCATTTCCATACCGGCGCGGCGCAATGCCGTCGCCGCTTCGCAGCGGTCCGCGCGGCTTCGATTCGAGTCTGCGATGAACCGCGACATACCGAACACGCATACACACAGCGGCATTAAGATATCCATCGGGCGGGCCTTTTTCTCGCGGCCGAGCACCCCGGCCCCGGGGTCATGGCCCGTTCACGGTCGTGAGACACCCCACAAAGCGACGCGCGTGGACGGGGACGTCTCCGTCGGGGCCCCGGTATACACTCGTGACGGTTCGCTATCAATTGTTTCGCCTTCGGCCCCCGCGCCGTTTCTACACCCCGATTTCGCCTGTCCTCCTTCCCTCATCCTTCGCCCTCTCGCTCGCACCGACAACTCCGGGAGACTTCGACGCGAGATTCAATGGGCATTTCTCAACCGGCGTCACAGAGACGTGAGTAAATATAATACGGTCCCGCGTCTTTTGCAGGAAGAGAAGGGTACGCTCCAGAGGAGACGAGGAGGAAATCGAGAGATCGAGGCAGCGGACAGTCTCGCGTTGTCACACAACGACCCGTTTCGCTCTCTGATCCACGAATGCGCCGCTGCTTGGAGTCTTCTCCTATCCTTAATTTCACCTGCATTCCTTAAGGGGATCCTAAAGCAGTCTGTTTTATCGACATTCTTTGTTAGAAGTAATCTTTTTATTGGCTTTAAAGAAATGCAAAACTCTTCTACGGAATTAAAGTACGCGGCAAAATCTAGACTATGCTGGTCGACTTTATATCAAAAACGAAAAAAAAATGAAAAACTTTACTAATTCTTGGTACACGTGACGACAATATTTCCTTGATACAAGAATTCTACATTAAATATATACAAAATGAGACCAGCGTACTCTAGGGACAACAATATCGTGCAATTAAAACTAAGATCAATAGCCTAGAAAAAAAGATTACTTCTAATAAACGCAGGTCCAGAAATCCAAGTCCAGAAGAAGAGAAAAAGAGCAGCAGACTTTTTCGAGAGAGGTCGCTGCCAAATATCTATCAGATTGTCAGTAAAGCCATGGTGTCGACAATGCTAGAATTCGATTCAAAATCTCGGTCTGAGCAACGTGTAGCTAATAAAATTGCTGCTTTTTCCTAAAAGATGCAAATTGATTGGCTATCAATTTCTCGGACCAATTAAGGAGTATAAAATGTCGATAATTGACGTTTTTAATTCCGTCTCCTATCTCATCGATACTGATCGAGTTCGCCAGCGGCTTTAGGATCCCTTGTCGCCGTAATGACCGAGAAATAGGACGCGAAGGTGAAAGTAAACGATGGGTCAGATGCGAGCAAAAAGATTTGTCATTTCGCTTTGCAGCGCACTATTGTTTTTCAACATTTTGCCGCGCGACATGCCGTCGCGTGTCGTTTCATTGCTCATTTCCATACCTGGGATGACGGTTCAGTAAAAATGTCTAGCTATTTAAAACGACACTGTCGTTTAATCAACGGCGGCGTTCGTGATTTACGTGTAATGCTCCCGTAATTATCATAGCGCGTGTAATGAGACATAAATAATATCTGTAATGAGAAATTACAGCTTATGTATTTTGTACAGTACAAAGTGCGTGTGCGTAGCGATTTATCGGAAGAGCGTCGTCGATGCGGGTGTTTCCTCGCGGTGCAGTGCGAATTTGTTTCGCGGTGGCGAACCGGCGGCGGCGTTTACCGATAAAAACAATTCACCGCAACATGTTACGGTAGCACCATGATCGTAATAATAATCGTAGCAGCAACGATAGCATCTAGCTGCGGGTTCACGGCGTTAGAAGCGCGCACCCGCTTCGCGAGCTCGTAACCTTTAGAGCGATACGCTGTGGCTAGATGATACAAGATAACAGAGCATCACAGATAACGGTGCGGGACGGCCGCCACGACGAGAGATCTATGGCAGGAAAGCGAAGATAATCGCGGGACCATGGCAGGGTGAGCGGAGGAGATCCGCCTGGTATCCGTTTACCGAATCCGTCGGATTCACGTGTTGCGGGGAGGAAGCACCAAACAACTTTGCGGTTCCCTCGTGGTGAATTTATGAATGCGATTTCGATGTCGTTAAATATACCCAGCGGCCACCGAGAGTCGTTTAGTTACGGTCAGCTGCGGCTGCGGAGTGCCAATGGATCTGAATTTGGAAGGAATTTATGGACACGCCTACTTGTTCTTTTCTGACACAGATTTTTACGCAGCGAGACAAATTACAAAAAGGCGAAAAGAAAGCACACTGGCAACATTAAGGTCTCAAATTGCTCGAAGGGCGATTGATCTTCTCTCAGTACCGGAAATGCACTCTTGATCATCAGGAGCGCGCCCGATAACGTTCTCTCAAGAGTTATCTCGAGCGCGACGAATTACGAGCCTACGAATCGACTTTCAGGCTACCATCGATGCCACTGCAGATTAGCGGACGATATATATCTACGCTCGCGATGCCACACGTGCGCGCGCACACGCACAAACTCGCACACATGCTCGTACCGTGCCTCCTCGAGCACACAGGCATGCCTCGCGAGTCCGTGAAAGGAGGCTCTACGTGTACCACGGGTAACTTAACACCTTAACAGATATTTATGGCTTTTGCTAATACAAAAGATAAAAACAGCGATTTTGGTTGACTCTCGACCGGCGCTGTGCAACATATATAATGCGTCATGTCGCACGCACAACGGCGGAGAGTACACGCGCGCCGGGTACACGACGATCGCTTGCTGACGCGGAGGGAAGGCTTGTATCTAGATCGAGTATTTGGTTGTAATACACGGTCGCATTTATCACGCTGCATCGCCGATGCTGAGAGTAAATTCCGAAAATCTCACCGCGATGTACGATACGTCTCAATTACGCCCGATAAGGTCTGATTTCGGGCGCGTGTCTTTTCAAGAGGCTGTAAAGTCGTTTAAAGTCTAAATGAATATATTCTCGAAATAACAGATACGAGAAAGATCTAATCTCTGGAATTATATGTCTATATGTTCGGCAATTCATATAACATGTCAAAATATCAATTTTGCATCCTTTTTTCTTTACGCTATGTAACAAGAATAATTCAGTATCTGTAAAACTATTCATCAAATATATTCATAATTTCCAGGATTGGGAAGTAACTCGTTACTTGTAATAAAGTTACAGTTACCGTTACTTTTTTTGCTAACTCTAACATAACTTCGTTACTTTCTCTCCATCTGTATCTGTAACTTAACTCAGTTACATTGTTTCGATAACTAATGGTTACATTAATAGTTACTTTATATATTTTTTAAACTTCTACAAATCGCATTAGGCCTTGCATTTGCGCATAAACGCCTTTAGCGACACGTTACAATTGAAATGCAGATTTGATATTTTTATTTTCATAGCAAGAAAGCAACTGCAAAGTAACGATTCGTTACTTTTTGAGTAACTGTAACTAGATACTTTTATAAAGTAACTTTTACAACCCTGACAATTTCACAGATCTGTATTTAGCTGGACATCAACGCCAAAGCTTTGTCACCTTTGGACAATTACTAGATAACGAACATATTGAAATCATCGTATTGCAGACCAGTATCAAATGATAAAAGTAAAAATCGTCCTCTTGCAAGTCAATAATTTTTCTGACACAACCTCTTCATCAAACTTAAAAGACAGATTTGACATGCGTCTCAAAAAATTATTCTCCAGATTGATTACCTAGTGGAATTTGATAAAGTACATTGCGAGTGCGGTTGAATTTGCGGTTGGAGATTCCGTGAAAAGATTAGAGCCCGACGGTTTCGTGAAATTTGCTAATTGAAACGTTTCGGAACGTACGCGCGGTAGCCCTTCGCGAAAAAGGGCGTGCCGAACGCGATTATTCTATGGTGGGCGGGAAAAGCAGTATAAGTCATATTACCCGCCACGTAGGCACGAAAAGGCCTCAAGTCCGCGGCTCCAGGGGCCCGCGGTCGAGGGGGCCTCGCGAAAGCGCCGTCCGGACTTTCCTTGCGAGCAGCACCCTCGGAGGGGAAGGGATGGAAACGAAGAAGCTACCCGGCAATGGTCTTTAGTTGACGACCGACATTGCTTGCCTCTGCGACTACACGCGGAGCGGTTTCATTTGCACGTACACGCTCGAACCGTGCGTGTATACGCGCGCCTGCCATTCGAGTTCTCGCACCGTTTCTGCATCCCCGTGGTTACTCGAGGTGGCAACGTCTAATTATCCTGCGGAAAGTTCATCCTCCAATTATAGTAGGCCGCCGCCGCCGCCGCCGCCGCCGCCGCCGCCGCCGCCACTTCGGCATTGTTACGGATTCTTCGTTGTTACGTTATTATTACGGACAACCCGCGCTGTTTCTTGACTGACACGTTACACGCGCATTTACTCCTCGATAACGCGCTGGTATTTCTATGATGAAAAGACCAATGCGCCATCACTTTGTTGCACGAGCCGCGCGTTGGTCGCCGGGGCGTTGCATGCTTATCGCACTCACGGCGTTTCTGATTCTCTATAGAATTATTAGGTTCGCTTAACACCTCTGACACGTCCCACTCCTCGTGCGTGGGTGAGGAAAATGAAATTATCACGTCTGCCCGTTTGACGGAGGGTAGAACCCCATTATTACAGCCTGTGCGCAAGGATCACTCAGCGAAGCGTATTTAAGCGGCGCAGCGGCGAAACTCGTTGACGCCAAAATTTATAGGAATCAAAAAAGGAATTATTTTTAATGCGAAACGTACGAGGGCCCCTTCAATGCGGTGTACTTTTCGCGAGGGATAGATCTTAATTATCAATGTGAGGAAATGTACAGCCTCAGCTTCAGCTTCGTGCACATTATCCCATCCAGTCATCTCGTCGTCATATATACATACATGTATATATGTGTGTATGGTTCCCGCGCTGCCCCGCGTATATAAAGAACATTATTGACTGTGCGTAAATCCATAACACTCGTTAACGAACCAATCTCGTCTGTCGATCGGTATCTAAATTGGAACGTATCGGCCGCTCCAAGTCGCAGCGTCGCGCGAATAATGCGGCAGCATTACTCGTTGATCGTCGCGCTTTTTCGCGATCCTCACCGGATTATATTCGTATCGTTCACCGTCGACACGCCGATTAAGGGCCCCGTCGTTTTCGCACGATTAGCGCCCGCGTCGACCGGACGCGATCGATTCTATCTCGATTTCGCGATCTCCCGCGGGCATTAACCGCGTACGACGAGTGGATTAGGTCCTCGAGGAGCAAAACCCCTCCTCCTTCTCTCTCGCCCCCTCGCGTTACTCAACGACACAAACACGCGCGCTCGCAGGAAGAACAAGTCCGGTTGAATGTGGGCAAAAGAAAACGGACGCGGGTACACGACATAAGCGTATCAATAAAATGTTTAATTGGCATTTACATTTCTTCATTCGACCCAACAAGATCGCGATACGGATCTTCCGCTCGCTTTCTCGTGCAAGCACCTCGTCCTTCCTCCAAGCGCACCTCGGTCTCAACGTCAGCCTGAATGTCGAGCTGGTAACCGGCTGACGCGGGGTGAAAGAGAGAGGGAGAATCGGTAAAGGCGAATTTACACGGTTTTCTTTCAACCCACCGAACCATCGGAAGAAAAGTGGAACCTGTCTCCACAAAAATGGCCATCCGTTCTTGGCGCTGAAAAGAGCATCTTTATTTTTCGGGGTGCACTTCAATCGTCAGTCAGCAAAAATCAAGTGTGAGATGCGCTTCGTTGCGAATGACTCGGTAGAATTTTGTATTTATAGAAGTCACGTTTGTGGACATATTGTTGAGAAAGACCGCTTGATCCGAAACTTTGGTCTTTGACACTTATACAGCTCACGTCTTTATTTGCGAAAGAGTGTCCCGTCTGCTTTCGATAAATCACTCTCGTCGACACAACGACGCAAGTCATTTAGGACGATCGTTAGAAGTAAACCGTACAAATTCGCCTTAAGAAGAGGCAGGCCGGGAAGGCGACCAGGCGGAATACGTGTATACTGTCGATATGGACGAGCCGGCGTTTGGTACCTTTTACGTTAGTTCGCTGCTGGCAAACGGCCTCGTGTTTTCACGTGCCTGCGTGTGTAAGTGCGTGTCCCGCTTGTCTGACTGACGGATCGTTCGAGGTGCCACGACGTCTTCCTCTTGTCAGCCTGCGACGAATCGGCGCGCGCGACGCGATAATGGATGCAATTGGTACCTCCGGACGCGGCCTGTTTGCGATAAGGAGCTGGGCGGAATTTTGGAGCGACATGACGTCGCACATTATTTGTTCTTATTTACCCGCGCGGGCCACGTCCGACCTAAATAAAAGAGAACAGGACACCGGTGGCGGTTAATATTTTTAATCGGCGTGGTAGGAAATTGGAAGATTATAGGATGACACAGGCGGGATCCGTGTGTGCGTCGCGCGTCTCACGCATCTCGCATGCGTAAAAAGCGCATACACGGGGTTTACTAATCGAGATAACGCATAGCTCGTGACTGTTCGATCTACGGCTACAGATCGTGCGGGTTCGAAAAAAATGCAAGGGCTACTACCCTTTAATTTTACATCGAGTTTCCTGGTTGAAATTCTACAACTCGCACGGATCTGATTTGATATCCGCGAAGATCGCGCGGCCGAAGAATACGTCGCCGATTCGTTGCCGAAGGAATTCAGCCGATCCCATTCGGCCGCGCGCGTTCACGGCCGGAGAGAGATCGCACCAATTATTTTTTATGCCACGCGACATATTTCTCAAATTAATCCGGCCCGAAAGGGTCCGGGATTGCGGCGCCGAAAGACGAGATAGAGAGCGCTTGCTCGTTGTGCATTCGCGTCGTGCGATATTTCACGCCGAAAACGAACTTGGCGAGAGTGATGTAATCGCTTAATTAACGAGCCGCGCTACTTAACGCACTCGACATGTCCCTGTCCTTATCGCTGCTTCTCTCTCTCTCTCTCTCTCTCTCTCTCGCTCTCTCTCTATCCTTTCCCGTCTCTCCTTCTCAGAAGGAAAAGAGAAACGGTACACGTGTAAACGCTGCGGCCGAGCTTGCGTGTACGAACGAGCACGCTTGTATACATATGAATCGAGGCGCATCAGCGGGCATACCACAGGTGCCGAAATTTCGTTCATTTATCCTCGGCTCCCGGCCAGTTTGTTGACCGTTTACCCGCAACACCTTATACATCACGGTCGCATCGTCCGAGCGTACCGTACGCGTGTGTGCGTGCGTGCGTGCGTCGGCCGCGATTCGGCCAGGCACCCGATGGCGACGGTATGCCATCCTGTTTGCGCTGATGAATTTTTTTGGAGGAAACTCCGTGCGAACCGGTGGAATGCAAACGTCGCTCGTCCCTTTCCTTGGGAGCGCCTATCCGACGCGGCTCATTAAACGCGCTCGCTGAGCGAGCGACAATTACACGAACGAGAATGCGGCGTATAAATGTCTCGCGTTCGCACAAGCGAGTGCTGACGTAATGATTCCTTAGCCAGCACACGCGGGTAGATGACGGTTAAAGGGTTCCCAAGGCAGCTACGAGCCAACCGAAACACGGTGCTTATCTGATTCTCTGTTTCAAACTTTTCCAATTTATTCACAAGATAACATTCAATTTCTCCCTCGGTTTAATAACATCGCAATCGATGCACCGTATATTTTCACAAGTGATTATTCTGATTATTCTGATTTGTTAAAAATGCACTCATTAATTGAAAAATGATGGTAATAATGGAACAATCAATATCGTTCGTATTACAGATTGATGCCTGCGTTACGATATTATACGTGTGCAACAATTGGAATTTCATCGGCGTTAAATTAAGCGGGAATTATTCGGCTATTCGGAGAAAAAGCGCAAAATTGTTCTCGCCATCATTCGTCCGCGATTGCAGATAAAAAGATTACGTTCACCCGATGGAACTCCACCTCGGCCGGACTAAGCCATCGCGCCGGCGACTTTAATAAGGAAATAAGCGGAAAGACGAAAGTTCGAAGGTAGGAGGGAGGAGGCCCGTTAATGATTTACCGCGGCTTTATAACCGCGAATTCACCGCGCACCGCCGCCACAAATGCAGGAGAGAAACTCGTCGGTAGGAAGAGAAAAGAAGAGAGAGAGAGAGAGGGGGGGGGGGGGAGAGAAAGAGGACTACGCGCCACGCCCCCGACTTCTCATCTTTTACGCGTCTCATCTTATGACGTTGGTACGTGAGGGCCCTTTTGAGCCGGGGCCCCAAACGCCCCGTACGACGACGACGAGGAGCGTTTTCGGGAACCCTTTTCCCCCTTTTTGTTCCCTGGAATGTGTTAACCCTGAAGCGAGGCTCGCGTTCGGCGCACGATATATCTGCCGGAGATTTAACTCCGGGATTACTTCGAAAATCTTTTCGGAGCAACGAGAATATGAAGAGCTCCGATAGCAATAACTCTATGTTTATAACGCCTTTACTGCTTTTAACAGTATTAACTGTGAATCACTTTTAACGCTTGCGTTAAATGTACAATTTATTTGGCGAGTATTCGATTGACAATTAAGTGTAGGGATTCACGTAGGTATAACTTTTGCCGAATAATTATATGATTTTTTACAAGTTTGCTCTTTGCAACAAAGATCGGTATCTGGACGCTATCGCAGATAGATGATAAATGATCCAAGGTGTTTGAAAATAAGCGATTCCCGTTATGACGAGTGAAAAGTATCAGATATATCCGGACAAGCGGTCTATTTTGAGGATCATTATTTCCGGATCGGTTTACCACTATTCATTAACGTCAAGCTTTCCACGCAACCCGAGCCGACGCGTACAAACCGCTTGAGCCACCAGCTGCGTGTTTACACGCTTAAAGGTGCTCTCGGATAATTATTTTTCCTAGCCGCTTCAACGCACCGCGTTAATTACTTTACAGTGTCCGTAAAGCGTGGCCTGGACAAAGTTCGACATTATTACATCGTAAATATATGCAAACACGTCAATGATAATTAATTAAGAAGAAAGAGTGCTATTTTTACTTAAACTGCTGCAATATATTATAAATTTAAAACCAACAAGAGTTAATCGAGACTGCACACTAAGCATGACAGAAAAGAAATAATTCGTTTAATAAGTTACATTTCAAACAATAGATATATTAAACTAGTAAAAGATATTAAACTAATAATATTTGTAAAATTTAATCCAAAAGTATTTCTTTCAATACCTAAAACTTCGTTCAATATCGAATCTTTTACTTATCCTACGTAGAGACAAGAGATTCTAAAATTAATACGTTCATGTGACGTGGGAACTTGTGCGCAAGAAATACTGACTATTTCTCAAATAAATCCTCTCCATAAAACACTGGGAAGAGCACTTTTTTTTTTAAACCAATATCCAGGAGAGGAACAGCTTTGACATAACTCGAGCTATTCTTCCCTGGACACGTCGATTCGAAAGTGAGTAGAAAGACGTACCGGCCACCAGGGATCATTTTCCAGTGATCTTACGACTATCGATTCTCGCTCGTGTCGAAGACCGGGCGTGGCTACCACGGAAAGAAAGATATCCCGGCCACCGCGGCCACTAAAACGAAGGTGTTGCCGCGGCTGCGGCCGCAGCGGCGGCGGCCACAGGGACTGTTTCACGGCTGCCATAATGGATGAGCGTTCTTAATGATTTTTTCGCCGGCGGAGGCATTCGTCATTGAGTAATGATACGCGTACGAGATAAGAGCCGCCATATGTGCCAGCGCAAGACGAACGGAGAGACGCGAAGAAGAGAGCGAGTAAGCGTTAAACCCCACGGCGCTTTGGGCGTCATCGCCCTGCGAGAGAGAAACAGTCATCGTATACGGAGGATGCGCTTGAAAAGATACGAGTCGGTAGCGAGGATGTATTCCGTGATGAATTTTGAGTCGACCTGTTACGAAAATGTACTGTGAACTCAATTACGGGCACATTTGTATGGTAAATGGAATTTCGACCATTTCCTTTAAGGAAAATGTTTTATACCTGACTCGATTTATCATTTTAAAAGTATTGAAAATTTGAAGATAATAATTCTTTATATACTAAACCAGATTTTCAAGTAACTCCTTTTGATTGGATTAGAATCTTTGATTATTCAATTCTGCTTGGAAATTTTTCTTTTACATAAATTCCTTAAATTACTAACTATTTAACGTACAGAGACGATATCCTACAAATTAGTGATATTTAAAGAGCTCGTGTTAAAAGAAGCAAGTCCCTTTCTTTTGTCATATCTCATTAAGCCTTTTGAAGAGAATGCGTTGCAGAGTGAACAAAATAAACGAGGAAAACAGGCGAAAGAGAGAAAAGGGAGTCCAAGACGCAAGACGAACCCGGTGACGCTTCGAGTATCATCGCTTTGTCGGGGAAAAGCATTTGTCGCTTGGCGCCGCATCGGTTTTCGTGTTGACAGTTTATTTCTGAGACTGGTGGACTTTGTCACGTTCGCGAGTTGCGTACCGCGTGCTGCGCGTAGTTTCGCATTAATTAATAATCGCGCAACTATGCGGCGATAAGCAATTTTGCTATCTCTCCGTGTGACACGACGCCGGCGTTTCGCTTTCGTCGATAGGAAAATCTTATCTGAGCTCTCCTCTGGCCTTCTAATCGCTTTACACGGCTCGTTCCATCGACGGAATGCCGCATTCCCTATGTTCCGGTACGTAAAACGTAGAGAATAATTTTCTAACGATAAGCACATCCAGCGCCACGACTAACCGAACAAGACTCGCAGACAGCAAATATGTGCGTTGTATAGCTGCATCCTGTTGAATTAGACAAGTAAGTGTGTATCTACTACTGAATATATTTGAATGTCTCGAAACTGATACAACCAATACCATAGAGATAGAACAAAAAGAGATAGCAGCTGCCCTTTTTAAAGCTACAAAATAGCACTTGTTCTAATACTGATCCCTTCAACTCGTCATCTACGAAAAATGATCTTTTGTTGGAATAATATCACAATTTTTTTCTGTATCGTTCCATACACATGTATTGTACATTATTTCGATGTTCATTACGTTTTATAATTTATTAAATGTAACGAGATAAACGATTTACTATGTCATCGGCTGTAAATAATTTCGAATTAAACAACGTTTAATTAAAAATTTTATATCCTACTATGAATTAGCCGCGCCGGACCATTCTGGATCGCCGCGTCGGTTTTGCAATTATTATTCATTATGTCAAGTATATGTTTAGTGAGAATAAAATAAGATTCCTATCATAAACACGTCGATAATAATGACTGTTTAAATGCCTAAGACGCCGAGAGCGATTATTATCGTGGAAAGTCTCATCGGACGTATCGATAAATTAATCGTGCTTGCACGTATATCAATTAAGCATAGGATAGGCGAATCATTAATTAATTCGACATACCAACGCTACATTCCTAGTCTTCTCTTTGTCTGAGGCGTTTCCACACGATCGCGAGAGCCCTTTGCAAGTACTTGTCACGAAAATCAAAGCAACTCGAGCGACTGATCGCTCGTCAAGTAATTCGTTACGAAAATAACGAAAATAATCTTGTTGGCAATTATTTTTAATGTTAAATAACAGTAGCGGTAATGTCAGAAGTACTAATAATAGACAGTCCATAAAAAAGACACACGCGTACAGTTAATACAATAAATGAATTATTATCTAACGTCTGTTCTATCGCATTTTCCGCGATTATGATTCGAGGAAGTGTCCTTCAAGGTGGCACGATGGGTCGAAGAAGGGTTAAGACGAGGATACGGGAAGGGAATTACGACGTCGTTTTACGATCGCCTCGTGCAGTCGAAAGAAATTAAACCGCAGTTTGGCTCGAATCCACCGGGTTTCCATCGCCCTTTACAGACGCATAGAACTTAGATCGACAGAAATGTTCGCAAAAGACTTGACGTAGTTTGAATCTTAGAGACTAAACAGAGAATATTAATGAATATGTGTTATATAACTGTGTTAATATTTAGTTAATAGTTAGCTAATCTCGTTTGAGATTTTGTTGCACGGCTCCAACAAGTGTATTTCTTTCTCATTAGTAAATGAGAATTGCATCGATAATCCAGCAATATCTAGCCTAGTCTATTTGAATTGAATCGTATCCGAAAAAAATATATAGGGTTCGGCAAGATCGTGTGACTCTTCGGTCTAAAGAGACCCAGCAAATTCCGTCAGCCGTCTTGCTTTAAATGAAATGTCCGTGTCAGTGGACGTCAGACCCCCTCTGGGCCCGAGCCGGAGTTCACTGAAACGTTGCCTGACTATGTGGGACACCGGGCGACATGGCGCGTCGTGTCACTCCGCGTCCCTTATTATCCCTGACGAGATAGTACATCCACGATTGTATTAATCATAGACGATGCAGCGTGGATCCGGCAGACATGACCTCTCGGAACCGAGACCTTATCTACATGGTCCTAAAGATCCCCCCCTTTCGCGTCTGATATTCCACCGGCAGATCGATTATCTCACGGGGGCACGGTATATCGTCGCTTTGAGAGTTTCATCATACCCCTGGGGATCGACGAGTATACGATTTGTCAACGTACAATCATGCGTTTCGTGGGTCGAGTAATTAAGATTTTCCGAGTAATTAATATATCTTCCGGGGAGGGCAAACGTCAGCTGTTTGTAAGAATAGAGGCGCGCTTGTCCCCCTCCTTTATCCTTCCGTGATGGGTGATAAATTAGCATCATGACTTTATCAGGATAATATTATTACATACATTAATAAATGATAAACGTATCTCTGCAGAGATAAGGCAGATAGAAATAATTCAAGCGGCGGGAATAAAAGTAGCTTGCGAATCTGGAGAATCACAGACGACTTTGTCTCCCTACGAAACCGCGATCCTTGACCTACCATCCGTGTAAGAAATTCGGGGGCGTCCCCGAAATGGCGGCCGCTTGGAAATCGTTTGTTTGGCTGTCGCCGCGTCGTTTTGCAGTTGCCGCTCGTCTCTTTTTCGCGAATTCTCTCCGTTTTCCCCGAGCAAATAAATCACCGAATATCGTCTCGTGCGTAGTCGGTCTCGTTCGAGTCGACGAGATAAACAGTCCAAGTTCAGAACGATCTCACGAGCGCGAATTCAGAAGTGGTGGAATGCGCTTTAAAAGAAGAGGCCCGATTTGATCGTCGCGGTATTCCCAAGCTGCGTTCGCCACGATAGAAACGTTCGGAATCTCGTTGACGTGACTATCTTTCCCATCGTCCAGAGCTCTCGCGCAATCGCCCACCGGATAATTACGCTATAAATCAGCTGATAAATAGATTCTCTCGGGCGTGCGCGCGTATCGCGACGCTAGCCATCACCGTCGTCGTTCCTCGGCGTCGTTGCAGTCAAAGTTCGCAATTAGTACGTTAGCAGAAATTTTACTGCCCACGTCCTACGAACAATGCACTTCATGTTAGTTGTATCGTGCATTCAAACGTTTCTTTAATCTCTCAGACGAGCATAGCGATAAAAATGACTTCATTTGGATTGTTACGTCCTGAGAAAGTCAGGAAGAGATTATCTCAAAATCCTGTTGCCTCTGGGATTGAACAACTCTTTCCGCAAATACGACTTTCGTCCTTACCTTTGCGCACCACTGCATACAGAAGTTTTTCAAGATGCGTGTTTCGAAGAAAGTTGAACGCACCAACTGGATGTGGGAAGAAGAGAAATGTAGATGCGAGTAGAAGATGGTAAACGACGGGAATGAGAAAAGGAGAAACGCCACGCGAAGTACGCGCGGAAAGAGCGAGAGAACGTCGCCTCGACAGAGTTTCACCGCCGCGGAGAGAGAAGTGTACATTCGTTATCTGATCAGAGACTTAAGGCCTACCTTGAATGAGATGAATGCCTTTACGTGTCTCTTGCGCGCTTACCTAGGTGCATCCATTCGCCCTTTCATTTCAAGTGCTCCGCTGCCCTTTCCTGGGTGGCTGCCCTTTCTCCGCGGCCACCACCGTGGTGTACCTATCACTCTTTCTGCTCTCCTTCCCCCTCCTGAGGCCGGTGGGCCTTATGGCTTGTGATTTATCGCGCGCGCGAAAATTTCATGGACATTAAACGCGGCCACGATGTTTCCCAATTTTTATCGATCTTTATAACTGCAATAACGAGTTGACATATTCCGATTTACTTTTTACTTCTGTAAGTCGAGCAATAATATTAAAAATTTTTTAATTTCTATTTTTTTAATAAAAAAAACCCTTGTGAATCTCTTTCAAATAACACTTCATTGTTTTCTGTTGGAAACATTATATACTTGGGAAAATCTTTATAAAAGTTATTGATTTTCTCAACCTTAGTTAATCCAATTATACGTTCGTTATTAATTATAGGAATGGCGATTCATTAGGAATATCACACTACACAAACGTTCCAGTGATATTTAGCAGTTTAAAATGCCGATCGCTCAACACGTCGATACAATGATGCTATCGTGGACAGGATGAGACATGCGGAACGCGACAAGGTGTCTCCAAACGAAGAGGACAAGCAGGATGAACAGTACGATCTTTCGGGTTCTTCGCACGGTGGATCGACGATCGGCGCTAATTTAACGAGGTATAAATAAAGCCGGAGGGCGTGGAGGGCCCGAGATGGAGGAAGCTGGAAAGACTTTGAGTAGGGTTCACGAGGAGAGGAAGAAGGGGGAGGCTGGCAAAGGGGGGAAGGACGCGCTCAGGAGGCTGGCGGCGAGATAGAGGTGGTTGGACCGAAGGCTGGTTAGCTGTTTCGGAATGACAAGTTCATTTTATTAAGACGCCTTCAGCCGCATTATGGTAGTCACGTGTTATTCGCGGACCTGCAGCCGACTGGAGTTACCCATATTCTCCGCGAGTCTAAAGTGTGTGCGCGCGTGCGTGCGTGCAAGCGTGCATATACGCATACCATTGCGACGACACGGTCCACGGGCGAGCAACCCAGGAACAGGAGGGAACATATATGAGTGCCGAGTGTGAACGGATATGTCGCCTTCTTTGATGTCTCCGTCTCCCCCTCCAACAGCGATGAAGACGACGACGACAACGATGACGAAGAAGGAGAAGAGAAAGGAGAGAAGCACGACGCTGATGAAGAAAGGCTAGCTGCTTTTCGTCTTTATCTTTTTTTTTCTTCTCGCACTCCCTCCCCTTCTTCGACCCCTCCTCCTCCTATTTCTCTCTGTACTCTCCTTAGCTATTCATTTATTTCTTTTTTGCACCGGTGCTCGATGAACGAGGTCGGTCGAGGACTATTACGTCTTCTTCCCGGGAGCATGTATTCTTTCACCACGACTTCGCTACAAACGGCGGCCGCTCGGTTATCTCTTTTTCCGGACGTTTGAAAATTAGAAAAACGCGAGAGAACTTCAACTAAACTTGACAGGTGCGAGCCGCTGCCGAGCGCTCTCGCTGAAATAGCTGGAGCTACATAAAATAATAACATAGTATTTTTAGGAAAATATTATAATCGCATTATTCTTGACAAACAATAGAATTTCTCATGATATATTGAATTTTGCCTGCAAATTGTTACAAATCTTCGAAATGATAGATTGTTGAACCACTGCAGCTATTTGTATAAATTCCAACGATCTTGAGTGAATAATATCGAAAATTGACAAGTTAAATGATACTTAAGATCTCACGGCATACTATTAAACATCTGTAGATAATTGTCAGAGTACAATTATCCGCCATACCTCTCGACGGCTCTGTTCTCGCGGCGTTTATTACGCGAATGAAATAAGCCGCTTTTACCGCGCTTCCTAAATAGCGTCATATTTCCCGGCGTAATGTGACGACGCTTAAAAAAAAAAAATAAAGAAATCCTGAGTGCATGCGAGGAAAAATACGAGCGCGGCCGCCGTCGCACGAGAGCTTTTGATAAAAGATCGCGACGGAAAAGATGACGACAGTACCAATTCGGCTTTCGGCCGGTACTGGAATAACTCTGACAAAGTAACCCTATAAATACGCGCCCGCGCGGGGTTTCTCCTTTTTTTCTCTCTCCTCCTGCCCCTCGGTATCGGAGCCAGAAAACATTCCTATCGTCAGTCCGAGACCTGACTCGGTCTCTCTCTGTCGACCGCACGATCCCATATGTATCCTCCTTTTCTTCGTCGTCCCGTGATCTTTCTCGACATTACCTTGCGCATTCGCGCAGAAGGGGTCCTGCGGCCCTTCTTGTATCTGATCGAATCGGAGGGGCGTCCTTCTCTTCGGCCGAAGAGGTAAAGACCGTCTTCTTCTTCTTCTTCTTCTCCTTCTCTTCTTCCTACTCTTCCTTGAACGGAATACGACCGATACGTCACGATAATTCCCCCCCGTATATCGGCTGGTCATTGTGCAACGGCTTTTTGGAGCTTCCCACTATTGACGTCCCGCCGATATCGTTCTGTTATTTCAATATCAGAAACATCTGCGAGCCGCTTCAAACGCGAGTCTGCTGCATGTCTGAATTCTGTAATGCCCAACTCTGGGTGGGTAAAGTGACACTTGTCGTTTCGTTGTATATGAGTTGTTATTACATAAAGAATCTTAATGGTATCACAAGTTTTTTATTCTGTTATTCTCAAATTAATCTCCACATTTAAAGGACGAAAATTATTATAGAATATAAACACGGTATGAACTAAGAATACATAATAAATATAGAACAAAAATGATAAAATTGCTCTTTATATCTTGAAAATAAAAACAGCTTCGAATAAATTATTTTGAAGTTTAGCTTTATTCAAGACAACCTATGCTATTTCGATCACTCGACTTTTTTACCTCTTTTTATTGGTTTCCTGATATTTTATCAACGGTAAAACAAGTATATTTTTGATTCAATAACAACTGTGCCAGACACTTTATAATAGTTTGTCCCTGTTTGCTCTCTATAATAATACTGTATTAATGTGATGCACCTTTAGAAAGCTGTACAAATAGTATAACTGTATGTCCTCATACAATCGCTTTTCATTATCTTGCATTTACAAATGGAAAACTCGCGCTATAAAAATAATGTCAACGAATTAGAAACAGAAATTGTTATACTTTCGGTTCTTAGAAAAGAAAAGTAGGAGAAGAGAAAATGATTCAAAATACGCACTCTGCTGGATTTGTGCATTTGATAGCAATCTTAATTAATTGTACATTTTGTCAATGCAATTTTGTAATGTTTTAATGTGCGATAAAGAGATTCTTCAAAAGCAAAATACGGCAAGAAAACCTAGAGGAGTTCGCGGAGGCTAAGACAATTTCAAAGCCGATATTACGAGCGAGTCTCAATTTCAGACTCCTCTTTGAAATCTTTACATCTTTTACGACCATACGGCATTTTTCTTTCGCACAATTTTCACCGATGGCCATGAAATTGTTGTTATGCCCTGGAACCGGTTTTGCTCCCTCACGAGTGTATCCGCACGGTGTCTTTTAACTTTTATCTTTTTGCGTCGTTTCGTTCGCTACTGCATCCGTAATACTGAACTCCTACGTGTGTTAAATTTTCTCGAGGATATCGCGTTTGTTTTTTTAAATCCGCAAGATTTTGTAACTTGCGCGAATAATAGATAAAAATATCGAAACATGCTTTTGAGTAGGAAAAGATTCGGAATCAGTTTATACCTCGAAGGAAAATGTAGCGTTAAATTAGAGAACTGGCGCTGCATAACAAACGTTTATGTATAATTAACCATGAAAATAGAAGATAAACCACTATTCCATTAGTCTCGTTCAGTTATGCAATTATAAATTAACCGTACAATATCGTTGAATTTTAGCTCTATTATAAATTAATTAAGGAAATTAACAACGAAATGAAACGATAAATCGTCAAATTATTACTATTCCGTACGCGTGCTTTTCCCTTTTTCATTTCTTTTTCTCTTTTAACCGTAATCGAAAGAAATACTTTGTAAGTTCGTATAATGTATACTACCCTAGTTTCGTTTAAACACGTTTGCTTTTGCTTCTCAGAAAAAGGGAGACGTTGTACGAACACATCGCGCGTAACTATTCTCACACTGACGCAAATCGGACGCGCAGGTTTCCACGTTCACGCACCCGCATAAGGCGTACGCGTTCTTTTATTCCGCGCGATAGCATGCGTGTGAAGCGTCGTCAACGTGCAGGTGTGGGCGTGATCACCTGCTCTCGGATCCAAACCTTTGCCCTCCCGCTGCTTCCATCCGGCGTGGCTAGTGGTATTTCGCTCGGTATTTCGCCAACGCGCTCAGACTTAATTTTACAGCGAGCTTTTCGGCGCGCGCCAGCCTCTGGGAAATTCTGGAGCGGCATGTACGAGCGGATTGTGTTGTCACCGACGAGAGCACGGTTCTTACTCGCGTGGAATGCCCGCGATGTGCAAACACATAGGTGGGATTTTATGAAAACTCATCGTTATTACTGCAGCTGACAACCAGCAAGCTCTTCGGAGAAAAATTATTTAATTACGGAAAAGCTTTTCTAAAGTAAGTTGAGAACACAGTAACTTTGGCTTTAAAAGTGAAAATTGCGTACGTATATATTCCCAAGAGAAATAGATTGTAATTATAGAACTAGCATTAAAGATCTAGTTAATACCAAGATGTATATCTTGATTATCTTCTTTTCTCCTCATTTTTTATTACTGCGCTACGGAAAGGAATTTCGATGTGAAAGCTAGATAACATTGAATACTCGGATGAAACAAAGTGCGAATCTCGTTTATGCTATTCTGATCGTTGCGGTACACGGTGTTAAAAGCTGATGCTTGTAAATATTATTACGTTATTACAGCGCGAGTGCAACGAGAGATTTACACGCGCTATTATCTTCTACGGTAGAAATCCTAAGTAAGCCGTGCCGGGTCATTGGTTCATCTAACTTTTATGTCAACGATGCGCGTTTCTCCTAGTGTAATACGTTAGAAAGAAGTAAGTATAATGGTGCGTTATTCATGAATTCGTTAAGGTGTTGAGACGTCGAAATTCCATTAGCTCGTGATCAATGCAATTTAATAAATTTTTCCAGCGATTCATTAACATTACCATGGTTTTTTCATTCCGTATCTTCCGCTTCTCATCTTCTTCTATCCTCGATTTCAGTCCCTTCTCGCTTAATTCTTCGCCGTCATTCTCTCATCCACCTTCCATCGTTCCTCCCCTTTCTCTTATTCTTCTCTTCTTTCCTCCCTTCTCTCCGCCGCTTCACTCCATGCGCCACATCGAAACGCGGCGGACGAAAGAAACCGTGACGCCGCAATTAGCGAAATTGCTAATTTACAGCCTTTTTAATCAAATTAATGAGAGGGTAGATGCGCACTTTTATGCCCCCGTCTAGTTATTTATGGTTTATGGTAACTGCCCGAAACGGACCCGCGCCCATCGGTCGCGGCCGAGAGCGGGGCCTTACGGCCGATCTTCGTGCGAAGCCCTCGCCCTCTCGGACGACCGCCCTTTCTTCTTTCGCAGAACTCCGCTCGCGCGCCATTCTTATGTTCTTTATCACTTTCATCTCGTACTCTTGCCCACCCGCTTCTTCGTTTTCCCCTTCCGCGTCTGACCAGTCAAAGCGGCCTTACGACTGTCTAATTAACGGCGTGTCTCAGCCACGAGGGATCACCAGCTTGTAATTTTTTGTCACCCGCCCCCCTTAACACATTCCCTCGCTGCGTATGCGCGTCCACGCGCTGCTTATAAAACGTTGAGGCAATAGTAATTAAGACACGATGGGAAAGATGCGGGGCCGGGATGACTGAAGGCTCGTAATGTCAAATACGAGGTTTGACGGAATATCGCGCAACAAGTCTAGAAATTACATTCAAATCCATCAAGAATATCCAAAGCCTTCACCAAAAGTCATTGTTTGAGGTATCTTCTATCAATCGCCTCTCCGCTCTTATTATTTGTCGATTGTTCGCGACGTGTGTTTATTGTGATAGTAATTAATACACCCAAGGCATAACGGTAAAGCCGCATCAGACGTGAAGCGTCTAATGAAAGCGACGTGGCATGACGACGACGTACAAGTACGCTTTGACGTCTCTGGCACTCGAATCCAGAAACAACAACGCTGAAAAATCAACTCGGCCTTTCCGCGCCGGGGAACGGCCGTAAACGTCGTTGTCGCGGGATATCAGTCACGCGTTCTCTCCTTCTCGCGCGTTCGATGTATTAGTCTCTTCGGCCCCGTAATTTCCTACGATATTACCTCACGCCCACCATTTCCTCCGCCGCGATACAGGCGGGTACGTCTCTTCCTCATCCTCGTTCATTTTCTTTCGGTCTCTTCACCTGCCCGTTGTCGCCCGTAATCTCCCGTACGGACGCCGACGGTGTCCATGTAGATTTCTATTTAACGGTGCGTCCGGAGCAAGAAAGGGATTTCTTGGATGGCTCGTGGCGTTTTTACCGTCGTGCAGCAAGAACGTCCTCGCTATGTGTATATCCGTCCGCATAGCGGTATATACACGTCGCTGAATGCACCGTGCAGATGCTCACCGGCTAAAGGCCTTCCTCTCGCCGGAGAGAACGATCTGCCAGGAATGGATCAACGACCTCCGACATACGATGCCTATTTATGGGCGAGTAAGCTAGGCTCGATCTTCGCCAAAGAGGCGAGATGTTACGAGACATCTTGGCGGAACAATGGTGGCAACGTTCTTATGTCAAAAAGTCTAGCCCTGCGTCATTTCCATTTGATTGCGTTGGGGATTGAAACATATTTATTTGATACATTCAAGAGGCGGGTCTGTTGTAATAATTATACCGTATAATATCGATAATAATTTGATAGTAGGACTGAATTGCTATCTCGCTCAATTGTCTCTCACAAGTGGCGGGATTTCTGATCTCCCGAAATAGGCAATGCGATATCAGGCAATCCGATACCGCGCTTCTGCAGGATAATTCCCAAGAGCGATTCTCAATCGATAGTCGCGGGAGGAATTGCGGGAGGACATGGCGCTCGATAATAACGCGTGGGAGAGCAGATCGGAGCTGGACAGTGAATAAGGAGAGAGAAAGGCGGATCGAGCGAAGGAAGACGAAACGTGACAGAGGGAGGGAAGGAGTATACGGAGAGTAAGAGAGAGAATTGCTCGGAACCGGGCTGGACTTTGATGTACTGTCAGGCAGACATCGTAAACGCATTAGTTGCCGGTATATGCCGCGCGCTCGTGTATGTCCCTACCCCCTGTGCGATTCCGTTATAGACGTTACCTTCCTATCCGTCGTCCATCGGCGCCGTCTCTTTCTCTCTCTCTCTCTCTCTCTCTCTCTCTGTGTGTGTGTGCACAGAAATACACGCGCGAGTTCGTGGGAGCCGCGCAGAGAGACGGAGAGACAGACGTGTGGTTTCGATTCCACGCAACAAGATCTCGGTACATACCGCGCGCGGATAGGCGAGACACGGGGCGAGGGCCAAGTCGAACACGAGGAGTGATCGATGTTAGATTATGATGCGGATGGTACACGCGCACCGAGAATGGTAAAGAATGTCCGGCTAACAAGGCTAACATTGGTTCAGTCGGTCGATAGTGCGCGCGGTTCCGTAAGACAGTGAGAGTACGTCCGTCGCGTGGCAGAAACACATATACCGAGCAATGTTGCGGATACGCGAGGACTGATCCACACTAAACGCTTTGCCGAAGGGGCCGCGGGTGAGGTGTGTGTGCTCGGGGGGAAAAAATTTGTCAATTCTTTTTCAACTCGCGCCTCGGGCTTCCGAACGTTTACGCAACGTCGCGTATTTCGAAATCGCGCGAAACGCCGGTAATCCTCGCGTAAATCTCGCCGATTCTCGTTATCGCGTTCATCGCGGCCGAGATGGCAAAGTACACGGAGAGGTTAATCACGATTGCAGCTTTTACTCCTTAGCTCGCAACGGTTGTGCCGTACCGGCATATGAAGTCGATGCTTAGGCGCGATACGCAGACGGATACATCTCGTACCGAGCACTAGGCACGTAATCGATTCTTTGTCGATGCACTGAAAATCCGCGATACCATCGGGGATAGGTGGAAAAAAAAATCGCGCATTAGCTTATATCCGATCATTATCGGCTACGGCAATTAGGTGATTCGGTATTTGAGCATTTTACATTCGTGTTCCATCGTGTTGCGAGGTTACCCAGAGTTGCCTCGTGATAAGACAGAACATAATGGGCACGGGGTAAATAGAAGATGTAATGTAATCTCGCCGCACACCGTGCGGACGAGCCGCGGAGAGAACGCAAAGATACACTCGAACATGGGAGAGGTGATCAATGCTAGATTATAAACGCGACCGCTACGGAGCCGTGCGCTAGGTGTAGCCGTGCGGGAATCGTAAAGAATGTTCGGCTAACAAGGCTAACACGGGCCCTCGCAGGGCGATACAGTCGCGCGCGACGTATCGTCCGGAAAATAACAACGCGATTGTGCCCATAATAGATATCGAAGAGAATGACCTCGCGTGACCCCCCGCGCGACTCCACCTGGGTGCGCGGGGTCACGTCAATCAGCGGGATCCAAGTGGATGCTGATCCGCGATCGCCAAAGGTGATTTGATTAAGTGCTCGTTACTACGTGACTCGGTGGTCGCCACGCATCTATTCAGCGCCAAGAGTGGATCATCGTGCCGATGTACACTGGTAGCGGAGTGGCATTAAGAAATGCGCAAACGATCGATTCGAACGAGGGAGCCGCGCTTTCGCGGGGATATTCTTGCGAGTGGAATCGTTCGGCTCAGATTTAAGAGGCGCGATGAAAGTCCGTGCGAATAATGAAAATAACAACGTAATGGCCTCTCCGTCGGTGGCGATAAAGTTGGCGAAAATTACCGCTTTATTCGCAGTAAGAGCCTGAACCGCGAACTAGGGAGCCTCGCCGGAGCCGCCGAGGGACTTTTTCGCGCGCTCTATAACGGGAGATATATAGAGATATAAAATAGTTTGTAATTAGTACGATGCCGAAGTTCGTGCTGAAGCGCGCGCAGTAAGTATGATTATTAAATTGAGCACGCTATAACGCTGGGAAAGATATCGTACGTTAGATAGTGGCGTGATAAGGTCACCGTTTAATTGGAGGATCCTCTGACCTCACCTGCGACTCGAACTTGGCGCACAGTCACGCATCAATCAATGATGATAGACGATGATTCGAGCCATCCGCGTTCCACAAAGGCGACTCGCTCTATCGTGTCGCCGACGCTTCTTCGACGCGTTAGCAGTTAACCCGCGTGTCACATCTCCGTGAGACTCTACCGTGATTCAGCGTGCGTGAGGTCTCACACGGACTGTGCAAAAATGCGTCGTAATATCGTCCCATTAATTTAAATAAAATTGCACGTTAATTCCTAGTTAATCAGCCTCTTCCTTATCGCGATCTCCCTCACCTAATCCCCTGAAAAATTGATAATAAATTATCGGCCGCGATACAAACGTTTTGTATCAATATCTTCGAAAGATCTATACTACAATATAATCTATGACTTGACGCATCGATTTGAAACGAAGCGTTTTGCAATCCGTTCGTGAGTTCATCCCGGAGATTGCGCATTGATCAATGACCGCGGACGACGACACGATTTATTCGAGTTCAACGGAGCCATCTGTCGAATACCGATTATTAATTTATCCGCGTTACGAAGCCGTAAAAATATCGGGGCCGAACACAAACCGCTGACATATCGCCGGCTGAACGAGGCATTTCGTGAGCCACGCGAGAACGAGAGAGGTCGCCGCATCGATCAGTGATCGTGGACGATGAAGACGTGACCTGTGCGATTTCGATGTGGCCAGTATTGATCCTTCGACTTGTTAACAGTTAGCTATCCATACGCGCCGCTCGCGTATACGAGGCTCTGTGCGCGTTATCACGGTGTGTGAGTCATCGAGCGAAACTCCGTTGAATCGCGAGGCAAGATTTATTCGCCTGCACGGCGGCGCGATTCAAACGTATCTATAAAAGGTAAAGACCAATAACGGTAACTAGCCGTATTATATTTGCAGCAATGTGAAAATCCGGGGTTAACGAAATAGTGTTCCAACGGTGCCGCTTCTCGCGTGACTGTGGCCGAGAACCGGGAGGATCGCGCCGTCGGTCGATGATTATAGATGACGACGTGATACATTAGTGATCAGCGTATTATCTTCATCTTTGATCTCTTGGACTTGTAGCCGTTAGTCTGTGACACATATACTCGCGTTGTGATTAAGCGAACGAATGGGAAATGTATTGCTATTTCAAAACATCAGCGGATATTCAATTCATTTTCATCCAGGCAAGACTAAAGGTGAATTCTATTATACTACATCTCGCGTTGCATAATGTCAATATATGAACGTATGATAGATCGCAGAAATATTAGATATATATATTTACGGACAGTTACCAAAGAAATCGTTCGAGATTCATTTTGACAATGCCGATTTCTCCAATACCTTCCTCGGGGGGAAAAAATTCGTTTTCTTTTTCACTCGAATTGTTGCATCAGACTAGTAATATTTCCTGCTGCATCAACGGGACAACAGCGTGAAAGGCGGCTAACGAGCCGCCTATTACCAGCAAAAATTGCACTACTGTAAACACCATATATTAAATTACCGGCATTACATGCGCCGCACAACTGACGGGATACCAAATGGACTAACAAATCGGGTGTCAGGCATCCAGCTCTCTCTACTTCTCTCAAGTAGCAGACGTCGCTCAAGCATTGGGATCCGTACGAGTTCGGTATCGTCGGGTATTGAACACCATCGGCTCGTTAGTTGTTAATCTCCGAGCCACATATCTGAGAGCGAGGTGAGGCAAGACGTGTACGCGTCGCCGCGCGACGTGATTCATCGCGGGAAACTCAGTAGGACAACGCGGAACCGGCAGTGTGATGGTGCGCTGGTGATCGCCGGGGGAGCCTTCTGTTCGTACACATGCCGGAGAGAAAGAGAGAGAGAGAGAAAGAGAGAGGGATTCTCATTGTTGGAAAACGCTAAGAAAGCCATCGCAAGGGAGAAAGAGAGGAAGAAAGAGAGTCGCCGACGTTGCAAAAATTGCACTCGACCGTTACTGGTCACTGGCGGAGGATACGATGCGATGCCATCGCAACCAACATCTCGAAGCGCAGCGTCGCAGGGTGCTGGGAGAAAGAGAGACCGAGAGGGGAGAAGAACACGATACGAATCGTTTCGTGTCTGAGTTACGGCCGACCTGATGCGACCTCGGATTATGAGGGTTATTGCTTGCGCGCGCGAGTATACTAATTAGCGTGGATATATACTATACGCCTATTACGGTAAACACCGTCGAGAATTTTCGCGTGATCCGCAACGATCGCTGCACAGAACGCGAACGTATGTACATACATGTGTATGCACGCTGCGTTCGCGTCTTTGTAGCCGGGAGAGACGCGTCCAGTTGACAATAATAATTGCACGCTGACTTTTCACACGCTTTGATCGACATTTACACGAGTACCGAGATACTGTTATCGCATCGAATGGGACGAGCCAATCACAAGTTACATGAGAAAATCTTTTTTACTCATGTCTCGTACAGTACACGATGCTAATTACCATCGCGTTAAAAGTATCGTGTTTCTGTTTTATCAATGACGAAAGACTTTACGCACTTATGGGCGCGCGAGCTAGGTATTTGGTATTCGTGCAGGAACGAAATTTGGATTTTTATCTCGAGAGAGAGAGAGAGAGAGAGCGTAGATGCCGAAGAGTTAACAACGTCCACACGTTCATGAAGATCGAATCTTACCGCTACCTCCATCGTGCCGCGCGACGACGGCCGATGCCAAGCAACGCGCCGCGAAGAGCTTGTCCGATTAGAATCGGAGAATTTCCCTCGATAGACGCGTACCTATAGACGCGCGGATCCGTTCGTATCTACAGGTGGTTAATACCGGCGAGTTCGTCTTAGCGGACCGGTTCTCGGGATCTCGAGACTCTCTTCCCCGCGCCTATTACCTCTCTGTTACGCCGCAATGGGCGCTACCATGACTCTCGTCGTGCACCACGAGGAAATGTAATACCCAGAAGGAGCCCCGCGGTTGTGGCCCTTCGACGTTCGCGGCCACCGGTCGCCGGCGAGCGCACGTCGTTCTGGCCGTGAGCTGCCCACCGCGTCGGTCGGTTTCGGTCGGCGGTACGGCCATTTAATATGGCAACGCGCTCGCCGGAGACACTGACAGATCTCGGCAATTAATAAAACGTTTCCCTGCTTATTGTCGTGGGCTACTTGGTTATGCTCCGTGGGCTACCCTTTTCAACGTTGCGAGCACGTATATACGAGGCCTCTTCCCTTTCTCTCGCCCTGTCCCTTTCTCTCTGTCGCAGTTTCTTTCCATCTCCCTCGCCATCTCTCTACTCCAGGCTTCCGTGCTGCACGACCGACACGATGTACCGGGTGTGCCGCGGAAAGGCAAGCACACAGAGGCGCGGCCGCGTTTTGAACGGACGCGTATTAATTGGCCCGCGGCCCGGAGCTGGCACTAGTGGATGTCCTCGTGTCGAGTTTCCGCCGTGGCGATTGTTGCCGCGCTAAGACTTCTGCCCATCGTTGGGCGAGATAACGAACAGCACCCGTTACCGCTGCACGTTCGAGGGACGTTTCGGACCTCCTAGGTTCGCGAGATCGCCCGATTGTATCAATTCTCCGCAATTCTGGCGCTTGACGCCAGAGAGTCGTGACCTGGACGAGCATCCACCGAAACTAGACAGACGTTGTGGAATGGAGTCGACCACGAGGTAGAAATATGTCCCGTGTATTATACAACTACTCTATTACAATTAAAACTGTATTTCGCGCGCGTTCATATTAATTTTACAGACTGTCCGGCTGTTGCGCGGTCTCTCGTTAAAAGTAACAGCAAAATCATCTTTCACATCGCTAAGGTATTTACGTGGGAAATAACAAAGACACTTAATAGTATAAATTTATGAAGAAAGACTCGTCTTGCGAGTTATTCGACGAAATGAATTTCACGGTTATAGGAAACTGAGACCGCTGCGGAAAACGATGCGAAACATTACGATGTGCGGCAGCAAAAACTGCTATAAGAATAGCTCGTCGGTTTCCACCGAAAGACGTGCGGATACTTTCGAGAGAGGAAATTACGTCGGACTCCGCGGTGTACCGCTAGAAATGATCTTGCCGTTGCAAATGCCCATTCCACGCTTTTCAAAGCGAACGATTATCGCGAGTGTTCCGTAACGATGCCCTGGTTCCCGCGCTCGTAGCCTTGAACGACGGTTCTGCGATTTTTATCAAATTTTAATCTCCACCCAAGTCACTCTTTCCACGAGACAACGTGGCATATTGTACTTCACTCGACATATTCCTCTTAGAATTTTGCCCTTGATATATTTTTCTCAAATCTATGCCGTTCAAGAAGACCTGTTCCAAGCTTTTGGTCTCGAAAAAGCTATTTCAATTTGTAATATTAGATCTGAAACAAATAATAGCAATAATTTCTTCTCAATTGATACTTGGATCGAGCGTCCGTTCCGAGAGATCGTCGCATCGGCTTTTCTCGCGGGTCGCGACGGCCAACGGTAGATCCAGAAGAAAGGGAGGAAAGCAACCATGGCCGAATATAGATCAAAGATTTGACGTACTTTACGATTGCCGTCAACCGACGTACTTTGCGTCCGCGAACCTCAAGTGTTCCACCTTCTCGCGGAGTCAAACGGCGAGTAAACGCTATTAGCTATTAGAAGTTTATGCATTCACTTCGTTAGTGCTGGTTTCGGTCTGCCTGTGTCGGCGGTCTTTTCACCGGGTTTACATTTTCTCGGCCCGCGTGCTCGACGACGAGGGCATTAAACGTCAGTTTCGCATCTCTGTTGGGACTATATTTGCGCCGTTACGCACCGGTCGCAAAAGAGATGTATATTTGTAGAACGTAGTGGCTTTATCTCCGACGAGCGACAACGAAAGGATTGCGTACGGTCGCAAAGGGAAATTTTTTTACGGAAAACGGTAATTCCGATCATAATCTAATCACACGTCGAATAGTATTGTAAATTCAAACTGATATGCTGAAATAAATAATTAAAAGTTTTAACAGAACTTTAATATCAAAGAGAATTTATATTTATTATCGTAGCCGCGTTTGTGCATTTATCAAGTTGTGCGACAATTAGATGTACAAACGCAGATTATTTAAAGATAAGCTGCGTCGAGCGAAGCGAACTTTGCAACGGAGTGGGTTCAATTGCCGCAGATGACAGTGATAAGCCATTGTCACTTTGGACACCGAGGATCCATACCGAGGCTTTGCCTTTTACGTCGCCTCGCACATCGGTGACACCGGCAAGTAAGACGTCGTGTCATTAGCGAAGATTCTCGTGCTGCGCTTTCGCACCAAGTTGCAAGTGGGCGATGAAAAACGTGAGATTATAAATTAAGACGAAGAGAAAGGAAGTTTGAACGGAGATAACGAAGACGACAAAGAGAGCCGTGAGAGAAATCGAGTCGTCCTGGCCGTACGTTTCGGTTGCCTTTTTACCTCCTTTATGCTCGCTTAATATCGCCAGGCGGCGCGAATACCTGTCGTTGGGAATTTGCACATTAATCTGCTATCCAATATATTCCCCGCCGCGTTATCGATGCACCCGTGCGTCTCTCGTCCCTTAATCTAACGATCGGGACTGTCGGGAAGTGGCCGCATCATTACCAGCGATATTCGTGCCGTGTGTCGCGATATCTACTGCCGAGATTGTGAGTTTGTAAATCGCCGTGAGTGGCCAATTCCAGAAAAAATACGGATTTCAATGGAGATAAGCGGGGCGAGAGACGCGGTGGGCGGAAAACGAACCTAAACTGGTTCGTCTCGGGCCGCTCACGCGCAGCGAAGCGGACGCGAGACATTTGTTAGATATGAGAATTCGCAGCGGTGGACGAGGTTATCGGTTTTACAATGTTACGCCGCAGCGATATCGATGCGATTGTGAATCCAACTCTTTCCCGATGCCTAGATCTAAGCTGTTAGCGTCAGCGATGTTAAGCAACGCTATATCTTATTACGTACGCTGATCGGTATCTCACCGCGCTCCGGTGGGTGTCGAAGAGTAGGATCGGTCTATTGAGACATTCAATTCATGAAACGACACTGACTCTCAAAGGAAGATAGGAGCGTATGTGTACAAGTGATCGAAGAAACCTCGACTCACTCGACAGCTATTTTGCCATTTCATTGGAACGGTAATATCATTGCTACACCGTTATGAAACTGCTGATGCCAACTTTTATCGCGGTATGTAAGAGACATTATTTTCTCCTTTCAACACGCTAATTGGTTATCGGATAAGAGGCGGGCGATTAATATTTCTAAAAATTTCAGAGAGTTTAAAAAATTGTACTTAGCAGGTAATTAGCACGTTCGATACACTTATACGACATTAAGCGTGTGATATTGGCAATGGATTCGTGTGCCGTTTCGGTGCTGCAAACGGGCACGGATTGCTTGTATTCTTTCTAGATTGAGAGAAGGCAGTGAAGATGCGAGACGAGAAACGAAGTTGAAAGAAAACGAGGAGGAGAACCGACGACAAAGAGGCGGTAGCAGTGGTGGGTGGAGGAGGAGGAGGAGGAAGCTGACCTGAACGCTGGTTCATTTCGAGTTCGGGATTCGGGAATTGGTTATGAATAATGCAAGCGCTCTTCGAAGCGTCCGGCCGACCGGCTGGAGATCGAATCCGCGCCGGTCAAACGGAGGTTCCGGGTGAGAGGGCTGGTCCCCCGGTTTTAAACGCGAAACGACGATGACAACGACCTCGGCCTGGCACGGCTCTGTTCCGGTTGTCTCGCGCGGCCTCTTCGTCGTCCCGGTATTCATCGCGGATGACGATCTCGCGGAGTAACGATTTCGGAAACGGCCGACGTGGCGTTTCGGCCACGATCGAAAGTATCCATCGATGTCTCCACGGCCGATGAATAATGCATTTACTTCGAGCGAGTCGGTGATCCCTTGGCGTACCGTTATTGCGGACATCTTCTGGGATTACAATAGCGGAATATTAGACAGTTTCGCTTCGCGGCATATTATCGGTGGGAATGCGGCTCTAGGAGAGTCAATGATTGGAAGAAAAACCGGCGAATGCGTAATAAGGAAAAGAGTCGAAAGATAAGCGTACTGAGACACGCGAGCCTCTGTGGCATTTCACTTTTGATACAGTCATCCAGGTGCGTGTACACGTGCATAACAGTAGAAGTAACGTTTCTTCATAAAGTACGAATAAATACTATTATATTTTTTCAATAACGTTATTTGCAAAAATCATGCGCCCTTGCTGCTAACTTTGTTATTTCTGGTAGAAGGAAATGGTATATAAGCAGCGGGGATACGCGTTTTTCGCGAGTCGAATTCTCTCTTGGAACGTTTCAATCAAATCAGAAACCGGCGAAACCGGACGCGCGCCGCTTTTCATCGCGATTTAATGCAATTAGCTAAATGCGTGTCCACCGTACGTCGAGTGCAAATACCGCTAACGCTGTCAGAGCCTTTGGAAGCAACTCTGACTCACCGACTGAGCAATTCGCATTGGTTTAGCCGGTGGATCCATAAAAACGGAATTCGTTCATTCGATAAGCAAACCGAGACGCTAGAGTTTAAAGTTGCGATTTACCAGCCAGATAGTCATGGCGATTACCGAGAATCTTCTCTTCGACCTGACGGATCGCAGATGCTTTCCATTTCGTGGAAAGCAATCTCGCGTTTGTGGGCTTGCATGTTTTCTCCGATCGCTTGATTGTCCGCGTGAGCATTTTGCGTGCATCTGCATCGATTATTTTGCGCCGAAGCATACGTGAACCGAATATCAAACGTCACGATGTTTGAAGCGAAGAGAAAAAGGAGAGCCAATATTCTAAATGTATCCAATTACGTATGCAAATGTGCTTCCAAATATTTATATTTTACTATACACTGAAAGAATGTTAGCAATTGTAATTTGTGACATGTCTCTTCGACAAATAACATTTCGATTGCGGCCAATTTCGATTGCTGATAATTCGAAAACTGTTGCAACATTTTCATATTAAGATTTCCGACTTTAAATTACTTCCCAAAATACGTGAGTAAAATATGTACGGTATAGCTTCTGGCCACACCGTGTGCATACAGCTCGCGTAGCATCCTCAATTCCCTCGTAAAACAGACGGCGCTGTGACGGAAAAGAAACAATTGTGCACTTTAATGTGCAGTAGAGACCATCGGTAGCCGCAACACGTGCTCGCGTGGCTCAAGAAACGCGTCCATCAATATTCCGTCGCGAGCGTCTCAGTCATCGGTTAATTTTGAATAGGAGCTCATTTGCGGCCTTCACGTTCGTGCGTTTTCTATGTAGACAGCCGTATATGTGTGTATGCCCATGGCAGAAATGCAGAAGCTGCAAAATGCCGCTGGACACGAGAATCCCCTCCCCCCCCCCTCCTCCCGAATGTTCAATGCATGTCCTTCCGCTTTCTCGAGCGCCATATGTCGTCCCTTTCAAACTTTCTCTCTATCTCTTTCGCGACCAATCCTAGCATTCATCCTGGCGTACCTAGCAGCTCTGCTAAAATTTCGCGACGCGGAAAAGCCAGAAGGGACAATTTCGTCACGTTACTTTCAAGGTAAAATGTGAAACTTGTCCGCCCGCTCGGATTCGTTCGGATTCCCGACACGTCCCAAGATATGAGTAGCCAGTACAAGGACCCGGGGACAAGACCAACACATTTGCCAGTACGGAAGAAACATTGACACGTCAATGACGTTTAAAACACGTGTGCGGTTTTCGGCCGGCTCGGGGGGTGTCGTCGACTCTTCGTTGTATACTTTCACATGCGTTTTACGACAAAACAAATAACTGTATTAAAAGAATAGAAATTTTCTCCAGCCGGTCGTAAGTTACGTCACGCATAAGCGCGCGGCCGTAGTTAGGCGTAACTCAAATCGGCTTCAAAAGCGACGCTGACAAGCGCATGAATTCGACTTCTTCCGCATACTGGCTTGCCACATAAACGCATTCGCGTACGACTGTCGGCGCAGGCGGTATGCGCGTGTTGCAAAGGCACAGTAGATTTGTGCGCAAAGACGAGGTGTTACGATAATGCATACTTGCACGGTTCTTCGTTCCTCTCGCCGGGTAAAAAAAACCGCCATAAATAATCGTCGCGCGGCCCCGTGAGTTTAATCGCACTTGAATTCTTCTGCGTCGCAACATATCAACTAGATATACGGCGCTTCTAATGGAGAAACCGGCCACTGCAAAAAAAAAAACTGCCGTCTTCGTTCTGACCGGCGCGAGTCGTCGTCTGAACGATTTCGAAAGGGTTTCTGCAAAAGCGAGCTCTTCCGCGTGCCACCTTGGGCACGATCTTGAACGACGCATCGAGGACGCAGACGTGATTTCAGGTCGCTCCGGAAGAGACGCCTGCATTTACGACACAGTCCGTCTGCGAGACGATAATTCGTTTTTACGGATCGCTACCCCTTTTTTTTCATCCTCGCCCGGTTCGTCCAGGGTCAAATCGATTTCGGTCAGAATTGGAGAAAAGTTTATGCGACGGTGCCCGGGCATTGGTCGGGCGGGTTGCACGGAGCATATTGCGGCCCCTTTTTAGCCTCGCGCCACACGAGTCAGCTGGCCGCCTTCTCTCGGGGTCTTTGAGCGTATGTACACGGGGTCGGAGTCAAAGCACATCGGGCTCTCGAGTAGCCGACCGACGCATTTCACACGTGTCAATCGCGGCAAGATTTACCGTCGTCCGTGCCGTCCCCGTCCCCGTTCCCGTTCCCGTTCCCCTCGTTCGCGCGTCGTGTATGCGTGCACGTCGGGGAAGTCTCTCGTCTCCATTCGTTCGTTCGCCTTTCCCTCTCTCGCTTCGTAAATCATCCTGCGCGCTTTACCTTGCGTACCACAGCGCGACGTTTACGGGTCCTACGCTTATTGGATCGGTCCGAGACGCGTTGCACCGCGTTATGAATTTTTACGGAATTAGTCGCGACTGAAATATTCGCGTAACGAGCGGGATGTGAAATTATGCGCGGAGACCGGATGCGAGCCGATTGAAACGGACGTCTCGAGGGTTAAGATTATTTTGCGGCACGCGAATCCAGTTTGCGTAATACGAAATGTAACCGTACAATTCGAAAGCGACTTTTAAGTATGAAGGATGCAAGCAGCATATGTAATTGCACGTCCAAGCAGTCGTAAGCTGTTATTTTAATAGAGAAATATCAATTAGAAAATAATTTTACTGTTACGTCAGGTGAAGGAAATGTTAATTCAATAAAAATGAACAAGCATAAATAACGCGAGGTTGGACGTGGAATCTTAATTTTACATCGTCATTACGTATAGATAAATATTTTATTCATTTCTTCATCGAATAAATAGAAAATTTATTTACGTATTTACGTATTTTGATCTCAAGTTACGCTTGCGACTGTACGGAAAGGAGGTGCTTTCCGTTTTCTTAAGTAATCAGCGTGCTTGCGCAAGAAGACTCCGTTGTTCTTCGCTCTTTCATGAATGTCGTAATATTTCCTCGCTTATATGCCATATATATGTACACGAATGGGCACGAACGGATCGCCGTAGATGGGCAGTAAACCTTCCGAGTGTGTGGCTCGAGTAAAGAATGAGAGATTGTAAGTTTGCAAGGTGATGACGTGTTTTTACGGAACTAACGGCAAAAAGCAACTATCGGCCTTTTACGGCCTAATTTGCGATACTGTATACTCGCAAGCCTATTTACCGTAGATGATTAACGTGGTAGACTACGAACGTACGAGTTATTAACTAGTCTACGCTGAACCGAAACAACGGCGATAATTACGTTTAACTAAATGGAACTCGCCGAGATACGATAAGTTTGAGCAAGCACGCAATTTTCGTATAATCTCGGTAGATACATCTCGTTCATCAGATATACGACGGATTTGTGATACCACACACGTCAGAGTTCCGTTAGGAATTTCATCTGCGTTCCCATAGGAATATTTGCACATATACGCACGCGAATCTTTTATTCTCTCCTTTCTACTTATATTTTCTCCTCTTTTCGACCTATCATTCGACGGTCTATACCACGGTCGAGGGTGGAGGCTAAGCATCCGGACGGTTCTTTGAGTTGGGAAGGAATTAAGAAGAAGAGAGCGAGATATAGTGAGCAAAGATAACATGATGGAATATTCGAAGAACGCATCGATATATGTCATTAGAAGTAATTGGCACATTGACCGGTACTGTCGAAGTTAATACACATTAAATATAAAAACGGATTTAAATTATACAGTTTAGATTACAACATTAATTGAAATTGGTTCTATGTGTCTTATAATATTTTTTTGATAACTGCATGGTTAATTCGATTTATAACTGTCTTTACATTTTGTTGTTGCAAGCTACACGTTCTCGAAAAGTTTGACGTCATGTTAAAGCTCGTTAAAAAAATGTAATGTGACGATAAGACTTCTCAAGCAACGAGATCGACCTGATAAATTTCCCCGAGCTTAATGATCTTTCCCTACCAGCGTCAGTCGCTATCGCGCGCGTCTTAACGTAAAAGAATCTCAGCCACGTCCGCCGTAAGGTGAACGCGACTCATCGCTCTCTGTGGTCCAGCTATTCATACGAGGCTTTACAGCGTGTTAATGAAAAATGCGGCTAGTCAGCTGGCGTTCGTCCTTAAGTGTACCGGGTGGCCGCTTTCGCCGTGTGATTGCTCTCCTCTCAATTTCTCGTATGCGAACTTCCTGCAATCAGCGGCAGCTCGTATCGACCTCGCGGAAGTTCGCTCCCGCATGAAACGTTTGTTGCAACGTGCAATTTCGCCAACCGAAGTCGCGCGAGGCACCCGGCACTTTCTTCACTTTCTTTTCTCGCGCGGCGACGTTGGATCATTCTGGGAAGAAAATAGCAAGAAGGCGTCGGAATGGGGCGCACGGCCGTGGATACTAGGTGCAAACTAAGAAATGGTATAATTGCACGGGCGTTCTTTCAGGAATGTCTTTTTGCCGAGGCACTGCAACGTCAGCAAGTGCGCTCAGAGCGTGTTCTTAACGTGTTACTTTAAGTGCCGTAAAATTATCCCTAGATAAGAAGGCGGCGTGTGTACGCGAATGTCAGGAGGAACGAAGGAAATGCATTCGACGAACGTGCTATGCGCGTGCTGTGTGAATCCGATCCTACGAAACGGGCGATTCCGATTTCTTGCGAACAATCGCGCGCGGCACCAACGTGCCGCTAGAAACGCGCCAGAATCGCGCCTCTCGTACTTTGTTATAACGGGCGCGATGATAGCTCAATTGTGCGAAACGTTAGATAAATTACTGTTTCGAATCGCTACGGCGAATCGCACGGATGAATAGGGAAGGATAATAAATCGCATAGAGCAGAATGGGGTGCGATCGATGTAAGTATAATCGCGTTAGCTGTTTCCAGCGAAGGTAGAAAAATTCTAAAGGATCGGCGTAAGAGTAGCATATACGTTAACGTATATAATACCACTACATACTGCCAAAATTAATATCTTATCGATCAATCCAAAGAAAATGAAAAAAAAACCATCTCGCATAAGGCATCAAAAGATTTTCGATGTCACCCGTTGCATTGTGCACAAACGAATCTGTATATATGTACACTAGACGGCACATACTAAATGTCTACATAGATACCTAGGATAGATACTGAGTCTATACGTGATGGTACATAAAAGTGCACAAGAGATGCCTATCAGCAGCGCGGGAAAGGCATAGACACCTGCATTATAAGCTTCTGCTTACCATCAGTATAGCATCCATTAATTGCCAGCTTTTCAAGCATGCTCGACCCGCGTTTTGAAGCTTGCGAACTTTGTATTTCCGGTACTATATATCAGCAAGGCTGAATGCGCACGCGAAATTGAATCTTCCGACCTTTCAAAAAATGCGTTATATAATTTCTCTACGTTGTTCTTTTGTAATGGCAGTTAAACCAATGTTGAAAGTAATTTCAATTGTTTTAACAAGTATGTACAATGAGTTTAATGTTTTTGCATTAACATTATTTTACATTTCTTTGTTTGCCTGAGAAAGAAGGAAATATAATTTTATGAAAATATTATTAAATGTTTTAAAATTCAGAGAATAATTAAAAGCAAAATTTATGTTGTATATTATACAATGATTACTTTCTATCTAATGGATTTTAAAATGAGTGCAACAAGTTTACATTGCACGAAAATGCGCATCCAAACTAATAACATTTACGTTATTAAATAATTCCTTTAATTACACAGATAAAAACTTAAATAGAATATTAATAAATAGAATATAAGAATCACTCATTTATAATAAAAATGATTTCATTAAAATATGTCGTAAAATTAATAATAATAGAATCGATAATTATTCCGGAACGGTATAAAAGAGCACAGATAATCGTTTATAATCCTAGACAAGAAAGAAAGAAGGAAAGATTTGGACAGCGGAGAGAGAAAAGTGTTTAGTCTCGACCGAAAGAGAAGTTCTTGCCGCGCGTTCGCACCGTTTCTCTCGTTTCCTCTTTCTTCAACGATCCAAGCGAGTCTCCCTTATTTTCCAGTTGGTTAACATCCGTGAACTATGAGCAAGTCCTTACGACCGGGACGCGAGAACAGGCGAAGGACATTATCAATGGATCTACCTTCTACGTACGCTTACGAGAATACTTAGTGTGGTTGGCGCATGCGTTAACGTGGTTTCTGCTTCCTTTAAAGAGCGTTTCGTGCCTCTAAGTGAACCTCCTTCCTTTCGTTTTTCCACTTATTAACTTGGATGATTCCCTGCCTAACGGCGGGAAGATGATTACAGAAGTCGTTTACAACACTCGAAGCGGAAGTGTCGCAAATGATTTCGCGATTTTCCAGATATCTACTTTCTTCGATTAATTGTTAAAGTCCTAGTCAAAATAATTAAAAGTTGCGTATGATAAAACGTACGTATAATTGTTTAATTAGAAATACATATAGCATTGAATATAACGTTTCTTTAAACGTACTTAATCGCGTCGCAATTATAAATACATATAACGAGCAAAGATGTACCTAAACGTTTGACTACTTTACTTTGTAATTCAAAAACGTACGTGTAATTACGCAACAATGCAAGTTCGATATTTAACAAGCCAATAAAAGAATAGTACCCAAAATTTTATAAATCCAGATACTTTCTCAATACATCATCGTTTTAACGAGATCTTAGCTTTTCATCACAATGACAGTGAAAATATCAATCACATTTATTGTGAAGTAGGAATGCAATTCATAATAATTCTTTTTATGAGTATGCGCATGCGTTTGCGCGCGTGCTGCATGTGAAAATGCAGTCAACGGTTCTGATCAACGATCTCGCTGATAATTAATCAAAAATGCATCACACGACGCTCATCTTTTTTTTTATCGCTCGTCTGCGCGACATTATTCTCACTGCCGTGTCGACGCGTATTACTTTATTTTCTGATGCCTGCTTACGTTTACGAGCGCTAAACAGTCGGGCCGACGCGTACAATGAGGCGCGGCCGCCTTTGATCACTCTTGACATTCGGTATTTTCATAATTTATTCCACGCTCCGAGGTCCCCCTCGTTCCCCGATGCCCCACGTACACCACGTCCCCAACCGTAGGATAAAATCTATTCGTTAGAAACGTCTGTTCGGGAAGCGGCGTACATAGAAGCGCATTAACACCGAGTATCCTTCATAAATTAGAAGTCGAAATGCAGACGCGTGGGCAACGCTTAATAAGGCATTTAGATAAAAGACTGGTACCCTCCAAGACTTTTCCGATTTATCACGCTCGCGGCCGGGGTCCTTGTTCGCGGACATGTGAAAGTATTAATTTATCGGGTACACAACTGGGAACTTAAATCAATCTGGACGGTTGTAGCTGTCGTAAAAACTCAACTTGGAACAAAAATAAGTGGTAATATATACTATATTTTGCGATTTTGCATTTATATGAGAAATATATTCTCTTTTAAATTCGCATAGTGATTTAATTGTTGTTTCCAGGATAAATGCTAAATTACGTTCAGGCGCCCATAATTACTGTTCGAAAAAGAGCTAGAGCTCACATACCATATAAATGAGATAAATATAAATATATATCCACAAATATATGTATTGGCATATATATTTATAATCGACGAAAAATTAATTGATTATCTAAAAAGGTAATGAAAGTATGTTGTTTAATTTATATTACATGTTCGAGTTTAATAGTTAATTAGTATTTCCAATCAAGTGGACTATCAATTACAGCACGGGATACGTTATAATATGACGGAAATTTCCAATTTGATTTTAATTAAATTTATGTAGACGTATTTTCGAACATTATTGTATACGCGTGTGCACCAGATAAAACGATAACTGAATGCACCGGTATGAGATATATCTTACGAGTTGGTGGTATTAAGTAATTAAATTTCAGAACATTATATAACAGTATTTCGCGAAATAATTCGCGGAAACGTACAATTAGCGCGCGTTAGCGAAATTATATCAACGAAATGGAAAATCTGTGTAGCTCGAAGCGTCTTAGGCGAAAAGTTTACGAAGCGTTTTTCAGCGCTTTTAATATCCCGCCCCAATTTTGGAATACAAATCGCCCTTTTCCTTTCGTTCGTACTGATGATTCACATTCCAGATGTATAGCTTCCAATAACACGTCTGACTTCTCGCGTATGCTCGCCTTATGGCCTCGTTAGAGCGGAAGCTCATTACATCGTCTAATGTCTACGGAAATTAGAATTCTCTGGCTTCACTTAGGGCACGCTAAATTGGAGCAAAGTCTGATTTTCCGCTCAAAGATTCTTAGGCTGGTTTATTTTTTATATTTTTTAATGCAGAGACAAATAATCTAAATTTATTAAATTACATTTGACCGCGCCTATTTAAAATACTGTTAATACTTTGCAATTATATAGACAAATTTATGTATTTATAATACTGTCTTTGCTTTCTAAATTCTTCACTCACTTTTTATCCGTTAAATGAAACAAGTAATTAGATTTCTTCTTTTTTTTCGTCGAGAAGTTTGAATAATCTAGGACTAACACGTATTTATGATGAGAAAACACCGTTTGACGCGTGTAATGTATTACTTTAATTAATAGTTATGTAACCTCCTTCCAGACGATCATTATGTGTACATTGTAATTAACCTCGTTGCCCAACACGGCGTTAATATTCGCCTTGGGGATTGCGCCGGTCAACAAAAAAATCACAATATCAAGTACCCGGTTGGACTCCGAAGACGTTACTATTTTTTCCCCCCCGCGAGTGCTGAACGTGACCGAAATCTTCGTGTCTAGTTTCTCTAATCCGAGCCCACCCTCCCGACCTCGACGAGCCTCGCGATGCATCGGCGCGGCGGCTGAGGCAGCAGAGAGCGAGAGAGGGAAAGGAGGAGAGGAAAAGCCCTCGTTAAGACTCCGTTAACTTCGCCGAGTATGAGCCAGGAATCGCGTGGATAATTAATTGGGTGACATGTCGTGCGCTAGGTACGCTGGCGGCATCGCGCCGTTATACCTATTCCACGGTGCGTTATAAATAACACGGTGCATCCGCGTATTTGCATATTAATTTCGCGTAATGAAGGCGATTAGGCTAATGAGCGTCGAATGTGGCCGTCCTGGCGGCAACTCTGTACGCAATTCTCTGTACTTGTCGATTAACTCACCGTGCAACTCCCCTGTCTCTTTCATGGCCCACCTGCGAGCGATCGTACGATCGATTTGAGCGAAATTCAATTAACCGGACGCATTTAAAGCGCCACCAAAAATCTATACGCTCCGCATTTCGGCGCATTGCGCTCCGATCGCGAGGATGCACATACGTTCTAATTATATGACGCGACGTAGTGTGTAGACCCTCATAAATTACACTATCGCTCGCGGCGGCATACGGTTAGACTCGCCGCAAAGCACTTTGCCGTTTGTTGATTCGAGAGAGAGACCGAATGAGGCAAATTAAGGGGATGCGCCACCAGCTACCGACCATTCGAAAACGATACCCGTCCAGCGCGCGCGCGCACGAGATGTGTTATTAGACAAATGCGATAAAAGCGATTTTGATTAACGGGTGTTCCTCGGCCCGAGTAGCTTTCGGCGCCCCAGCCCTGGATCTTTAACTCCGATTAACTCCAAGGATATGTAACTATCAATTTACATAATGCAGTGAGTCGCGCTTTTACTGTTCAGAAGTTACGCGATGCATGAAGCAAGGGTGCAAGTGAGTAGCATTTCATTAAAGAGCGTAGCTTGCAAACGCTGACTTGTTCTATTTAAAAAAATCCTCAGGTACCATCACTCTCGTTTCAAATACATTAATAGAGAAAAGTCTCCTATTGTAAGATAAGCTCCTAATATGAGACAGCGGGCTTTTTGCTAAATTAATGGGCATCTGTTGGTTCCATCATAAATTCATTGTTCTGGGAGTGAAATCTATTTAGTGGAGAATTCATGGTTAGATCGTATAATCGTCGCGAAAAAGATTTATGATTAAATTTGAAAATTGGTTAAAAATAATGGTCTTTCCTCTATCTTTTATGCGTATTATAGTTGTTTAAATCTGTACGAAATTGAACGCACTTCAAAATTAAACTCTTCAATTTTTTGACGTAATGCTGCTTTTCGAAAATATGATTTATGTAGATTTTACGTATCGCCATCTTCGGCACTGTTTATTCGCTTTGCACCTAATCTCTTCCGTCCACGCTAAATTAACGTCTTCCAGCGTAAATACAAGGGTGAATAAATTTCGAGTAAAGCGAAAATTCCTAGTCGGCGTGAATTGAAAATAATGATTTGCGCGGCAGTGATTATTAGGGTCGATAAATTTTAGTTAAAACTAATGACAAAAACCACACTTCCACGCGAGCCGAACTCGACTCGAATATCCGGCGTGTCGTAAGAGGGAATTTATCGGCGCGGGTAACTCATATGCCTGCATGATTTATTGGCGCGGGTAAATTAGCGGCCGGTTAATTAGTATGCGACCACAAAACGAAACGAAGCACGCGAAAACCAGTGTATTTTTGAGCGGTGAGATCAAGTGACCAATGACATACGTCGCATGTCGACGCGGATAAAACGTACGTGAGATTATATAAATATAGCGACATCTGTGTAATTGTCTGAGATTGTATGCACATTGCGCGCAAAGTAATTTAGCATCCAGGTAATTGCCTTTAATACTATATATGTATAATAAAATATGTCTTATAATTCTCTTGTGCTTAATATATAATTAACAAGAAGCAAACATAGCAAGCGTGCAAGAATAAACGCGCTCACTTCCGTTACTACATTACAATCGCGATTTTTCTTACGGCGAGATATCGTTTCTGGCATCAATATGCATCCCGAGCTCACTCGTGCGTTACACATATATAAAACCGACTTATTCTCTCCCAACGGCAACCGCGGTCCGCGCATTACTAGTCGCGCGGGCCCATTACGGTAAATCAACACTCCCACTCGCGGTATGCTGAAACATCCAGCGCGTTGTATTTATTTATTCTCATCTCATCGCACGGCGAGAAATCGCACACGAGGGGGAACACCGAGAGTTACACCTGTACGAGGATCGCTAATGAGAATCCCCGCGATCACCTCGCGACGATAGATCGCCTCGCCTCGCGATCATTCGCGGCGCACCGTCGTCGCCGAATATTATTAAGGACGTTTAACAGCTTGTAGCTTTAGCATCGGGGCCGTGCGTGCGCGTGCGTTCGCATGCGCGCCAGCTGCGTAAATCACAGGGCCCGCCCGCGGGCCCACCGATCGAGCCGTTCGTAGGGAAATTAGACACGCGTGCTGTACAGCAACTTCTATCCGCCTCTCTCTCGCCGTCGTCCTCACCGATCCTTTCCGTTCTCATCGATTCCTGCCTCCGCCACCAGCAACCTCTTCCTCGGGGCCTCTTCGGTCGCCTCCTCATCATCATTCGCCGTGCACCGGCCCGGCGGCTAATTTATGTAATTATGCGATCTTACCGCGACACTAGACACTATCCACGCGAGCGTGGGACGGTGTTTACTCGAAAATCCCGGTGATTATCGGACGCGTGTTTCATCGCCCGCGTGCGTGCGTTACCCTCCCTCTCATGCTTCCTCAGTGCTTTTTCGTTGTCCCTTTACCGCGACATTCCTCTCGCGCGTCTCGTCTCCCATTACATCTTCCGAGACAGGTTCGTTCTAAACCATGATGCATAAATCGTACGCTCGTATACGCGACAGGTGCGCCAGGTCACGAGCACGTGCGAGATGGGTATATGAAATTTTTAAGGAAAATCTGTCAACTCGCGCGTTATCGCTATATGAAATTCCTATTTAGAATTCATATTTTTCTTGTAAGTTACCGCGAATGGAAATTCACAGCAAAGTAACTGGTCTAATCTTTCGTTATTTTTTTAAGACCTGTATGGTCGTCGTTGAAAAGAAAAGGTATTCTTTGTTGAAAAAATGCAAAGCTAGAAATTAAGTGCATCTGTACAGTGACGTTTCTCATTAAGAGAACACGAGTAATTGACGCGTATTCAGATCGGAGCAGCGATGATGAGCGGCAGATTAGCGATTGACGAGCGTCGATTTTTCTCTTCGTCTAACGATGAAAAAGGGCCAACGGAATGCTATACGAGTTTACAAATCTGGTGGCTCGATAGCAAATAATTGGATCGCTTCTTGTTGAACATTATTTGTATCAATTGCCGTTAGTCATTCATCCGAGCCCGTTTGCTGTGGCGAGACGCGTCAGTAATCACTTCCGCGAGGAAGACGCGAGCGATCCTGTTCGGCTCGTTACGGACATGTTCTACAGGCGGCGATTTGTCCCGCGTTATCTATGTACGGCGTATTCGCGAAACGCTAACCTACCGTTCATTAAGTCTTTAGATTTACGCACGCGAGTGCACGCGCGCATATCCGACTCGTCTATATCGCAACAGGTTCCCCGCGGCCTTCGCTGCTCGTAGGTTTTATCGTTCATTTGTCCGTGTCTAGCGACGCTATCGGGACGATCGAATGGTTTTTATCACGCTATTCGACGTTGCGAGTTTGAATTTATAAATAATATCTGGTTCTTCGCGTTCATAAAGTCACTTGGCGTGGCCGTTAACGTAGGAGTATCGTGGAAAAAACAGTGCTCAGTTGCATTTGGCATGATAAAGTTGAGAAGCGATCGTAAAGAGTGCACATAATCAGCGAGGAACTTCTCTGAAGAAATCGTCAACGACCGATTATATCTAAATCAAAGGAGATCCCAAAGGAAATTAACGTCCATTTTATATTTCAGATGAAATAATAGACGATTAAATAGATGAAGGCGAGAAAAGACTGAATACTATTCTATTTTACTTCCATTTCTTCCTAGTTATTTTACGTCTAAGATTCTAAGTTTCTTAGAATATGATTCTGTTCCATTTAATTCGTTACGCAAAATGTGTCAGTAATGACAAGATTTATCTAATTTCAGTAATTTTTCGCTTGAATTCAAAACCGACTCAGTCCTGTCCCCGTAAAAAAATCTCTTCTGTGAATTGTGATGCAGAGGTAATTTCATTCTCTCGTATATTATTATAAGAAATTTACTTCAACAGGTTTTTATATATTATTTCACGAAGAGTTGCGGAATACAATTCATAATGCATTGTATGGAATTTGACCGAGTTATACTTTGTTTTGACCTATCTCACGCTTACGACTGAATCACGCATGCAGTGCCTAGCACACCGATGTTATGTTGCGTGTGCCAAAAATGCACGGTATTCGCTGGCAAATGGCTTTCCCGTAGAATTTAAACACTGTGGAATGAAGTGGCTGCCGACTTGACGAAGCGTTTCAAATACATTATAAATTATTTCCGAAAATCGTGTTACCAAGTAAAGCATAGATAAATAAAGACTAATACTCCATGAAGAAATTATTAATAGAAATTATGTCAAGAAATTATTATAAATAAAAATGTGAAAACTAGCATGCACACGCATTTATACTCTTCACACACAAATCTGAATTATTACTTTAGAGCAAGGCACGATTTCTCGCCGAACTAAGTTCTGCTTGACAGGAGAAAATCGGAAATTCCGACAACGGCACGTTTCTTTTGGAGAACGGCATTTCGCGCACGAGCCGGATTTCCTGCAACGATCGTAGCACCACTCTCGAGGGAGAGGAAGTCAACTTTTACGAGTATGATCAGTCACGGGCGTCACGACGCCAACAAGGATGAGCCTCTCTCTCCACGAAATATCAGAAACCTGGCTCTGACGCTGACGAAACTTTGTCAGTGTCTCGCACGATTAGCGGCCAAAGGTCGATCCCTCTGATCTCTCTTGCACCGCGGTCGGAACCTTCCTCGTTTCTCTTGCGGTCTGACCGTCGCGGCGTCCACGTGATGGTTGGGAAGATCCCACAGTTTCTTCCACGCTGCACGAATTATTCCGCTACTATCGCCGTGAGGTAATTAGTACGGCGCAGTTGCCGCCCACGTTGCATCGAACAATTAATAGGAGAGCGAGAGATGGAGGCGGTACTGTGCAAGTGTATAGATGTATCTGTGTCTGCGAGGAGAGACATAGCGCGCACGCGATTGCACTCTAGACGGTCGACAATATCGTGTATAAAGTAGACGAATGAAACTCGTCGTGGAACGATAATCTACGATTGATGATGATCAATCTGATCACTCGAAATAAATTGCTTCCCTTAAGACGGGAGAATATTTCCATCGTCATGAAAGTTTTAGATACATGCAAAAAGCTGCATATGCTGGCCCAATTTCAAATATAGTGACTGCATAAAGAACAACGATAGCAAAAGGTTATGCTATTATGAAACGTCTCAATGTGATCAAGATAAAAATGCCGACATATTTTACGAAGAAAACAAAAAATATGACAATAATTGAAAGACTCGCACGTTTCGTATTCAAGAATAGATAAATTAGATAAATCACTCAAAGTTGATAAAAATATTGTGAATGTAGGTCAGTTTATATATTGCAGACTTTGCTAATACTTCACACGATTGCAAATAACATTTTCATATCCAATCGACGGCGGAAGTTTTAATTCTTAAATATTCTTAAATCCGTCATGTGCCAATATCTTCCGTTATCTTTTAATATTGAACATTTGATTATTTTCATAATTGAATCTTTACGGCACGTAAAAATTATTAACGATTATTTAAGCTAACTGAATATCTCTTATAATTCAATTGCCGCAAATGTATAATAAAATCGTAGACTTGAACAATAGAATCGAAGTTCCATATACCAAATTTGTTACGGATCTCGCAATTATCTTGTAACAAATTTCATCGGACGGAGGATTGAGTGAAAACGAATCTGACCAATAGAAATGGTAGAAATCCTTTCCGTATCAAATTCCGGTTTGGGGTTTCGGACTCCCCGTCGCGAGTACCTTTATCCGCGCTCTTTTTCGACTAGCCAGCGAAAGATACCCGGTCGGTCGCCGCTTCTGAGAAAAATCGGGATCAAGAAAGATTAGTGATCGCGCCGTGCGTCGGATCGAGTCCGAGCTTTATTTTTACGGCTGCTACGAATTTAAGTACGGCTCGGAGGAAACACGTTCCCCCGTTGGGCCAACCGAGACGTTCGCAACTTCGAGGCCGACGAGCCCTCAACAAAACTCGTACAACTCCGCCGGACGCGGCGCCCCATGACGTCGATTGTGTGTGGTCTGTCATCTTGTAGATTCATTCCGAGATCCGTTCGGATTGTTTAGGAAACAGATCTCTACGACTGTGTGTGTAGATAGAACTGCGTTTCGTTTCAGATACGCCAAAGTAAACACGGTGCGCCGTAAGAGAATCCGACAGTTCCCACGTCTTTTCGTAAGTCTCGTTCATTCGGCCAGAACGAGCGTGATCGCGGTTTATCATTGTATCTTAAAGCATACATTAATGCGTTTCTTCCCTCCTAATGTTTTAAATAAAATATAATATATATCACATCAAAATAATTACTGTCGTATTAATAAAAAAAAAACTATGAATAAAAGCAATCACATAATATATTATTACTTCGCATATTTGGATTAAAGCATATGATATATAAGATTGCTCTACTTTAAAGAGAAATTAGTAAAGTTAATAGTGATATTTTGCTAACAAATGTAAAAACTTATAGTCTTACATTTTATTGTCTTTTACATCAGAAGAACGAAGGATGATCAGACAGAGTAAAAACTATCCACGGAAAAATTAATCGAACGAGTTCGCGGATCGCTGTCTCTTCACCAGCATCCGCGTTCTCCAACGAATCTCGAAAGAAAAAGCTGATGGCGAACGTATGCGAACGAACGCGACAAAGAAAAAAAAAAAAGAGTCCGTCCCGTAAAGAGTTGTATGGGCTGGGCATACGTTATTCAAAGTGCGCTCACTGACCCATTGTAACGTAGGACAATATAGCACTGCTCCTCAATGGCCGGCTGTTCCCGAGGTGTTATGTTATGTGTTGGCTGTTATTCAGACGAATAGGAAGGCATTCAGCACCATCGCCGTTGCCGCGGTGGCTCACCATCGCGACACGGAGACTCCATCATCGGTCAGGTAACATTCATGATCGCGAGTTGTCGACAGTACTTGTCGATAAATTCAGTCGCTTAAGCAAACTAACGACAAAGGTTCCCGCGGAGAGCTCCTTATTAATGCTCGATATCGCAAACAAGTTGTTCCATCTAATTAGCAGTTGCCGTTAAGAGGATTTGTCAATGAACAAGTCGCGGACACGCTCCGCTTCGCCGTCTCGTCAACATATTTCTGTAATAATTTTGCGCGCTTCACGTCGCTTTGCGCGAATACGCGACATATATCGTGCAATTCTATTCAAATATCAACAAAAGTATATGCGATTCAACAACCCTTGTGAAGCAGTATTCCAGACATTTCGAGACATGTTACTAATTGACAAGTCCTGTGCAGGTACAACCGGTAATTAATAACGTCTGAAGATGTGCCGGGTGATTCATGCTAGCCTAGTGACTCATCGTGAAGATCTCAGACTTGCCGGGGAGAAGGAGGGGCAGAAAGGGCTGACCGTAGTCCAGGATCCGGTGTGCCTAGAGGGCTTAAGTCCACTCACCGCGTCTCACGCTCGAGAGGGTGGAAACGAGAACGCCCCGGGGCAGGAAAGGACGTCAGTGACTTAGCGGCCGTTTGCAGAGGAAGGATATCCTCTGTCCTCCCACTCGCAGTGAGACGTGATATTTGGATTTGCTCCTGCGGCAGGAACAAGCCATGCCCGCCGGCTTTCATTTTCTCTGATGGCGGAACCCGATAGACTCCGTAAGAATCTCTGCCCGTAACTTTGCGGGCGAGCCGCGTTCTTTTAACTCTTATTTCTCGTTCGATTAATTCCCGTACTTCTCAATTTTAGCAAAATTTACTGAACGGCAACAATAACTCTCTCTCTATAAGTAAAATTACTGTTTCGAAATGAAGGCTCGAGAAGACTTCACAATCGTTACGGTTTCTTAATATGGAAAAATTACAAATTATTAAGAATAAAATATTCAAGAAAAAGAAAACAATCTGAGTATGTACTTGACGTGGCATTGTAACGTTATTACTTCGTTTGTAATATTACGTTCTCTGCGCGAACTTCTATTAATCGCATATAACGAACCGCACGGTCTATAATACAGTGGACAATCGTACTGAAATGTATCGCACAAATATAGGTGTCCGAAAAGTATCACAAGTAAATAATGCAACACAGGTTCGTTAAATCTGACAGTAACTTCTCAATTAATCACGCTGCGTCCTTGAAGCCTCGAACCTTATTACCACCCACGGTTCATTCTTCGAAGCGTACCGTGGTACGTTCTCGCGCGAGTGGCGATACTCATTAGTAAATCTCTATCCTACGCGAAGTGGGCGGATGTGGACGAGCCACGGTGCGAAAAGGCAGGCCGCCGCAGAAGCCGCTGTTGGGTCTCGTTCTCAGAGCCGCCTTTCTCAGAGGGTATACGCGAAGCACGGGCTCCGTCTTTCTTTCTCTCGGGCACGGTCTTCGCTACCCTCGTATCCTCATATTCTTCTTATGGGTCCTTTCGTTCTCGACGTCGTCATATTTCCACATACCAACACAACGCATCTCTCTAGTGTGCTCATACGAGACTACTAACGCGGGGTATTCTTGATACGTAGGAGAGAAGGAGAGATACCGGTCGCGCGGCGCGGCTTTATGCATCGGCAACTTTAAATCACAGTCTGGAAATAACTTACGTATGGATAGATAGTTATTACTATAAAGCTTATGTGGGACGTGCGTGCGCAGTCGGAGGACCTACAATCGACTCGCCTGACTGGCCGTCTGACCTCAACTTCTTTCTCGCTTCCTTCGATTTTTGCTATCTTTATCGCCGCCGCCTCTCTCCGCTCCTTAACGGAAGAGGTACATCTCTCCTGGCTGACCGTTACTAATTCCTAGTTTGCCGCGTATCCCGATTACTTATTACGGCGTCGGATGACAAAGCATGGCAGATCGGAGAGTTATGAACGGATTTATCTATCGGCAATGCTGGACAGATATGACGCGGTTATTCCTTAGTAATTTCATGGTATTTGCTGATTTTTCAAATTCTTTTAAGTAAAATATAAAGCTGTCAGCGCGTGCTAATTACTTACAATGTTTGCCAGCTTTAATTAGAATTGTTCGCGCAATTAGCCAAGTCATTTTTAAGCGAGAAAAGGTTGCCAATCACCTGAAAAGTATTAAGTTTTCACGATTTAATATCGTGACGCGAAATTCTGCTAAAATTTATTTTAAAGAAAATCCCATTGCAGATAAAAATCGCAACTATAAAACTAATTTCGCGGAATAAATTCTTTTCTTTCTAGCATGTTTTTTCCAATCAAAATGCAATATCAATGACAAAAGAAAAAAACTACTCATTTCTAACGTATTATAATCATTATAATTAATTTATAAGATGTTACGCACTCAACATGCGGAATTTGGTCGACAACAACAACAATCTCAGATCTCGAATGCGAAACCACGTCAGGCCGTAGGTATGCGCGGAGGACTCCGCAGAGACGGCGGGCTCTAAGTGGCCGAGTGGCAAAAGTGGTCGAAAGTGTCGTAAATTAATGCGACGGAGTAGAAGCACGGCCGCCTTTTCCACGATCTCTCTCCATCTACCGCCGTGTGATGCGGGCCGAAACATTAATCGGACTCATTCTCGTGCTGAAGGAGAGAAAGGATAACGAGATTCGATTCGCGTTTCGCGGGAAATAACTTGCGCGGGAAGATCTCCGTGGAAGCGATCGCAAACACCGCGTCTGATTTACGTACGACGAGGAGAAGGGGAATAAAGGGAGGAAGTCACAACCGAGAGGAAATGGCGAAATGGAGAGTAAGAGTGAGCAGCGGACGGAGCGAGACGGAATCGACCGGCCGCCTGCTGAATATCATTTTTTCCGCTCGAGAAAATTTTTCACTTTTTCGTCCCCCGACCATCGTCGCCGTCTCCGTCGTCTTTTCAAGAGGACAGGCATGGGACGAGAGGAGGAGAAGGTGGAGAAGGAGAGGAGGATTTCCCCTTTCTCCGTTTCCGCTTCTACGTGCCGACTGCGTGCTCTCGCGGTGCGAGACGCGCCGCGCCGTTACTCGTCCTGTCGTTTGTCAACCTCGACGAGAGATCTCGCTTAGGGTTCCCCCCCTTCGTTCCTCTTTTTTTCTTCTTCCCCGCGTTGTCGACGACCAAGTCGTCGCCGATGAGAGGCTTACGCGATGATGCTCTTCTCCCTCGCCGAGCGCGAAAGACGACGACAGGAGAAAATCCGTCGAAACTTGACGGAGGATGCGTGAGTGAGAATGCCGGCGTGAAATCGCAGAGATCTGCTGCTTCAGATTCGAAACTTCTCTCGGAATCAAATTGCGCGTAGAAAGCGCGAGGGGAGCAGCGAGTTTTCGTTGCCTCGATACGATTTATAACTGCGAGTTTTGATGTAATCGATTGTAGCTTTTAGAAGGGTCCTTCGAAAACATATTTTATGAGTGAGATTTCCCATGACGCGTTTCACGGAGCACAATTGCTATTTTACGAAATTTTTATAAGAAGTTTTCCTCGCTTTAGCAATAAGTTTAATTTTAATTACATTTAGAACGAAGATTCGGTTTTAGAAAATTATGCACACCGTAAATTATACGTTCGAAACTTTCTAATGCGCCATAGCCGCATCGTGATAAGCAGATAAAACCGGCTGACTCTGACAAAGGACCCTCGCAAGAAAACTGTAGTCGTAAGATCACGAGAGAGAAACCGTAGTTCGAGATAAGACGACTTCGGATTTGCCTTTTTGCCACTCTGGGAGCCAAATTTTGGTCGATGGAGTGTCGGCCATTATAGCCGATAAAGAATGGATCGACTTTGGAAACTGGAAACCGGTTGCATCTTCGGAATTTATTGAACATGTTTTTTTTAGGATTCGTCGTTATTGCACGCACATAGACGCACTCGGGCGCGTTTAAATTCTCATACAGCGAGGGTCGAATTATGAAAGAAAGAGAGAGAGAGATGCGCTGATACGAGTCGATACGACAGATTCACAAAAATGACAAAACGAGTGCGAGGAAAATGCGAATTGCATTATTACGGCAGGAGCATAAAGCATGGGGATAAACATATTTAAAGTCGAGTCGTGGGAGGGGAAAAGAAACCGGTACGTGTTCCAGTAATTCGAATATAGTATATCGAAAGCTATGCGAAATGGTATTCGCAGAGTTTTAATTGTCGTAAACGGTGCAAAACTGTGATAATAACTATGTAAAGCCAACGGCACACGATACTATTTTTCCTACTGGATTGCTTACGAGAATCAATCAGGATGTAGCCTTAAGTCCCCTGATCTAAAACTTTGCATCCCCATTGGTACTCGTATTGTGTATCGTTGGCTTAAATCGTTTCTTAAAAAATATCGTATTTGGATAGAATTTTCTTGTAGTGGGAGATCAAATGGGCCGACTACAGGATATATTTTCGCCACCAATTTACCTACACTCATCGTTGGAGAACTTGGCCCAAGTGCTCACTGCGGTGTGTAGATAGCAAAGTCTAAGCTGAGGTCACGGGATGAGCGCATTACCCTAAGCGTAAGCGTGTAATAAAATCATGGAACTAACGACCGGGGGAATCCGGCGGAGCAATGCCGCGAGCAGAACGTAACAACGCGGCCGTCCGGGGCCCGGTTCTCTTGCGGTCCTTTCGTACATAACGTCGAGGATTTCGATAAACATTTCCGAACGTATCCGAGGAGGTCGGCTATCGCAGTTTGACTATCGCCTAGTAACGCAATCGAGAAACAAGACTGCGTTTATTTAGCTTGAACATCGAAACCTCGCCGGGAGGTCCGTTGCAAAACGATCGAACGTTGTTCAAGATAAAATGATCTGGTTGAACTGCAGCGCGGTTATCCGATCGCTCTCACGAGTCGCGAGCCCAGTAATAAAAATGGAGAAACATCGACTGACGATTTCCGTATAAATAACTCTATATCCTGAGCGCACGAGAAAATCCGGCCGAAATTGATTCGACTGCGTACGAGACCGACGGCAAACTTTATTCCGGACATGTACCGGCTAATAAAAACGTCGCGCTGACGGCCAACGGATTTGCAGTGTAAACTCTTCAAACGGAAATCGCCGAGAGTTGTTTTCCAACGGGCAATCGTAACACGGGGCGCTTCCGACAAACGCATCCGGCGACCGCTCGAGGCAGGCGACTTCGATTTTTCGAGTATTTCAAGAGGCGAGAGAAAGACCTACCTATCTAATGTACATTTACCTATCGCGAGTTTCACCGGGATTTACCGCTTTTCGCGTATCCTTTGGCGTAACATACCAGATAAGCGCCAACGTGTTGCTCTCATCACCTCCCTTGAATATATTTTTAGGAAAAATCCGCGCTGGCGGATTCTCCGATATCCTGCTCTTCTCGCTTTGGCACCTCAAACTCTTTTCTCTCCTATTTGGGACCTCCTCTCATATCGTCACCGACAACTTTAATTATACCCCGCGATTCCTCTCGCCCCCGTTACCTTGCAATTTCTGTCCCATTATCGCCATGCGACTATCGGCCGCGATAAAAGCAATAGCGCCGGAAAAAGCATCGGGCGCTTACAGATGTGTGTGACAACTCAAACACTTACCTGAAACAGACAAAAAGAAAATATTGTTACGAAACATGTCAATACAATAGTAGGTATAAAAATTATTTCAATATATTCAACAATTTATCACTTCTGTGCTAATTCTGCAAAATTTTTGGCAGTACAAATATATTATATCTTAATGTCTTTTACTATGTGTATATAGGTATATCAACATTATAAATGTATTCCTCAAATTAGAATTTTAACCGTAATATTCATCAAGTCCACTTTAGATGATCTGTAATTTGTGTTAAATTCCTATTTATAATTTTACTTGCGATACATGTATGTATAGATTTTATGTAACTGTTATATTTCGGTCTCTCGAATGTGTTTCGTATTACATAAATCCAGCACGTAAAATCCATTTTAGACGATCTAAATGTGCATCAGATTTCAGAATATTTTATTTGTAATTTTATATATTGTATATTTTAATAGATACTTTCTCTGTATTTGCTTCTCTGTGTTAATTCAAAGCCTTTACACATTTTCCATATTACACAGTACATAAATTATCACTGGTAATATATCGCCGGTCTCGAACGGATTATCCTGCTTCATATATACGCGAACCTGATCGTACTATTCTCATATTCTTTTGCCTTCGCGATACATAATAGTATGTATCCCTCATGAATATAAGAGAATGTTTGTGTGTAGATGTAATATTTCATAAATTAATTATCCCGAAATGGATGGGCTGAAATAAATTAGCGCTCCCCAAATATTTAATTCTAGAATACAATTCTCTATTCGTTGATTTGTTAAATAATGAATCGCAATTTGCGAGATATATGCAAGATTTTCTCGAGTGATTGTTAATATGCTAACATTCAGTGAGCAATGTACAGAAAGCTCAACAACGACTCGTGCGCTAAAAGTAATTTACTTTTTTTCTAAGAGGAACAATGGAAATATATTCGCAGCGGATAAGATGCTCTATATTATCCGGCAAGGACGCGTCCATGCGGCCTTACGGCCGTCGGAAAAATCGTTCCAGGGCCAGCGGGCGTGTAATAAATTCAACGGGTCCGCATATGTGCCCCGGGGCCTGATGCATACACCGATTCGCAACGAGACGCCGAGTTTATTCGCGCACTCACGCGCGTTGCATCGCGCGGAGATAGGAGGGAAGGGGGAGGGGGGGCAGGTTCGCACCTATGCGTTTACGCAGAGGAGGTAGGCAGGCGCGACGTGTGAGGTTTTTCACGCGGTTCACCTGGACGACTCCGGTCGAGGTTTAAGTGGGTGTCCAGGAGATAAGCGGCCACGACTGGCATAACAGCTCGATAAACTCTCATGTTTATTGGATCGCCTTGGCTTCTTCTCCTCTCTCTTTCACTGTCTTGCTTCTACCCGGGCCCTTTGTCCGTTCTCTCTCTTCTGCTCTTTCTCTCGCTCTCCCCGTTTTTCTCTCAGCGCCTTCATCTGTATCTCTCAATGTTTTCGGCCGATTCGCGCTGCTTCCGCCATGGGCTCTCACTTTCCTCGCTCGCGTGTCGCGTCTCCGACGTTTCTCCCCGCTCAACCCTTTACCCCGGTTGTTAACCCCGAATTAGTGACCTCGTAGACGCGAGGAATTCTCAAATTGTAGCTTTTAATGACGCAGCTGTACTGATCGGCGTACATCAAGCTGGATGCTCATTTTGCTGATAAGCAAGAAACGTGATATTTCGCGACTTTAATTTACTTGAGAAATTACAAGGTAATATTTGACACTTCACCTGTAAAGCGCTAAAGACTACGACTATTCACACGTATAGGATACCATTACGTACCACGCGACATCCAGAGTTTAATATCATAGAATTCTGTGACTTTATAAGGTTCTTATTTTTACAGCGTGTATGTTTCATACTGTATGAAATAACATAACTCGTATCGTTTGTTACAAAATAGATGTAGATTCAAAAATAATAATTAATTTATAGCAAACGAGGAAAATTTAGTTAAAACAATTTACAGTTCTCTCTAATATTTATAGAAGCATTCTATACATTATATATAAATACAATTGATTAGAAATTAAATGACTCATCTGCATCACAAAGCGTATGTATGTAATATATGTATACTACATGTTACAGCGTGAAATTATTCGCCTGTGTTGGTATTCTGGATTATTTGCCGTACCTCGATGTATCGTTTGATTTCTCTTACCCTTGCTTTATGCTGCAACATCTCTTTGATGTGGAACACAAAGCTAGAAATTGAGAAAGATAAATATTGAAATGCTCGTGAAAAGGGGTTTCCGCGGCGAAGTATGAATGCGGCGATTCAGGGTAAGCGACACAAGCCGGTATTTTAACACGGTGTTTACACTCGCGTCATCATGGATGGTATCTGCCGTACTTTATCGTAAAATGATTCTCAATAATATTACATACGCGAAATGTTTACTGACATTTTCGATATTTGATTAATCCTCTGTAATTAACGTGCACAATTACCTTTCACAGCAGCGAATTTGATATAAATCATATTCCAATTTGCATTTAAATACCATATTAGCATGTTACATTATTAATCTTCACATGCAAAAAGTAGAACGAAATATTTCGCACATAACGAACGATAAGATAGCAACGCACGCGTATTATATTTGCAATCTCGATTGTATCCGTCTCTATCACAATATTTATGCAGCATTTTATTTGTGCGATGTCGCGAGTCACGATGTGGAAAAGGGCTTTTAAAGTCGCGGTGCGGAAGAGACGCGAGCGCGCTAAAGAAAGCGAGTGGAACAGGAAGGCGACGGAGGTGGCGGCAGACAATACAGCGCGTTACAAAGCCCGAATGTACATAGTGGAGCTTTGATTGGATTTGCCACGCAGTGCGGCACTGCGCCCACGTGTAACGCGTATTAGCATTCACGGTCGGCCGCCGAGAGCAGAGTCTATTACTATCGTAAATCGTTCTTAACAGTACTCGCCGGAGTTTGGTCGCGCGAACGCGCCGGAATACCGATCATCCGCCTCATCTCCGGAACGCACGTGTCATCTTTCCTCGACGCGGCGACGTCTGGTCGGAATAAGTGAGCTCGCACGTCGAATATCAATTCGCGTGTTTTCCCGTTAGCGAGGTTATCGCACCATTCTCTCTCGTACGTTTCTCATTGTTGGTCTCGGATATAGGCACCGTAGGCGGAATAATGATTCATCCAAATAAACGTTCGTAAGAGCTAGGAAAACTATTTTTTTATTGCTCAGCAATGATTTCGCATGTGATAACGATCAACTAAATTTTCTCGTGACAATTTAACTTCGAGAAAATATACATTTCAACATTTCAATTGAATCCGTACGGAGAAACTGTTCGGCATAAATGTATACGTGAGCAAAAATATAATATTAGTTAATGTCACGGTCAGTTGAGACTGCAAGCAATAATTTTTGCGAAAGGATTCATGTCAATCAAACAAAACGGCGAAGTAAGAAACTTACTAACGCGCTACAAGCCGAACGATTACTCGTTTCTTTTTAAACCGCTCGAGAATACACTGCAAATCCAAGTGTGTTATTTTTATACACACGTGTGTGTAACTTGGCGAAGGCACTTCTTACACACTTCTTGTCGTTTAAAATCGCGATATATGACTCGGTGTAGGTAATTTTAAATGGCAAGAAACGTCTTCACCAAATTACACATACATGTGTATAAAAGTAATACACTTGGACTTAGAGTGTATAAACTTGACCCGTGAAATAATGATTAGGAATTAGTTTTCATAATAGACATTACTTCATCATTCTTTATTATTTCGTCAAACCGCTCTCCGTGTGCTTTTCTCTGTACTTTTGTATGCGCGTATATCGGCACGCTTGTTGCGGCGAGAGTGTCGCGCAAGATCAGGTTATCAGGATTACTTTTTATGTCTTATAGGCCCATGTATATAAGCTAGTACGGTATAGTGTAGTACAGAGCGGGCTTTAAATTTTCACGATGTATAGGGAGAGTATTGGCACGATGCGTGCCGACCTCGTAGAATGCGTGTACGACGCATGAACGAGCTTTCTACGCTCTCTCGCACGTGAAGGGAAGCCGAAGACGTCTTTATGCCGAAGCTCGAAAGTCCTTCGTTGATTTACGAGCTAGCGTGCTGTGTCAACGGTTTATAGAACCCTACGCGGAATGATCCCGCGTCGATTTTACGATAGTTCTCTCGCGCTCGAAATGGTCGTCTGAGCGGAACACTTTTCTCACCATAGGCGTTGTCTACGAGATCGCCGAGACATTGAAAACAACGCAGAGGCTCAGGAAAGCGTGGGATATAAGGTTGAAAGCAAGGGGAATGTATCTCGACGCATTCATGTGTCGAAAGCTGCGTTAGTGATTCAACGGCGAAACATAAGATCGATGATGATCATCGTGAATACATCGATTTTCGAATAAAAATAGAAACGTTTCATTCTTAATTTCCAGCAAAATGTTTTTCTCCAATTCTATCGATCATAATAATTTTATTTCGCGAGAGTGCAATTTATTTTGGAGGAAAGTATTGGATTCCATGATTTCACAATGATTGTGAATAATTTGTCACAAATGTTTAATTGACTGTGAACTAATCGGACGATAAAAATGAGCGCCGAGAAGAAAACCCGTAAAACCTACAGTCTACTATTGAATTCTTCCGATTCTTTTTTAGGCAGGCAAGTGTCTCTTCAAAGGAATGGAGATAATGCGAATTCCTATACAAAAATCGACGACAAGGACCGGCAATACTCGTAAAAATAATGCAGTTCGTCGCTCATGCGCCCTTTCCCACCCCGCAGGTCTCGTAAATCCTTATCGTCATTCTCGTCACGCAGACGTTCCTTTCCATCGAGCCCCAGGAGCCTCGCCGTTCACCACGCGGTACCTCGCATTATCTTTACTCCTCGTTTCGGAATGCGAGGCGTCGCCGCGCCGTATAGCCGTCCATAGCTTAACCCTTTCAACGAGCGCGAGATAAACGTGTCGCTGGACACCTTTCGTGAAATTGAATAATTCTGTGCCGTACTCATATCCGTCCGAATGCACATCACAACGCTTATCTTTACCTCTCTCGAAAACTTTCGAGGTGGTCAGCATTCGATGACCTCGAACGGCGAGCGAACAGTCGATCGTGCGAGTGAACGGTCGATCGGGCGATCGAATGCTTTTTAAACACATTTCGTTGTTCCGAACCCACGGCTATCGTAGGTTGATTAAACGCTCGTGGGACCGGACGTGTAAAAGGGTAGATATCGAAATAGGTAGAATTTCGTGGGACTCGATAACCGATGCCACCAAAGCTGAAAAGACGTGTTTTCATTCCTCTCGTACGGATTACACGAAAAAGAAGTCGATAATCGTGTTCACGTATCTCGTGTAGAAAGAGCTACGCTATTCGGAACACCTCGATTTCTCGGGAAAATAAATACGATATGAATATAACATGATATTTTACACATTGCACTCGAATGCATAAAAATAATATAAAAGTAGATTCCAACAGAACTAATACAATTCTGTGACTAGAATTTTAACTACAATTTCACGAAATTCTTAGATCTGAAACCTTTTTTATATTGTAATCTGAACGTACTATTACCGAATTAATTATTAAGATTTTTCACTTGAGAAAACCATGCTTTTACCGACAGGTTTCGCTGTATTAGAAAACGTACCAACTTCGATAGAGTCGGATTAACTCGACGATTCCATTTCGCCGATGCCTCAATTACAGCAAATTGATAAAGATCGGCCTCACTTGCGGAGTGAAAACTAGATCAGTGCACGATTTACGATAAATACGATAGCAAGCGAAGATATCCGAGGTGTTGGTGTTCGCTCGCAGATACGTGCGCCTTCGAGGAGCGTGAGATAGACACGCTGTCGGTTGGATTTCGCTAAATTGAACGATTCCATTTCTGCGGTCATATCCATCGAAGACGTTTTCCCTTTACCCGCGTCTCAGGATGTGACCATCTCGTACGAGAAATCGCGATTGGTTACCATTGACGTTCTTCTAGATTTCTTCTCGCGGGGCGAGAGGCTACATCGTTTTCAGCGATTGAAAGTATCAATCTCGCCTAACCGCACTCATTGCGCCGCTCTGAGCGTTGACTTCCTCGGTTATATTCTTCCGCTTCGAAAGTACTATTCGTTATTCGTCAGAAAGAAAACGTAGAGTCTGTTTTACTACCTACATTCTCTGCCAATATCACCAATCATGACAGAAAGTATGCATCCAACAACGCTCTGTCTGTGTACCTCGTAACCCTTTCTACACTTATCATCGGCTTTAATCGCTCTTAACTCGTTGCCTACGTCGTACCCTTAATTTCCCCGAGCATGAGAACAAGATTACTCAGCGAAATCTAGCTTTTACTAACTGACGTATCCGCTCACGAGGATCACGCTGCCCGGTTATCAGTTTATGCGTATCGAGCATTCGAGGTTTCTAGGGAGTTGGCGTACATCGATCGAACTCATGCCAATTGCAAACTCGTTTTCTATCGTTCGATATGCGCCAAGACCCGCCTCATAAAGATTAAAAGGCGTTCGGCGAGTGCAGCATGTCGCGCTGCCACAGCTGTCGCTAGCGACAGATAATTGGTAACAGCTAATGCTTGTACACGAATCGTTGATCCGCGCAGCTTGTGTGTCCGCGAGCCACGTATACGATCAGGTTTTCTCCTATTACCTTTCGAGATATCGACTTGTTGTCCCCCGTTTTAGATCCCTTACGGTTCTGAACGCAATTAGGCGATTCTCCAGATGGTAGTTCTGGCGGATTATGCCGGATAGAAAGTATAACTGCGCGATCGAGCGCGCGGTTTCACGTTAGCGAATAATACCAAGGAGAGTTTAGCTCGTTAACTATATCATAAAAAAACAGCCTATTGCCCTACATATTCACGCTCGAGCGCTACCGTCTGGTCTCCACCGTCACGTTTACCACGTATTACCGTTATTCCCCGTCTTATTCTCCTTAATATCACGACGCTTGCTATAAATTGCGGTGAAATTATTTATGTAATATAATAGATATACTAATGACGTCCTCATTACCACAATAGCAGCTGTGAGAGATAGACGGCACATAAAGCGAGAGGGTACAAATAAAGTAGATATTGTAGTAAAGAACGCAATGCAAGAATGTGCAAAGAGTAGTGAAATGTGCGAGATACTCGTATGATTCACGCGTAGCGGAGATTTAAGTCGTCATAAGGTCACGTGGTCAAGTATGTCCCTTCTTTCATCGCGTTCGTCCCTCTAACAGTTACACCGGCCCCTATCAACGGTTCGATTATTTTTACCCCCAGCATCCGGTTCCCACACACCAGACGCGCGGTACGCGCCAGGAACTGGATCGTCGCTGGCGGCCGCGGCTACGGTCGCACATTTCTCGGATGATCGCGGTCGGATCCAGGCGAGGATGGGTTAACGGAACGCCTGAGACTTCTGTCTCTCTCTCTCTCTCTTGCGCGCGCGTTCTGTTATCTACCGTTCGAGTATCTGGTGTTCGGTTTCCTCGCGCCACTATGCCTCTGCGTACGCTCGCCTTCTGCCGCCGCCGCCTTCTATTTCGAAGCCGAGGCTGCCGATCTGTCGATCGGCCGTAGTATCATCCCCTCCTATCTTTCCTTTACCTGGCCTGGACCGCGGTGTACACCGGCACGCATTCCGATCAATAAGAAAAACACGCCCGGCAGACCGCAGAACGGTAGCTCATTCACACGGTCTCCCTCTTCGTGGCATCTCGTCTCGGACCACGGTATCGCGCGCGAACGGGCGTGCACACGCAATCGGCGATCGGCATGTGTACGTGTGTGCGTGCGTGCGTGCGCGTTTATCTCGCGCTCGCCGACCCCGTGCCGTTCTTTCGCGGCGTACAATAAACTTGCGACTCGCGCCAGAATAATGCCTTCCTACTGGAAGTGAAACAACACCCGACGTACCGTAGCGAGCGGAGAACCTGGAATTGCAGTTCTTGATGGATCCCGGGAATTGCCTCGGCAAGTAAGCGCCGCGATGCGAGGAACACCGAGGGATCCTGGCAGAATTGCACAAAGGTGTGCGGAGTCGCACAGAGAAAGATAGAGGGAGATAGAGAACGGATCTTACCGCAAGCGACATGAATCTCGAATGGACTCTCGGACCAAAGTTTTCGGAGGTGACGCGACGCGCCGGCACCCGCGGCGTCGTGTGTCGGAACTGCGGCAAAAACGGTCTTAACGGAGTTACTCAGGAAGTAGTCTGGATTACTTTGACAATTATTAAAGGAGAGAGCGGCGAGGTAGATTGGAGTTTGCTCTTGCCCGCTGGCGACTTCGCCGAGAAATCATTGTCACGGAGAAATTGCAGCAAGCGGAACTCGTGTTCCTTCGTTAAATCAAATTCAAATCGGAGACAGTGAAAGAGCGATGCGTCTTTGTAAAGAATATATACGTACGATGTTAAGTTTGTAATACAAAACATGTATTCAAAAAGAAGCGTTCGCTAGTTTTAGGGAGATCGTGGAGATTAAGTGTCAGCGGGTATTTTATTATTTCGATTTAAATTCCTCGAGATTTCTTCCTATGGAAGACGTTACGGTCGTGAAAAATTAAACGTCGGCCGTGTAGGGAATTCCCCTATGCTGAAATTTATTCTGACTCATTACGGCGCGCGTAGATAGCCACGTAACGATATCTAATCCAGAGAAAAGATACCAGCAGAGGATTCCGAAAGAAGAGAGAGATAATATTGAGTTAAACTTTTAATAGATTTCTCTGGATAAGCGTAATTACTTCCGCTTACTGGGATTCCGGCCTTGAACTCGGCGTACCTTCTCAGACTTTAATTAAGAAACTATCTCGCCTGTAACCTCAACATTATGGGGAGGAACGCATACGATGGAGTATCCCGGAATTTTTACGAGGTCCGCACGATGACTGACGATGATCGATGAGGTTCCCCCGTGAACTGTGGCCATTTTTACGTATCCCTCTACCCTCTGTAACTTACCGTGGCGTCGTTGTAAATAATTACAAAGTTATTGCCCCATCGAATCTTTGTCTCAAATTTTAGTGCGCTACATATTCGCTAAATTTATCTATATATTCTTTGCGAATGGTGCGGCGACAAAGTAGAATTGCAACAGAATCGGGCACGACACAAATAAAAAGGAATTCCGTAAAGTAAAACTTTTGTAATGTATGAGAAATATAAGTTTTTTCGCCCGTGTTCACTGATGTTCGCCGGTGAAGAATAGTGAGAAACAGTTACACAATATGTCGATACGGTCTTTCCATCAATTCTTGCCTGACGTTCAGCCATTCTTTTTCTATTGCAGTAACACGCCTATCCATAGCGAACATTGTTCCCGGAATGGTCGATCGTTTAACGCAGCCGATACGACTAATGCACGTCGAAAGCAGAGAAATTCGTTGTACGTGTGGCCGATACTCCTAGGAGTAAAAAGTCTATAATTTATCGTTTTAGGATGTTTTCATTGTAGTTAGATATTTTTAAACGTACCTTCTTCAACCTCTATCTATATCTAAAGCCACATTACAAATATTACAAATTATTAGGAGTTAATTTAAATTCATTCTTTTAACTGCTTTAAACAAATATTGAGAATTTACCCACTTATATGTGAAAACACGTGAACGTGTTGTACACTTATATTTTTCTGTAACAACGTGTACTGAATAATATCGCAAATGGGATGACAAATAGACGCGTATCTGCTGCCCAATGATAATTTGCCGCCCAATGATTTCTGATATTTCATAGACTGTTTAATGACGACTTTTTGGAAAATCGTAAGTGCATTTTCGCAAACTGCGCAAATCCCGTATCAGACTAGAGATTGAGATTGAGATTAGATTGAAATTTGACCAACCAGAGTAAAGTTTACTAATATCAAGTTTAATGAATTTTACTGTGATTGGTCAAATTTCAATCTAATCTCAAGTCGTCTCGTAGTCCGTTACGGGCTTGACATCGTTCGGTATTCACGCTTTTTAATGCCTGCTCAAGGTTTGAATGGTATTTGCGAGGAACGCGAACTGCGAGATAGTAAGCATCATAGTTTGGAAGGCCCGTATCCGCGGGGCTGCGGCGAGAAAAGGCATGTGATTATCGCACCAAGCCGGCATCCCGCGTAATATTATGTCATTGTGGTTTCATCAGCCCTACTCTCGGACGAAATACCTTCGGGCCTTTGGACTTGCAGTCTCTGTGAGATCCTACGTTCGCTGCTCTGTCCGTTTCTCGGGCGTTACGTGATTTCGTCCGGTCGAGAGAGCGTGAGGATACGAAGGAATAACGGGGGGGAACCGTCTAGAGAGAGGGCTCCTTAATAATACGTTCTGTTCTAACCTCTGTACCTCGAAGAATGGATCTCAACGTGAAACCGGAATCGTCCGAATGACCGGATATTCCTCCGAATTTCGAATTGTGCTTAATCCCTCCAAAGTTTCACGCGACGGAGGCATCTTTCGGTTAATTTGTTCAGCTGCTTAATTTCCCTCTCGCAATATTTACGCTCAAATGTCTCAAAAATATACATTTGAAATTCCTGCGAATTATCCCTGAGAGTTTCTCAAATTTCAATCACTTGAATTCCACGGTAACGCATTTCGTGTCTGCGCTTATGAAAACATCATTGGCTACGTTTATACCCATAATTGTACGCGTGCAGTTTCGCGCTCTTGAGATGAGAGAATTACAGTGTCAATGAGAAAATGGCTCACTTCGCATCCGCGCAGATATATTTCATAATCACAGTGTACGAGGGCCCGAAATCCCGCGCGAGATCGTTACCGATCGACGCGATCGATATCTTTTTTGTTTACACACAATTAGTCTTGTGCGATATAATTGCACAGTATGATCCGGCGCGTCTCATAATTGTCCGCCTCTTCTCGCCCCAGCGTCCGCGTCGAAAAGGAAGAATAAAAGAGAGGGAAAAAAAAACAGGTCGAGAGTTGCGTCGATTCGAATGACCTCGTGCACCCACTGCGCTACCCGGGATACCGGTCGCAATTAGTTTTCGACAGCTTTGATCTGTTCGGCGCGTATTTCTATAGGATCGGCCAATCAGCCCCGAAGCTAGACGTCTCTCCTTGCGTGCGCGGGAATCGCCGATGCTACAGACGCGTCGTCATCCACGTTCCGTTTAAGGAAGATCTTTAATAATCGCACTGTTTGACGTCGGATGACGCCCGGAGCGATCTCGCTCGAACAGCACCGACTCCTGTGTGCGCGCTAGCCAAAAACATGTCCTTCGCGCGCGCGCCCGTGAACTTGTCGGCACCTGTGATCCTCCATCGATAAAACACGGGATATTAATGGCTCTAACGACAGCGTAAGTTCCGATGAATACTGTTTATGAACGGGCTCGACGTGATGAGATTTCCTTCAGATACGAATTATCACGAAAGTAAGATTTATGTTTCTCGTATTGTTTAATAGTGTCAGTCGTTAATCATTGGACTACCGGAGAAACGGTTCCCTCTTGCTCGGATAAATCTGTCTCAAGGTAACACGTAAGAATAATTTCAAGCGTGTATAACAATACGATATACAAGCGCAAACGTGAACACTAATTACTCGCGCTGCTCCTTCTCAAACACGAATGTTTCCTACATGGAAAATTGTGTAGACGATAAATTATTCACACGTACATCGCCGTGTATCAGTAATGTCCTTTCGAGGATTGTCTCGATGCATATCGGAGCGTGTAATTCTTCAGCATTAATCAATCCCATCAAATTCCGAATGTTATAATGAATTTAATTACGACTTAGTTATTCGCCACACGCAGCCGCTAATCCGGACAAACACGTTTCGCCGAGGATACCCTCGAGATCTATAAATCAGTCTCGGCGAGTGAGTGAGATATTCTCGTGGCCGATTCCCCGAGATATCGTCGCGCGGAGACGCCGACTATCCTTAAAATTGTCAGTAGCCGGCGTTCCTCGCTGCATCATGATTACATGCGAACGCCAGTTCGCGTTTCGATGATCTCCTTCCTTTCTCAGGGTTTCCTCAATGCTCTGAATTTTCGCACTTCGAGTCCCGCGTGGCGAGAGAGAGAGAGAGAGCATATCGTTGCGTAACGAGCCCATAAACGTCGGCGCCGGTTTTTACCGTTAACAGCACCAGGAAGCGGCCGCGGCCGTACCTTTAAGGGTTGAATCGTGATCGGTTACCTCCTGCCGCTGCCCCACGATTTTTCCGCCGTTTAGTTTACCACGGCGGACGTTACCGAGGTGCAGAACGATCGCCGCGCGTTCATTGCGCGGATCGTTTCGCAGCCTCCCAGTCCAAGACGAACGTATAGAATCCGGACACCGCGCTATCAGATTCGAGGTGTTGCGCGAAACAATTTCGCAAATGCACCAGCCGCCGTTGTATATTGCGGCGAACGCGAAGAGGCGCGTCTTCCTCTCCGCGGTATGCGCGGAGATCACTATAATTATTTCGCTGCTTGTTAAGGCACAACAGTCAACGGGCAGTTGCTCGCTGATAGAGCGATCCTGCAACCATCCATGGGGAATGGAACTATGAGTTTTATAATATTTCTCTTATTCCTTTCCTCGGTCCTTCTCTCCCACAATCTTTCTGTCTTTTATTTCTCGCTTTTCTCCCCTCTTTGCCGTCTCCTTTCGTCCCATTCTTCTCGCTCAGCACAGATATTATACACGCAGCCACGTTTCTTCCTCCCGTTTTTTTCTCTCATTCTTCTGCGTGACTCGTCCACCTAATCTTCGCCTCTCGTTCTCGAAAAGAACGTTCTTTTCAGCGTGGAATTTCCACCGTCCCACGTCCCAATATCCCGAAGTATGTAACCTATACTTCGCCGAGTTCTTGAAAGTGGCTCGCGTGCTTCGAAAGCGAAGTGAACGGGCCGGTCGAAGTTTCGTTCGCGGTGTATATTTATGAATGGAAATAAATCTATCGAGTGGCGCTTTCGAGGCTTCCGAGAGATCGGCTCTCGAAGACTGCCTTAACCCGCTTCGTAAGCTGATTTTAGGTGTCTCCACTTTTTATTTAAATCCTAAATTATTTCCGCGACGTAAAAGTTACTGCAACATTGTGTTTTGTGTTGGTGCAAGAATTATTATGGAATTATCGTTAAAGTAAAAAAAATAGCGACATTATAACATGCGGGATAATACAATAGTTATGTCAATATATATTATTTTTTTACGATTTCAATCTCTGATATAACGTCTTGCTTTATGTGAGACAGTTTTCAATACTCCGCAGTCATCGTCATATGATTCCTTAAGCGTCTAATAATTTTTTTCTGGACAAAGTCCCTTTTTCGCACGATGCCGGCGCGGTTTTGGCAGCTTATAACCCTCGTTCCGCTAACGCATTTCGCATCGGAGGACGCATCGTAACTTACCCGCCCCGTATCTCCTTACACTTATCTGCCAGGCTCGTTGTAACATTCTCGCGTGGATCCGGCGCGGTTATCTATGTGACGTATGCACGAGGCATGAAGCACGCTAATGTACGGTTAATGAAATGTTAAGTCGTGTGCTCGCACGCACACATACCGATATCAAGAAGACCGAAAATACGCTCTCCAGCTGAATTTCGCATACGTTCTGGCTCGTAACTTTCGGCGATAATCGACACTTCGGGTCAACTGCCACGATCGTCCAGACAAAATTTTGCATCTACGATTTGCGCACTATTGCGATTTTTTTAATTAATAACGCAATAATGTTGATTATAAAAAGCTGGAAGATGACATTTGAATACGAAAACTTTCATAAATTATTCGTAACTTTTCTTATATTTGTGCTTTATGAAAACGCACAATGTATATACGGTATTCAATATTTAACATTAAAGCTAGTTAGTGGACTTGAACAAGTTTTTCTATATTTTCGATTCTTCAATCGAAATCTTGTCCGAATAGCCGTTTACATTAATATGAGTTAAAAGCACTACTTATTAAGGTTTGAAACAAAGTAGAAACGTATAAAGAGAAATTCGTAAATCACAATAATGTAGAATTAATTCGACGTTGAAATGGACAATATACTCGCCGGAATTGTTTCTCCGCGGAGCAGAGGAGTCGCGTAATTCGTGGCGGTTCTGGTTGTCTCGTTGGTCCGCGTGGACAAGGATGCACGTCTGCAATTTGTGAATTACGGGCCAGATACCGCTTGATCCAACGATGGGCCTCCCGGAGTACAAGGGAGGTCAAAGATCGTTTTTTCGTCGACATGACTGGTTACAGCAAGAGCAAGAGGAACAGCGACCGCGGCGGAGAATGATGTAGAAAGGAAGGAGATGCACCCTTTGAGCGTAATTCATTGTCCTGGGCTGCGAGCCGTACGTATTTCCACCGCGCGGTGCATCGCGCGCATTATCCAGATAATAGCATCTGAGATGATCATCTCGGATGACCGCGCATCGGCTGACCTTGCCGCTTGAAAACGACACACGCGGGACCGGCATACGGTATCTCCATCTTATTTTAGATTCAATAAAGGATACATATTTCATCATTTATCCGAAGGCTCTTCGTAATTCAAGGTTGCACGCATACGGAGTCGCGCGCGCGACGAGATTTGCTATAAATGACGAATTCTTGACGCTTCCATTGGCCGCGCATCGGCACCGCGTTGCTTCTTCGAGAGCAATGGACGTAAATCTCGTTATCTTACATATAATATGTTTCTGCAACATACTTTTCGCAGTAAGCCGTTGATTTATGTCAGTATGCGCTATCAGCTCTTCCCTAATGACGCGTCCGACCTATACTCGAAATTATTACGCGTAGCATCGCGTTGCACGTTATCCAGCGCGTAATCTGCAAATGATTTTCAAGCGAGGGTAAGCAACCCTTTCGACAATCCATATTTCTCATAATAACACCGCGGAGAATTCAGGCGTCATTTTTTCAAAGCGTCACGTTCTGTTATTTGCATAGTTTCTTCGCAACGAACTCTGCAGTGCGCGCGAGAGTCTGTTACGTATCTCCCAGTTATTTCAAGCTCGATGAAGATTACATATTTTACATTTTATCCGAAGGCCTTTGGTAATTCAAGGCTATACGCGGGAGTGAACGTAATACCGCACGTGTGGGTCGGCCACGCACAAGAGATTTCAATTTTCTCCCGCGCCTCCACGCGCTTGTATCGACCGCACCTCCGTCTATGTCGCGTACGCGCCTTTGTACACTCGAATAATCCGATAGTAGATATCTAAATATTAAAATACCGGACTGTAAAAACTTGTAAAGCTGTGGACGCGCGCCTCTCCGAACCTCGAGAGAATCGGGGAGAGGACGATTGCATTATCTGTATATCCCCCGTCGCTCCACGAACGTCCGCGCACTTTTGCCCTCTATTTTTGCGTATCCGCCGAGGGAACGCCACTCGTCGAATCGACGCGCTTATGCTAAAACGCGCTTTTTCGCCGAAAGGTAACGGCCGATCCTCCGACGGGAGACGATACCGCGACCACTTTCAAAATACTCCGGACGCGTTTACATAATATTCGCATAGAGAGCTGCGTTAGGACAAGTTATGCTTTATAACGGACAGTTTTATTTCCCACTAGCCACGTCTTTATCAGTTTCTGCCACGCAAATTAGCGAATCTACCCGAAACCGGTTCGATCAGCTGTCAGGCCGACCGCATCCTACGTGTTTGCGTTCTACGAGTATGCTTAGGCGCAGGATATATAAGTTACGTTCTTGGTCTCCGCGCGATGACTAATCTGCCTCACGACGAACTCATCTCTTTCCACGCACCGGCGCTTTTTGCGCGCATAAATCGCGCGATTGGACGAGAACGAGACTTGCTCTCGCGAGTCGTCAACCAAGTCATTTGTAACCGGCGCGAGATTGAATGAAGAATACCCATCATTACCGGTTACATCGGCAACATCTGCTGTTACACGTTAATAGTCAATTCGTCAATGATACTCTGAAGGGTATACATATGCAAATCGCGCGTATACCGATACAGAAATGAGTTCCACATTGTTGCGGTAATAGGTGCTCCGGTCGATTAGTATAAGGGAACTGTGCAGAAATAATACACAAAGTTTCCTGTATTAGAACAGGATGCACTCGCAAAGTATAGCAAATGCACGCTCATCACAGTAATTACTAGCAGTACTAGTAGTTAAAGCAAATACACGCGTTTAACCAATCTCTCGTCTGATTAGGAGCGCAATTGGATGAAAATATTACATCCACCCGTTGTCGTTCGCAATTTGCAGCTACGGGCACAAACGCCACGTTTATCTTCTTACGCTGCGTGATCGTTCGGGCAATTTTCTCGCCAAATCAGCCCCTTGCCGGGGCACGCTTAGATATATCGATGGTAACGCGACTATAGTTATAATAACGACACGCTATTGTAATACTATTCGCGGGGGTAAATGGTAGTGGTCATTGTATTCTAACGGCGTAGCCTGGCGGCTCGGTCTCGCTCCTAGTGGTAGTGGGCAAAGGCATGATAGGAGCCCATGATATATGCCGCTCATGAGCTTTGGGCGAGAGATGCGAACCGTGGTGCATCTTCGGCGCGTATATACGCGTATGCTCGTGCGTGTATTCTCACATTCGCGTATGCGCGATCGCGTGCTTTTTCGCGCGAGCCCCATACGCACACACACTCGCGGATGCGCGCAGACGGATCATGCGTGTGCAGGTGCATGACGCACCGCCACAGGGACACCGCGTCTCACGCACACGCGTGCGAGTGCACGCGCTCGTGCTAGTCAGGATGGTCTCAGGCGGACATAAAGGTAATTGCATAATTTAGTGCGAGGCATTAAACATTCGCGTATTGCCTCTCGCTCGATTCCCTCCGAACCCCGATCCATTCCGGGACTTCTCTCTTCCTCCTCCTCCTCCTCCTCTTCTTCTTTTACGCCTCACGATCGTTCCACACCTCCGCGGCCTGCGGGCGCGAAGCGGAATCCTTTTCCTCATCGCGCGAGCGCGCTTACGTTTCTTCACCTCTTCCTGGTGCGAGCGCGCCCAGCGACAGCCACGTGCGCGCACATATGTATACGTCATAGTTCGAAAGGATGTATCGTGCACGTGGATCTAAGGGGAGAAGAGCGAGAGAGTGTTCGTCTCGCGGAAAAGATGAGCGTACGGGAAAGGGAAGCGTGCGCGAGATTTGTGTAACGACCACCAAACGCACGCGTTGTAACGGAAGAACAATATGCAATTGTCGTCTACTAATAGAATATATGACTGGTCAAAAAAAGAACAACAGAATGTTGAAGAAAGATAGAAAAGTATATGGAGTAAATTCTACGCTCTGCGGAAATATGCGGCACGAAAAGTTTAACGTACGGCGCACGCATACGTGCGCATATATATCAGCATATAGACACTCGGGTAAAGAAACGAGTAACGTTCGCGTACACGCAGAGCCGAACAAGTGGAGGAAGAGAGAATAGATTGGACACGAGGTTGCGTAAACGCAGCCACGTACGTCACGGACAAGAGCGCTCGGAAATTATGCGCATGTACAGCCAAGCGAGAAGGGCGCGGAAAGTGCAAAGGGGAAGTAACCGCGCAGAGTCGCCGAGGGAGGAGGATAGGGCGAGAAATTTAGATAAAGCTGATAAGGACGGAGAGACGGCGGGACGAGAAGAAAAGGGGGAGCAGGGGGAGGGGAGGGCAAGAGAAAGAGCCGAGTGCGGCAGACGGTCGGGGCGGGGCGGGAACAGGGGGTCCGGCGAGGAACACGAGGGAGAGAGTATGTATGCAAGTACTAAGTGAGTTATAGCTCTCGGGCAGATATATCAACTCCTTCATTTCCGCCGCAGACGCGACCGGGCATCCCGGCCCGACGGCAACCTCTCCCGACGGACCGGTCCCGGTAAGTCGTCGTCGGATTCGCGGTATACGCGCGCACCGGATGGCGCGTGCACTCTTTTAAGCGCTCGAATACAAATGGAGCGCGAACGGTGCCGCCGTGCACCGTTCGATGGAATCGCGCTCTACTCGGCAGCGATTCACGAGCTGCTCCAATGTCGGAGAACATGTCCGAGTAGGCGCACACAAACTTATTTTACTCTCGAATGCTATTATTTTTTAAACCTCGTAGAATAATAACCCATCATCGCGCCCATTGATGAAAGGTTTCGCGTGTTGCTGCGAGGTGCACCGAGGCCCGTATTACAGCTGATGGGCTTGTATTACGTGTTGGAATAAGTCCAAAGAGTTCGTTTACAGGCACAGACGGTTCGCAATTTCCGGTTCACGCGAACCCGAGAACGACGAGTCGACAATTTGATCGTGTTCTTCACTAGACGATTGACTTCTTGCCATCTCGGAAATGCGGCGCATTGCGGTTTAACATCCGATCGAATGGGTTCGCTCGCACGAGAATTACGCAATGCGCGGGATAATGGCACCGATTGATATAATTCGCAGAGCGGAGCGCGCACCGATACGTTAGAATCCGTGCAGAGGATGAAGATACCAGACCCCAGGATGACGTAAAACGATTTCTCGCCGGGAAGAGCATTACTTTCTCGATTCTAAGCGAGCAATCAATATTTTTTAAATAGTTAAGTAACAGGAAATTAGGTGGAATAGAGCTAAAAGTTATTGTATTATAGAAAATGTAGGAGTTATTTTCTTTAGCAATAATCTTTAATGGTGAAAATAACTATGGGTACTAACACACATTTGTTCATCCACAAAAAAATAGCAATATGGAATATATATAATAGATACACGGACTCGAATATATAGGAAATTTTAGAGAGATTACATATCTTATCGCGTGATTTATCTATCCTCTATTTAATGAATCGAGGAGAGTTAAATAATTAATGGGCACTTGGATCAGACATAAAAATTATTATGATAAAACAAAAAATTAGGTAGAAATTGATGGCTTTGATAAAATATTTTTGGGATTACTCACGCAGCATTTAAATATATACCGTCACGAATGAATAAGCTAGACAGGTATAAATTAACTCGATAAAGAGGCGTCAGAAAGGTCTACTAATTTTATTGCTGCATTCACACGATGTGGAATTCCGAGTATTCCCGATTTCGATTTCACAGTGACAAATCTGTTTGCACAACACCTTTGTCGCTACGTGACTATAAATGTCTAGGAGGTGGTCGGTCTCGTCACGCTTTTTACACCAGCGGCTCGTATGGTCAGAATTCCGCAGGTTCCGGAGCAACAATGGGCGCGATATTAATGTGCGGTTTCCAAAAACGACACCTCAGAGCTCCGCAAAATCAGAATTTGCACAAGATGTCTATTTTAAAAAGATGAAGTCCTCTGAATTCGTTTAGTCATTCCTTAAGGTTTCCTTAATGCGATATTAATTTCGTAGCAAAAGCCTTTAATAATAAGGAATAAAAATTTATAAACTATTATAAAATCTCACGTGTCCGTGAACAAAGAAGAAGTTATATAGAAATCATTCTTTGGAAATGCGATAAAAGCTATGCAGCTCAGAATATCGCGTTTATCGAGTATCATACAGAAAATATGGATATCGCTTCTAACAGTAATCGATATTTCCTTTCATGGAATTATTGGTCATCTTGTATTCGCTTCAAATTCGTGAGAAAAGGAAGCTTGCGGGGCTCAAGAAGTCGTGTTTCCTTGAGAACGAATCATTGCGATCCGGCATTAACGCCTCGGCTCGAAGCTGAGCCGGACACACGGCCGAGTTGATCCCTCGGCAGTTACTCGCGCGGCTCGTTCGACGCGTATATCCGAACCGAGCGGTCTCTTAAGCCGAGAAACATTTGTGGCAGTACTAATTTTATTTTTCGCGCCTCGGCACACAGTCGCAGGATATATAGTCCCATCGTATTTAAAAATTTGCATAAAGGCTCCCTGACATGTTTATGTACACACGCTGGGGTCTCCATCCTTCCTGCTACCCCCGGGCCCTCTTTGAACCTGGCCTCGCCGTCCGCACGAGACGTCCACATGTCCGCCTAACGCGAACACACGCGTGGTACTTGCAGAGGACGAGATATAAACGTGAAACGACCGGCAACGGAATCATCCCGCGGTAATTCCTTGCGAGGTTGAACTCGAAGGATTAAAAGTCCCCATCATTGTGCCGAAACGTCGTAAATATGCGATTTGTCCGGGACAGGCTGTGCCGCGTGATACGGGTTAATATCATCGCGCGTTTCTCGCGCCTTCTTCGACCGGCATTTACACCGCACTTTTTGCACTATCGATGTTGCACCTTCAAGATAACTCGGCAGAGACAGCGCAGCTTAAATCTCACGGTCTCTTGAGCGCATAATCGATCGCTGATAGGCCTCGCGACTCCGATCGAGAACATTTAATAAAGCTGATATCGTCTTCATTTCTGATGCAGATTTAACGCAACGAAAAAGAGCGCGGATGTTAAGGCTAATGTATTGTATTAAGAGCAGCTGCAGCTGCGGCTAAAAATTTACCAGCGCTGATCGTTCTACCTCACTGCGTGGTTCACAGAGACGGGGACTCTCATAGAAACACGTAGCATCGTCACGTGCATATCCTTGCCCTCGGGAAACGCCTTTTACTCCCACGCGTTATACCCTCCTCCCCATCTTTCTACGCTGTCACTCAAGACATTATTATAATCTGCACGACTCGCCTCGGAGATCCATTACTTTGTGCGTTCTATCGAGACGATAGCAATGTTAGCCTGGCGCTACATTGGAACGCTCAGCCAGTCCAGTCGTCCACGGCGAGAAGCGTCTCATTCCGCCGCGGGGATTACTTACCACGTTGGGTAAACGCGACGCGAGCGAGATCGTAACGGTGTCGTCGGATCGATTGTGCATCGACTCGCATGACGATCCGGACGGATCGAGCACGGGCAATTTACAAGTTGAGCGTTTCCACCCGCGCGCCATTCTGCGTCGGGCATGATTTGCGCAATAGAAACGAAACACCGGGCCGTGGCATTGCACGCGAATGATCTTCATGCGGCACAGCATGCCCTGCGTGCACACACGCACGCACGCGCGCGTCCGATACGCGCCGATACGTGTAACGGATGATCACCGCGAACGCACGATTTAATTTCACGGATATACAAGCCCGGAATGACTTCGTCTCGAGTAGCGGGCGGGTGGCAGCGCTCGATTTCTCGATCGCCGATACCATTCCTCGGCCGTCCGGTAAGTGGTTCTTAATTGCTAGATATTTATGACTTATTCATGGCTATCTTGCGGCCATCTCCTGTGAGTGCGCAAGGCAGTCAATTCGTGTAAACTATCTTCGAAATTTTATTAGATTATGCATCACGCGACGCAAATTAACGTGCAATAAACTTCGTTTTATTGAGTAACAAGATACAGAAAGAGAGAGAACAAAACTAGTCAGTTATCTGAACATAGTCACATATCTAGATCGTCTAATCGAGTTTATTGGTCTAAAAATCGATCTAAAAATTGCAACTTTAACTTAACTTCCCCCTTAATCCTTATTCACAATTCCATATTAATGTAAAATCATTCAATTAAGCATATAAGTAAATGTAAAAGGTAAGACTCAGAATGTAATTTATATCACTTTTCAAATAAACTGGAAAAATCAAGCTTTTAATCCGCTAAATACACTCAGTCGCAAAAATAAGCGGCACACTAAAAATTTGGGAGAAATGTGCCAAATTTCAAGTGATCATAACTTGGTAAATAATGAAGACAAAAATAAATACAAAAATGGAAAATGATCACTTGAAATTTGGCACATTTCTCCCAAATTTTTAGTGTATCGCTTTTTTTGGCGACTGAGTGTATATAAACCGACGATTAGTATACGTTTTTGAAAAATATCATGTAATGGTGTCAGCATTGGACAGAGCGCACGTTTTCATGACATGTTTCACAAAGATGCATTCAAGGAGATATAGAGAAAACAGATCGTCCAGATTCGGTGCCGGGTCTGGTCAACGCTCCAGGCGCGCCACGCCCCGTGCACGCGCGTCAATATACGGCATATATATTTATTCATAATGTGTATAAAAGAGAGAGCAAGAAAGGGTGAGGGGGGGGGAGAGAAGAAATACGGAGCGAGAGAAAGAGCGGAACGTAAGCGCGCGCGCGGATGATGCACACACGTATGCGCGCACGGGTCTGACTCCCCCGCCTTGAAAATGCACGCTATTCCATTCCACACACATATAATTAAGAGCCCTAAATCGCGCGAGATCGCGCCTCGAAGGGCGTGTCCACGTATGTTCTCGACCACCTATCCATCCCACCAGCTATCGAATACCCTTTCCACCCTTTTCTCTCCGCGCTCGCTCCCTTAGCTCGCTCTTGAACTTACACCGTGCCGTGCCGTATCGGATTCCTTTTTAATTTCGCGGTCGAGACATGTGCGGCCGTTACTTATAGGGGTGAAGCGCGGCGCAGTGTGCAGAAAAGTGCGAAAGGGAAATGTACTTGCGAGTATTTCCGTCGAATACGCGTGGAAATCACATTGTTTCAGAAGATATAAATAATCCTGCATGCATTCCTTTTCAACTAGAACGTGTCTCTACTTGCGGTAAATAATGCAATACATTATACATTTTCCAATACAAAAAAGTTTATCTTTAACCGTGACATGTTTAAATATTTTCTCTCGGTACCAATCCGACACTCAACTCGCAAACATTTCGCCAAAAATTAATTTCAGATTCAACAATGCATCGTTCGATTTCACCGCGCAGTTTTAAAAGCAGGTCGATACCACCTTTCGCGGTTCAATCTCGATACGCACTCAGAAAGATCGATTTTATTATTCTGAGAATTTCGGCCAATCGTGAGATTCGATCGCACGCACTCGACAAAACGAGTTGTGGGGTTAATACCGAAGTTTCATGCTCGTGGATGCAACCACCTATCTCGCGGGCACCATCTCTACCCTGGGAGTCGGGCTAAGGGGAGAGAGTGTCGAAGTTTTATCGGGAGGAGGTGCGAGAGAATCGTGCGAGGAACGAGAGAAACGGGTCGATTGATTTATAGTGCGAAATGGATTTCGCGGGGAGGAGGCAACGACAGGCAGCGTTGGGCTCGATTAATCTTGAATTTATAGCTGCAATTATCTGTCTACGAAATATCCAACGGACACCGAGAGAAACGGCAGAGAAAATGCAGTCGAGAGAAGACTTGCGAAAGTGCGTAATATCGTAATTATAATCATCGTTCTTGAAATTTACATGTACTTAAAACAATTTCAATCTGTCGAACATTGCGTTCGTGAAAGGATCTAGAGTTTCCCCGGATAGTTTCGAGGATAAAGGCGTCGAAAGAATACCGATTAAACGCGTTCGATATTTAATCGACCGCGTGAGATTGCGTGCATTAAAAGCACAATCAGTCTTCCTTCTTGTCTTTCGTGATTAAAGTCTTACACCAGACGCGAAGCCTTAATGTGCGCAAGACAGCGTTTTTGCATGTAACGCTGCCAGATTGTCGTCATCTTGTTACATTTATTATGTCACAGAATTAAAAGTTTTATATCAAGTTACGTTTATTTTGCGTTCATGGATATAATCACTGCGTAATATTTTATTCGAGAGTTTCATTAGAATCGAGTATTTTATTATTATAAAAGATGAAATGATCTCGTCGAGATTAGATTATATTCGAATTATTATAAGCAATTGCTAATTCAGGTATCAATCATTTTCATAATTCAGGAAATGCTGATCTCTACTTCTCAGATATCGCTTTGATTTTTAAGCTTAGACAGTTTACCGTTTTACTTTTGTACTTAATTGATTTAATTAATATGATGGTCCCGCGAGATTATTTTAACGCGCATATTTAATAAAACTTTGTTTTATTATTATGGAATATAAAGGTAGTGTAATAATAACGTGCGTTTTATAGAATCGTTATATAAATTAAAGGGGGCTTTTCGTGTCAACTTATCATCAGGCAATTCCTTCTACTTGACAGATTTAAGTAATCCGTGCTTCTGGTAATACCATGTTTACATTGGCAATACCGTCGCCTGACACGAGGGTGCATGTGCAATAACATTCAGGTGCATAACTTAATACACCTAATTCCTCCTTCAGCAGCGACTAATTATAGACGATATAATTCTACCAAGAATATACTCCGACTTAATCCCAAACCATCCAGCTACGCGCTCCTAACGCATCCAAGTTGGCTCGAAGATTCCCAAGGAGCCAAGTCACGTCGAGCTTGTTTCGTATATCAACTCGCGATCCATTACGCAGCAATTTCATTAATATAAGAATAAAACCATTAGAATTTGACGGGTGAGTATATGTACGAGCTTTGTGCAAGATGTCGATTAAATAACGAAGTATATTTCTCTTTATTTTATCTTGTCAAATTGCCTTCTTCAGAGTTTTAATGATACTAATGTTTATAGGCATGTAAGCAATCAGACTAACTACTTGTAACTACGACGGAGATTTATTTCATCAGTATACGATTGACGTCAGCTTTTTACGTTACGATAAACTAATATAACGAGAATAAATAGGAATGTATCGAAAAAGGAGAACAATATAATTTGAATTGAAAATTGAAACGATCCTTCGAACGATCGTTTTAATTAGGTTGTCGAAGAACGGACCGTAACTTCTCTTGCAAAGTCCCAGGTTCGACTCGCAAATCTCGTTCTCGAACGTAACCAGCCTCCCAATGGGGGGACTTTCGAGCGAACTATTGATCGTGAAGTAATGAGCGTGACAAGAGCTGTGGGTGAGCAGGTAAGCGGGAAGGGGGACAAAAGCGGCGTCTAGGGAGATAGGTGAGGGGCGCGATAGTCATAATACCATTGGTCGATGCCGACAATGGTGCTTAACGTTCGCCGCGGTGACAGTATGAAATCCGTTGGCGTCCGAGAGTGTCTCACTCGCGTAGAAACGCGGCGCGCGGCAACTGGGTCGAGGTGTAATCGTAAAATTAGCATAACTCCTTCTTCTCAGCGGCGAATCCGTCGCTCAGCCACCATTGAGAACGTTACCGATCCGGTTCTAAGAGAAGACGATGCTTTACGACCACCCGGTATGATCGTCTAGAGAATAGAGGCTGACTCCGTCCTAACAACGTATATGGCATCTTGCAAGTCCGAGTGCGTTCTGCCGAAAATGTTTTATAACTTTGACGAAACGAGACAAGTTTCCTATTCGACGTAGACGAGCATCGAACTATTAATTTACGTTAAACACGATGACCGTGATAAAAAATATAAAAGTGTATTTCAGCAAATGTTAAAATTTATGTACGCAATTAAATGAAATGAAATATGTCTCATAAATTTTATACCCTTCATCATTATGATGATCCATCAACTTTACGATCTATTAATAATGGCTGTGAATCAAAAAATGTGCGAATAATATAACCGCTTGTCGTCAGAGTTACAACAAAGGTTTACAATCTCGTAAAATCACTTAACGGAACATTAACGTTACAAAATTGTACGACTAGCTCGGTTATCAGCGAATGGGTTACTACGTGAATTACACAAAGGTCTTAAACGGTTACTACACACCGTTTTAGAGCTAATACTTTACGTCAGTTTAATACGAGTGTCAGCGAAACTACAATGGCAGACTTGGTTCCAACCATTACCGTTTAGTTATAAATGTAGTAGGTTTACAATGTGCTGCAAAGGGGCAAAATAAATTCTCGCGCCTTCTTTATTACAGAAATAATGAGCCTTTCACAAGTCATTCGAGGAAATATTAGTGGCGTAAAATCGTCAGTGGTAATTCGGTCAACGATCAGGGAAAATCTCGCAAAGGTCGTCGAGATTCGAGAGACCAGGCGCGATTGGGATAGAATTCGATTTCTCGTCGTAAATTCACGATTTATCGTCAGAATTTTGCCGTTGGCGCGTGCGACTCGGGTGCAGGAGTCAGCTCAGGTAATGCAAACAATGATTTACAGCGGCAGTCGTATAAGTAATGCCGATAACGAGGATAGATCCAGCTAATGCGTCATTGCGGTAATCTTCAAATACCGCGGATGCCGTGCAAAAACGGGATCCCCCTCTCGCGGAATTATTGATCGCCGGTCTGTTCTCACTCACTTAGCTCGCCGTCCGTCTTGTTATTCACAGCTCCTTGTTTTGTCTTGTCTACGGAACGCATAGCGCAGGTGGGTTCCTCTCCGATTTGTTCGCCTCTCGGTTCCGCCTCGACGGACGGCAACGCGATCGATCATAGCCACGGAGCGTGGATCGGGAATTCAATACGATCCGTGTTATTCCGCTTTAACCGGCGTTACCGCCGTAAGTCGCGGCACGTTCGTCGGATTCATTCACACTCACGCCGATCCCGCTCGCATGCCACGCGAGCGTTAAAGGCGAATTAAGCCGCGGTACCACGGTAAATTTTTTTAGCGACGTGTTGTGACACCGTAACTAGAACCCCGCCTGCCTCGACCGCGATCCTCAAAGGACCTCTTTCAGGCGAGGAGGCCCTTTACGCGTCGCGATATCCCGTAAATAATGAAATTTTACGACGCGGAAACCGTATCTGAAACAACGCGCCGCTGCGCAACGAAAGGGTGGACGTAAGTTATAAGGCGGGCATGGCGAACGGACTGTGGCCAACGGGTGCGAGGCGTTTATCGAGTCGCCAAAGGTTTATGTCGATTCCCATACACACGCGCGAGCTAAAATCCCGAGTAAAACGAGTTTCACTTTGTTGCAATTCCGTTGCACGCGCCGATGTTGCCGTGGCATCCGACGATTGATGTCGACACGATATTTTGTACGTTCCTGTTACCGCGTTATCTCCATTTTAATCGAAAACCGATTCGCGGTTTCGAATGCCGAATGTGTCCAAGTCGGCACGAAAAATTGCCGTATTTCCGTTTCGACCGTAACACTCCCTCGGTATGGGACTTTGTGTGGAAATGGCACTTTTAAGGCTTTTTGCCATGCTGGCTTAATTGAGGAAACATATCTCCGTGTTTTCGTACATGCCCCAAATTGAAACAAAGATAAAGGAATACAAAATGTCTGCATCGATTCTGAGAAATATATTTAATTTTCCGCGCATCGTTAACAATTCTTCACATTGCAAGTCTAAATTAAAGTTTGATAAAATTATATTCAATTCTTTAATTTAATATAGGCATTTTTTCTTTAGAAATCTTATTTTCAATGCTAAGCAATCTCGATTAAAATCGCCGACAAAAGAAATTCAATTCCAGTTTTGTTGTAAATTGAATTCTTGAAATGCTATGTAAATTAGAGAGCGCGCTTAGTTATATCAGAGCTTTAAATTAAAATCGAAATCCCCGGCATTATCGCGAGCCTGAAGTTCTTTCCGAAGGCGCAAAGTCGCCGATAGTTTGCTGAAATAATGTCAAACATATCGATGCCAATGGGATGTCTCGTGTTCCCAACGAGACGCTCTGCGCGAACTTTGGAAAGTTCTGCATACTATTGCGCGACGAGCAGATCCTTAGGGCGAGACTTTTAAATGGAAATGACGCTACCTTGCACACCGCTTTAATCCGGGAGTAGTGGCTCCGGTGTTTTCACCGTGCGTTGCGCGCGATGAACGCTATTATAATCCAGACCTGTATTTCTGACTGACTTCCAGAGAGACGGACCCCCTTGCAGAATTGAGTCAAGGATATGAATAATTCATGCGTGAACGGGCGGAAAGGGGGGATTACAAGAAGGGCCCCGTTTAATGCGATACGCTGGTTAAGGCGCGGCAGTTTACTGAATAAAATCTCTGATTGACCGGTGGCAGGGTGGTGACGGTGGTAGTCGCCGGGCGGGCAAGAAAGCGTCGAGTCCATATATACGCGGTGTGCTCGAGTATTCCCCGTCGCTCGCGCCGAACGTTGCGTCGACGTATCGTAACGTAACGACGGGAGAAATCCGCGATCGTTCCTCAACCAATGATTTATCGGATGATTCTCGTAGCGCATAATGACAAGGGGAATTAATGCGCCGAGAATTCACAAAGAGACGGCGGCGCGGATGCTTCTGTTGTACGATGTGACAAAACAGTAATTGCATCCCTTTCATCATTGAGAGTGCTATTAATTAACGTCAGTTGGCATGGGATGATAGCAATTTTGCAATAAAAAGGAAGCCGTCGAGTCGGTCACCGCGCATTATGTAAAGGCGGGTCATTAATTACAAAGAGTAGTACGAGTCTGCCAGACGCAAAGCACTTTACAATCAGCTGTTACAAAACCGCGCGATGACAGCGGAGACCGGCAAGAAGTTCCGCGGGACGCGCTGTCCGGGAAGAAGCCGCTGTCCTTCCACGTTTTACCTCCCTTCGCAGTACCGGCCGGAATGATCGGTGGTTATGATGACTGACAGTTGGAATTGGATTCAAAGAAGAAAGCGTCGGCACGAATAGACCTGGATATCCTCCAGCGGGCAATCGCGAAATCCTCTTATGTCGTTACTCCAATTATAAACCCGTTTTCGCGCGCTGGCAGCGAACATTCCCACGAAAAGTGGAAAGTTACACATACGCCGCGTTCGCGAATAATTCCGTTCCAAGTATTCGATAACGTCGGGCTAGTCGCGAGAGATTCCGCATCATCTACGGCCGCTACCGCGAAGACAGGCCTGAAGGGATACGTAGAAAGGAGTTGTCGTTATGTGGGGCGGGCTTTCACGTGAAAATGCACACTTCTGTGCGCATCGAGTTAGACGCGCGGCACGAAACGCGAAAGCATGTTCTGTGGGAACATACGGTAACCGAATACACAAACGAAAACCCCCGGCGCGGCGAAGCGAGGCCTCTCTTCTCTCTGGACAACGGAGAAGTCGAGGTGATGGCTCTTGTGTCAGTTCGCCTTATCTCACCGGGACTATCTACCATGACTTCTTTTCACGTTGTCTTGCAAACGTCAGAGGCACTCGTACGATCTCACATCGGCCCCGATCTGTAACGGTCGCGATCGATCGGCCAGCCTCACCGCGTTTTGATCTTCGAGATACGTTCGGACTCCTCGCGGCTTTCACGGATTTTCGGCGTAGACGTGCATCCGCGTACAGTCGGAAACAATAACTGACTATCACGAATTGCTCGAGAAACCGGTCGCTGTCGTCTCGTATAAGAATTCAGAGATCGTAAACGGGCACGTTTATATAACAGCTGGAACTGGAATGCCCGAGTTCTCTTGTATTAGAGCGAACATACTTTTTATATAAAATGTTATATCGAGTAACCGCCTTTTAAAAAGAGACTTCATTATTGACGCTTTCCCGCGTCTCAATTCTCTCGCTTGGCTTATTTCGAGCTCAAACAGGGAGCGGATGTTTAATTTCGCAAGTAGCAAATAATGTATTACATATAAAACTTACTTCATAGTTGCTTCGCCATTGCCCGATGCCTGCCAGACCTCCACCTCCTCTCAGATTTCGTCGTTGCACTCACATATTCACTCGCGAAACTAATTACGATCGCGCGAATTTCACGTGGCATCCCCGTACACGGACACTGCGATACCAAGTATTATTAATATACAGCGTGCGACTTTTCGTGTGATTTTCCACCACGTAAATTATTCAAACCGACAAATCATCTCATCTAGCATGTCTTCTTGATTCAGAAGTAGCACTGGCTTAATCTCTTTTAAATTGGTATGACATACGACACGAACATCGGAATCCAAATGTCTGCGGTAAA
>NW_011967223.1:145136-152982 GCF_000949405.1 Vollenhovia emeryi | reverse complement strand
ACCCAGATAATGAGATAATTTTGGATCACGTTTCTCTACTTTCTGCCTTTTTGAGCTGCGATAGAATATATTACAGCGAAAACACTAAAATCGTACGTTAACAAATTTATCTCCTTTTTCTCCGAAAATGAAAAACAGATTGTAATGAAATCGATAGACAATTGAAAGCGCGGTGCGCAAACGAGATGCAATCGCGACAAAGTACCACAGTACATTCATACTTTAGATGAGTTGATCTTACGAACATCTAGTTAGTTTCGTGAAATATCTACGTTGATAAAAAGTCGCCGCCTCAACATGCAAATCGTTTCTCATTACAAGTTGTGGCAACTTGATAATTAATCGACGAACGTTACTTATCACTGATAAACGCGTACAAACTAATAGTATTTTATCCTCGTACTCGTCGTAATCGCGCCTTGGAAACTGATAACGGAAAAGTAATACAACGCACGGAGCGACTCTCGACGCGCCCGCCCGGCTCGAGGGTCGGTGAGCGAATGATAGCGCAGCGACCTTCATATACGAGTACACAATGGCACGCGGAACGTCGCACGATACCGCGTCGTGAGCAAAGCAAAAACAAACGTTGAAAGTTCGTTACCTCGCGTACAAAATATGAATAAATTAAAAATGCCATAGCTGATATTTCACATTACTCTGTTCAGTGACTATAACTACACATTTTCCGTATCATTCGGCGGATTCACTAGTATTGCTTAAGCTGACGATTGACTCCGTTGAATCGAGGAAATTAAATTAATTGACAGTAAGAATTGTAAAATATCGTTTCCTTGCGAAATTACTTTTTACCGCAGTTGCGGTAAGTTCTGATGATCGCGTTGCGTTTTATATCACCAATTTGAAGTTATTTATCCATTGCTACTTCCGAATCAAGAATGCAAGATGACATGATTTGCTTGAATGATTTGCGTCACACAACATATGTTAATAACATTACACTGCGTATGTTTCGCGGTATTTCACGTCGCGTACGAGAAGATCGTAATTAATTATTTTCGCGAGTGAATATTGTGTGAGTGCAACAAGGAAATCTCAGAGAAGGTAGAGGCCTGGTAGAGGCCTGGGAGAGGCATCGGACAACGGCGAAGCAACATGAGGTAAATGTTTTATATTTTATATGTAATTTGCTACTTGCAAAATTAAACTCTCGGTTCGCGATAGTAATATTCATGGATTTATGAACAATTCTGTATTATATAATTTACTTTCTGACATTCATTAGATATAATTGCTTTTTTATATCAGAGTGAAATATGTATAAAAAATAATAAACAAAATTCTGGTTTGTGATTTGTATAAAAAATGAGGTTTTAAGATTAAATATAATTCTATGAAATAAAATAAATTTTACGTTCAAAGTTATGGGTGAAAATTTTGCTGATTTAAAAAAGCCGGGCAGGAAAAATTAATATTACATTACGAAGCATTTGCATTCTCCATACACTGTCATATGCTCGTTCACTTGTAATTCTCGACGACGTATGAGTAATTAAATGCTGTACATGCACAACAAATTTTGACGTTTGAATGTTCCTAAATCGCACATAGGAAACTGGCATTTTATAAATTTTCTATATATGTGTCTCTATTTTTTCTTTCCCTACGCATTCATCAAAAAGACTTCTTTTATCGTAGCTAGTAATATAAATGAAAGAAAAAAAAAGTATAATATTGAATTTGCAAGATTGACATATTAATTGAAAGTAGGCGTATATAATTAAGATTGTATTATTATTATTAATGCTGCCTAATTAATGTAAAATCTCTATTAGAATCAAAAATCGTTTTAATTGATATATAAAAACAGATAGAAAAGCGTGAAAATTTCTCGAGCGCTATTTTCCTCGGTTTAATGAGCGGCCCATTGACCCCGCGGTTCTAGATCCATTGAACTCAAAGCTAATAACGTAATCGACATGCGATATCTGCGGGTACTGATCAATTAATTATCGACCGCGGTTCGCGGGGTGGGGTCAAAGTATTGTCGGATCACAAAATGGACACGACTTTAATCTTGCGTAGCCTCGGCGCGCGATACTCGGACCATGACTGGCAGAACGAGGGAGGGAATCGTTATCAGATGACACCCATTATTTCATTCGTCCGTCCGTTCGATTTAATTACATATTCAATTTGGCTCGACCTTATCGCAATCGCTCGCAGGTTTGTCGAACACAACACGCTTAATGACTTCTAACTCTCTGAAACGTTCTTGACTGCCGTTGACGGGAGAACCGCCGCCGATAGAAGACAATACCTTGCGCAACTATAATTCCGTAACGGACTTTAATTGCTAACGGATCGAGCAGGAAAAGCGTTTTCATCACTTGTAAGATTATATAACTCCCTTGAAGGCTCACGGGTCTTTAGCGCTCAAAGAAGCGTAGAACTGGTTTGCCATTAAAAGACAATGATCTAACATGCTGACACGTCGTCCTCTAACGGACATTAATTGGCGGCGGATCAAACAAATAGAATACTTCATGTCGGTTCAACCGGTTTAGCGTTTTCGATCCGTATACCGTAGCGCTCCGAGCAAGATTTGCGTTCCCAACCTTGAGAAGATTATCGGGAGCAACCTGTGTGAAGCTGACCTCTCCAAAATTGATTTGCTCATACTTTTCAACCAGAGAGAGGCAAACGAAATTGCCTGCCAGAGGAAAGCAATTATTTGCAAAAAGAACGTATTACGTTTTCTAATATTGGTGAGCTAACTTTACACAACAAACCTGAGTGAAGCTTATTGTCGCCAGCGGTAATTAAACAAGGGGACAATTTTTTTTTTAAATCGACCAGACCGGCAAAAATGTGATCTTTATTTTAGTCACAACGTTTCGACACGTTTCTTTATCGGGTCCTTTTCAAGAGTACAATCTAATGTTGACTGAAAAAATTAATTTATGCCGAAACAGAACGAGTTCATGAGTTTGTGGCAGCAAATTCATAATGTCATATATGTCTCGGTAGTCACTGGATTTTAATAGCGATGTCAATTTCTAAAATTTTCGATTAGCAACCGTAGGTCATTCTTTTAATAGCTATTAACCGTCAACAAATCTTATTTGGATTGTTTCTATATTGGAATGCGTAGATAATACGCTTATTCAGTTTATCTCGTTTTCTATTCCTCTGTAATGGTGACTGATACTTGTTTAAAATTTCGTCGATTGAGGTTTATCAATCGCGGAAATTCTTGGAATTTCGGGCGTCGAACGCCTATCATTCACGCGGCGACAGTTGAACGGGTTGGTTAGCGGCTCACGCCGCTCCGCATATTATTATTTCTTGATACGCGACAAGTACGGGAAGAAATCGCGATCGCTCTCTCTGTGAACAATCAGCGATCGATGTCATCGCGTAATCGCTGAATCCTCGCGATTTGCTATCAGTGCTCGGTTAACCGGCAAGACAGATATCTCGCGCGATTCACACATGGGGTCTGTGCGTCCAAAAATCAAAACGCTAGCTAACTTGAAATTACTTCTTCATTGCGACTTATGATCATTTCAACTGCCAAAAACTTAAATTGTTCAGTAAAGAATGCTGCTCTGTAGTTGCAAAGATTTAGTTTCCTTTTCATTCTCACAGCCAAGGTTGATGCGAAATCTTTATCACGGAATTTCATACAATACTTGTTTATGAATCACACTTTACTATTGTGTCACACAATCATCTCTTATCTATGATCCAGTATCAGGTGAAATCTTACTCCGCGTATTTCTTACGTCTCTAAGAAACGGCAATAAACTCTCTTTTGTTCTCTCTTCTTTCACTCTCGTTCTCTTGAATACATTATATCGTGGTCAAAGAAAGAAATACCACAGTCCTCGAAGGAAGCAAAGCCGCGAGGTAAACCGTAACCACGGTCGCGGAAGCGTGAAGAATGAAATCCTCGCGGTGAGAGCGCAATCAGACGGTGCTGCTCGGGCTCCTCCCGCACGCTCATTAATTATGTTTTTACAGGTGCGAAGGGGGGGGGGGAGGGTGGAAAGATGGGCAAGGCTGGCGCGGGTCGGGCTGAAAAGTCGGCAAGAAACGTCGTGCAATTATCCCGCAGTTACTCGAAATTAGCGTATCGATTAACCTCGTTTCGCTTCGGCTGCTGCGTCGTCGTCGACGACGTTTTGCGTTGCCGCGACCGGGTTGGTTCTTTTCCGGTACGTCGGTTTCCGCGCACGCGGTACCGGTACAGCATGACGTTCATAACACGCGTGTCCATGTACGAGATCTGCGTGAGCTTTGAACTGCGACCGATCGATGATGAATTGATTGCGGTGGTTAATAAGCTGACTGACATCGATACGGGTCGGCAGGATGCGGTTTTTATTGATAAACGCGGTGTCAGTTTCCATGATTGGCATCTGCCAATTAGCGTAATAGTTGTGGCATGTTACAAAAAAATCATGTAGCAAAATCTAGTTCGGTGTCTTCCACTGTTTGCAACTGACTAGTTGCGCTGTCAAATATGACGCGTGATATTCTTGCGTCCATTTAGCGGGAAGTGTTAATAAATTGTAACGATTACCAATGGTATACAATTATGGTATCAATTAGTACACTTATATATGGAATGTGATTCCAAAAGTTGCCGGAGTTGTTAATTATGGACTGTGCTGCGGCGCGATTTTCGATAGAGATATGTTCCCGTAATTTATCATCGTTTTACCAGATTTAATCGGGTGTTAATTCAACTGTTGCTACTGTTCATTAAATTCTCAGTTCGGCCATGCGTGACGTTAAATAATTAATGTGAATTAATCCCGTTATTTTGGCGTAATAATTAAAAATACTCCAATTTTACCGGCGATAATAATATCTGTACAGTTGTACAAAGTGGTAATCCGAATAGTAAGACGAGATTATACCGACGACCGGCATCTTTGAAGAAACAATCGATAAGGAGTGTTATGTATTATAACAAGCGAAACTAGTAACGATGCAATTTGCGTACACTACTCCAGGGATTTCCAAGTTTCAGAGTTCATACTATTCCGTGATATTGTTACGCAATACATATCAATTATTATCTGAATCTATTACAAACCGGCATCTGTGCAAGTAGCTGTAGTGGTTGCTCAATTATTTTACGCCAAAACATTACGACATTGCTAGAGATACACGACTAGAGATAACACGGTATTTAACGATATGATTCTATTGCATAAAATTCTCGTACCACCTGCATATTCATAAATCACTCCTACAGAAGATACATAGAATTTATTCTCTCTGCGTGCGGTCGGAGAAAAGTATTCTTCGAGGTACGATAGATAAAACGTTGAATAATCCAAATTCGCTCCGCCCGGGAGTGAGATATGAACGAACTTAAATTATCGATGGCTTCCAGAGAGGAGGAGAGTAATTAAAAATGCTGTCAAAGGCACTCGGGAAGAGCTTTCCCGTTCATGCAAAGCTCCCGCTCTCTAGGCTAGAAAAACGACGGTGAACCTGAGAACCCGAGAAGGCGTGGCTCGTGCCTCGTTCCCTCGGGTACTCTATCTTCGTCTTCCTCTTTCTTTCCATCAGCCTGTCGTTCTTCCTTGTACGTGAAACACACATGTAGTAGCACGTATCTTCTCGCGTCCGAGCACACCGCCCGTCCGACCTCGTTCGACCGGCTCTCTGACTTTCGGCCTTATACATAAATATCTCATAAATAACCGTCCGGATAATCAACGTCGATTATAATTACCCACCGCTTGTATCACTAGCCCTATTCACGGCCCTTTTTCGAGCAGACGCAGCAGACGACGAGGAACAAAACGCGCGTTCCCGGATCCCTTTTGCTGCCACGTCTTTCCATACCATCTTTGGATACAAAACCCTCTCACGGTTTTAAGGTCAGACCATTCTTACGGGCGCGCGTGCGTGTATGTTAGCAAACGTATAAAGGAAATTGTGTGATAAAAAATATGCGGACGCATCGTTTCGATTAGACTCACCGACGTTTGTCGAACCGTGAGGCATAACTGCTAACAGTAGGATTAAAGAACACGACAGATACAATAGATTAACACTAAAGCTAATACCGTGTACGTAAGTCAACTTGAAGAACGCTGCGACATGAAAAAGTGATAATCTGTTACGATAAGTTGAATTTCTAATTATCAAATTTAACGCTATGTGAAAGCGAGCCATGCATTTTATATACGTCTGATATGGTAGTTGCTTATGCAAGCGAGCCAACGACTATTCTTCCTTTTCTACTCATCGATCAATAAAACATTAACGACTTCCAGTGCCGTAATTTACAGACTCGTTTCTTTATCGTTGACTAAAGATGCACTTTGTCGCGACAGAGAACAACGAAGAATTCGTTCTCGACATCTCGCACACAAAGAAATAAGATCGCCTACATCCGAATTAAGGCTGCGCTTGTCGCACGATTACTTATCGACGTGTTCTTATCGAACATGCTGCCCCGCCGAGTTCGACTAATCGTGTCTTAATTAATTTTCCATACAGTTGACAATTACATTGCTTTCGCACTATTTAACAAAATGTCAAAAGTATTACACGTGAAAGATAAGCAAGAAATATCCTGACTAAAATCCATGTGACAATACTTATGACAATATATCGTGTGAATATCAGATTAATTTCAGACTGAATATTTAATATCGATAAAGTTTTTTCGTATGTAAAAAATATTAATCCAATTCTTTAAAAAAATGTTACATTGTATTATAATATATTCATATTTTTCTTAAGTTTTCTTTAAATTTTTAGAATTCTCACATCTACTTATATTATTCCAAGTAAAATTATTTGCAATATTGAAGTAAATTTATTTGCAATTTTTCATGGAATTATTACTAACAAAGCGCAGAAGACTTGAATGTGTCGATAAAGTATCAGCTATTTGCGTTGCTCTAATTTATCCATCTATGTATATATGATACATACATATGTAGACTTATTAGAGTATATGAATAATTTGATTTACTTGTACATATAATTTGTAAGTTCTAATTTAATTTTAGTAAGAATATTCAGTAATATACGGAATTCTATTTCTATATATAACATTTTGAATATAGAATAAAATAGTTTTAAGATGTAAGATACCTTGCGTCTCTTGAATACGAATGATCAGCACGAGCAGTAACGTAACTTACCTGAAACGAGAGAAAAAAAACCATTAGCATGAAAGATTGCGAGTGTATCGATCATTATTTAACTATACTAAATGCAGAGCTTGCAGTTTTTCGTGAAATTATTACTAACAAAGCGCAGAAGACTTGAATGTATCGATAAAACATCAGCTATTTGCGTATCGCGATTCTAAGGCTTTCGCAATTTTTACGTAAGAATTAAATAATAAGAGAAATCCAGATAAAAAGTAATGAAACTTATAAAATAGCCACCACCGTGTCTTAACTTAATACGAAGAAATCTACTAAGTTCAACGTAGGGGAACCTGGGGCATAACGGAACGGCGGGGCATAATGGGATATGATCTATAACTTTTTACAGAAGTGCTGTTATGTATTGAAATATTTTGCAATTATTGCTATTAGATGATCCTTATCGCATGCTGTTATCAGTTGTCATGTTATTTTTAACTGAAAAATGCTATAAATTTTTTAATGCGTTCGCTGCCCTCTCCGTGACTCGCTTATAATTTCGTTGATAGATCAGCATGAGGTAACAAGGATAAAATTCTATTTTTTATTACCATAAGTAATTTTACGCTATTAAACAATCTTTTCTAGTCACTTTAGTAAAGTATTTCTGCACAGATATTGATTATCAATGATATTTTGTATTTATTTAGTGTAAAGGTACATTTGGGGGCATAATGGGACATTAGGCCGTGGGG
>NW_011967223.1:0-144160 GCF_000949405.1 Vollenhovia emeryi | reverse complement strand
TAATTCATTTATGTATTTTCATTTTGTTTAAAATTAATTTTAACCTTAGCGTTCCCGTTATGCCCCGGGTTCCCCTATATATATGTACAGAGATGAGAATATAAAAAGAGGGGATAACGGTAAACGGTAACGTCGAAATATTCGACGCGGCGTAAATATTATACAAGACGTTACAGTTTTTTTCGAACGACAGCGGCGCGCGACCGCGCAAACAAGGTCGCTAGTATCATTCGCGCGGCGGCAGTCGAGCGGGCCGGTCGCGTCGCTCCGTACATCGCCCCGTTATCGAAACGCGTATTCTCCATGAATAATCTAACCGCTATCCCGCACGTGCGTCTAATTAGTTACGACGGCCGATCGTTCGCGAACGCATCGCGACAATCGTTCGCCGAGGCGACTATTTCGCGCGATTAACTCGTTGGAGATAAAGATTGAGACGAACGGAAAATGCGGTTCATTATCTCATCGCGGTATTTACGCGAGTAATTATTTCTTCAACGAGCTCGAGGAATGCGTGAGTTGATTGATCGCGCTGTCGATCCTTCCGCGATTTGGTCGTAACCTCGGGTCGAGAACAGCGATGCTACACGGAACGACGTCGCACGCAATTTCGTACAGTGATAAGCCGCGAACAATTAGTTTGACGCGCGAGAAGTAGAATATTCCGCGCAAGAGAGAATATTTTACAAACGGCGAATGTTTAGCGGCGACGAGTTAGCTGGCACGTACGTCGCTCGGCGCGCGTTTTTCGCGCGTCGCTGTGCGATTACCTTGTCGTTGCTGTGTCGAACGCTCGAATCGGCGGACAACAGCGCGAGCGGCTTCATCCCTCTTGGCACGGCCTTTCGAAACGCCATCGCCACACCGTTTCACATCGTTAGCGAACTCTCACGAATACGGAGACTGTAGAAGAAACTGCGGGAAGTCGAACTACGGGAGTACGCGTCAATCTTGACCGCCATGACAGTGTCCGTCGCTACGGTCCGAACGTAGGCGCCTACAGCTTGAAGAGCCGCTCGCGCTGTAGCGCCTGCGTTCGGACCGTAGCGGCGGACTGTCATGGCGGCTAGATTTGGCGCGTAAATTTTTCCAGTATCCTCCCGGCTTGGTTCGATCTTCTCCGCGTACGGAACGAAGCATTTTCGAATTGTACGGTGCAGCGACGCGTTCAATAGGCGTGCGCGCGGTTCTCAACTATTTCAATGTGATTAGCCTCGGTATTTCAATGTGATTAGCCTCGGGAGTGTCGAGCGGAACGTCGCGCGATTGTTGGGAGCATCGCGCGCGATCGCGATCGCGTCCTCGCGAGTGTTGTGTCAAGTGAACGCGGCGAAGCTGACTACCCGGGAGCAGGATGGAGCCCAGGAGAAGCGTCGGGCGGAGCAGTCGTTGCGGTAAGTAAATTATGATCTTCTTACTTTATTTCTTGCACTCTCGCGCTCTTAACCTAACATCGCCGCCGTAGTTCGGATTTGCATTTTATATCTTATGAACGCGTGGAGTCTCGACGCCGCCGCGACGCGTTGTTTCGATGAGACCTTATTATTTTTTTGTTTCCAAGTGATGAATCCGTGTAAGAGTGGATCGTGGATACGTGTAGATGTGCGTGTACGCATACACGCGTTGCGACAGTAGGAATATAAATTGAACATTTCACAGACCTATTATCTCGAAAGGGGTCGGCCAACAATAAGATAAAATTGTTTAACCCTGAAACTTATATAATATGCAAATAATTCATAATCTATTGAATGCTTTATGCACAAATTGTGAAGATTAGAGAATTTTCAGAAAGCGTACGAGGACATCAGAATGAAACTGTAATATATTAATCATTTTAGTCGATTAATTAATTTTTAATATAAATTTTTATATAAAATTTGTATTAAATGATGCCAAGTACAGTACACTTGCCCCTCGATTTACGCAGAGCACAATCGTTCGCGTAATTTTTCTTCTCAACGCGGTTAAGAATCGCGTAATTGGGGTCTGCCAATATAAAAAATAGTAAAAAGCCCGTACACTGCACGTACTAATAATTTAGGCTTCTCTTGTTTATTCTTATTTGATTAGAATTTTTCCACTTATGTTTTCGCGTAAAAGGAATAATTTTTACCACGCCGCGTAAAACCAAAAATCTTATAAAATGTTATAAATGTGAGACGTCCGCCTAGGGAGAGAGAGAAAGGTTCAGGTTCAACCCCTGACTGAGATAAATTTTTCGCGATAAATTAAAAAATAAAAATCATCTAGATCCTATCTTGGCTCTTATATCCTTCATTGCGTCTTGTAAAAGGTATATAAAATCTATTCATTTAGGTACATTATTTGTTTGCCACTTGCTATTATTACAGTATATACAATTTTAATATTTTACGAACAGTGTAAAAATGGGAAGAAACAGTACATCTGGAGAAACTATAAAATATGTCCATTTCATATCACCGTATTGTAATTATATTACAACACATGTATATGCAATACAACTCTTGTTGTAGGAGAGTACAATCGGCAACAATGAAATTTAACTTCTCATCTCGCTCGGAATAACTTTACGTAAACTAAATCGTATTATACGTGAGTTCCTCCTGCATACGCAATAGTATGAGCGACTGCTGTTTATACAACAGCTATTACTCGGGACCTATTTCCAGCAATTTAGTCCGCAAGCTTTCCCGAAGCGAATCAGTAGTTCTCGCGAGCCCATTAATCGGTACGCAATTAATTTTCCCATTTCCGCTCAGACGATCCACATGACGGATTTTTCTCAAAGCGCAAACGAGCGCTAAGATGATGACAATCGCGCGCCGAATTCGTATGAGATCTAAGTCCGCGGGTTTATTTTTCTGCTTTTTTACCTATTTTACAACTGGGGTGAAATAATGGATCTCGAAAGAAAGTTTCCATAAAGGACTAAGTGCATTTCAAAATGCAGCATCGCTGATAGACATGATTTCTAGCCGAGTTGATCATCAAGCGGCTAAATCGCGGTCGCGGTGAATTTCCGGTGCCGCGAATAAGCATCGTAGGCGGTTTTCGATCGAGATTCGTTTCCGCGGGCCGAGGCTTCGATTATTATTGTTGCCGCCTCGGGGACGTAATCCTGCGTGGCGATCTCGGACGGACGGGGTTGAAATCGCGCAGTCATGCGATCGATTCAGCTTACATCGAGATGAAATCGCTCGCGGTCCGCCGGACCAATCGATCGTTTGCATTGGGGTTTGTCGAGAGCTACATCATCGGGCACGCTGCTCGATCGTAATTCCGGATCGATCGACGGGCCCTATCGCTGCCCTATCTAACTCCGATCCTCGCTATGAGTTTTATCTCGCCCGTCGATTACCGTCGAGGTCTCATATCGTGCCGTGCGATGAAACGCCGGATTATGACTGCCAAATTATTGATTTCGAATCCAAAAGTACAAGTAGATCACTAGTATCTGTAATAGACTGTGTGGAATATGCACGAATATTCTTTCCGACTAGGTGCACCGAAACATATGAACAAAGAGAGAACTGCATATATAACATACGGCGGTAAAACCGTCCATGTGAATTATATAATAAATCTGATATAATCAATTTTATATTTATGGTGTTAGAATCAAGTTAAATTTAATAATATTGGGATCAGTTTTGTTTTCCCGAGAATATTATACGCGAAAATGATAGAAAAGTAAAATTAACAGCGAAAGTGGGATTGATGAATAAGTTCTTTGCTACTGACAATGACGTAACACGCACTCGCGGCCAGAAGACGCGTGAGCTGCCGAGTTCGTTTCGCGAAACTGGCAACCGCCAACGCTTGCAAAAGGCATGAGAACCGTGTAATTGGACGTGTCAAGTGGTATAAGCGGGCATGTTGCTGTTCAGTCTTGACTCCCTATGAAGAACGTGCCGCGCCGTTGCGCCTTCGCCGACGATCCTTCTCTCCAGCGTGACTATGTATCTACGATTTGGTGCACCATCTGCAATCTTGTTGGCAACCGCTTTCATCTCGCGATAGATACGATAAATGTTTCTGAATTAGATCCACCTATCGCGGAAGATCGGCGTCCGCGAATTAGCCTCGACTGCATCGTTGAAGAAACCGCCACTTAATGCTGTTACGCTATCGTCAAAGTATCGAGATTAACCGCGGGATGCGCGTACGTTTCGTGAGCTGGCGATTCGTGTCCGCCGCTTTAGCTTCCGCCTTTCATTAATCACCACGGGCGATTTCTCGTCGTGGCCACCGCCGTCGCCGCCGCCGCCACCGCCGCGACGTCATTACGAACCCGCGTAACACTAGTCGTCTTGCTCGAGCACCATAGAAACTACGAGTACTATCGAGACCTGTCCTTCGACAGACGGCGCAGGTTCTCTCGCCTGTAACACGCTTATAGCGTTCCGCCGGTAGTCCGTCGGAATATCGTGGAAGGCATTCTCTCTGTCGGAGGCGTGCTCGCACGACCGAGTCCAAGCGTGCGCGCTCGTGAACGCGTGTAAGGAGCGCGCGTGTTGTGCAGCATCGCGCACGGAGCCGGGCGCTTAAAGAGAAGCGCGGCACCATCAAACATCTCGCTAGACGAAGGCGATGATGGATAACCTTTGATGAAATCATTCATACATCAGCGTCCTCCATCTCGCGCCTCCTCACCGCGTAGCCAACGAGCGCGCGCGTTCATTTGCCGCGTACCGTTAATCTTTAATTACTCATTGATTTATTATTGGCCACGCGGCGTCGACTGCATTACCTTTCGCACCGCGGCCGACCGCTCTGGCAGCCGCTGTATTTTTACATTCTTCCAATGCGTTCTCCGTGCAACGCGCGAACGTTCCATTGACACGCCGACGATTCTCTCGAGCCATCCATACAGGATGACAATACAAGTGATCAAAGCGTGGAAATGATACTGCTTGCCGTTGCAAAACGTATTGAGCCGGACAAAGCGAAGCTGGATGAGATTTTTAGACTCACGCATTTATAGATTTCGAATCGCGGTTTCGCTTTGCAAATTTTTTTATCGCGGGATTAAGAGATTCCCAGTCGTTTCAGTCATCTGACATTATAATATCTTGTTCAACAACTTTTTTAGACACCGCGATATTCTCTCGACCGCGCGCCTTGTTTTCTCCAAGTTACTAATTATGCATATAATCAGGGTTGGGAAAGTTACTTTATAAAAGTGTCTAGTTACAGTTTTTCGCTAAAGATGTAACTAGTTACAGTTAGTTCCTCAAAGTGTCGATAAAGACGTTTATGCGCAAAGGCAAGGCCTAATGCGATTTGTGGAGGTTTAAAAATATATAAAGTAACTATTTAATGTAACTGAGTTAAGTTACAGTTACAGATGGAGAGAAGGTAACGAAGTTAAATTAGAGTTACTAGAAAACAGTAGCTGTAACTGTAACTTCGTTATTTCCCAATCGTGCATATAACGCATTTCTATTTACATATCTACGGCCCGATGAGATGTCGGTACGATGGAAGACCTGTGGATCTATTGCTTGTCAAAATTCCAAATTGACACGACTGTACTTTGCTACGACAAAATCTCGGTCAACGTTTATCAACGTATGCTCGAGAATCGTATACTTGAATCGTCTGTGCTGTCACCGTAAGTTCGGGAGTCGAGATCTCGAATATGTAAAAGTAAAACGTGGGGAAAGGGGAAAGCGACAAATAGCTAATAGATAAATCGTGGTCTGGAACATCGATTAGCGATGTCGCGCACTGCCAACACACACTCGTGGCGTTCGTGCAGATTGATACCGCCGTTGCTGTCGGATCTAATAGGCTCTCGTGTTCAAAGCTGAAAACAGGATGACAGCGTTTATATGCATACATGAACATGTGTGCGCGCGCACGTTCGATCTCCCGGCTCGTATACTTTCACTTGGTTGCCGTTGTCGATCGCTCTTATAACGATCATTTCTGACGCCGTGTCGCGAGGCAACCTGCGTTATTAGGAATCGTTATCGGGGACAAGTTCTCGGTCGAGCGACTAACCGATATTGGCTCGTTTTGCTCGTGTCGGCGCATGCATACAAATTATGGCCATTATGCGAGTGTAGCGGCGTTTGCTTCCCGAGCGTTCGTCTGATAAATTGTTCTCACATAGAAACGCGAGAAACAGATTTCGATAGCCAGCTCCCGTAGACGTCACATTTCTACGGTTGTGCGCGCAAAGATTTTTATCTCGGTCGGATTCGAGACCGTACTGCCGTTCAATACAGAACCGAAGGGAATTGAATAATTTATATTCTGACTAGCCCAGCGTAAATTAAAAATGATTAGTTCCGATAATGAATACAACTTGGCGAAATAGAGAGTTAATAGCACCAGGCAATAAAGTTTTTAAACGAGAGAGACTCTAATTGGAACTTTTACTTTCAGCGCGTTAATAGTTTGCGTCACGTTAATCAAATTTGATTCTAATCAAGTCGTGCCGTGATATTTCGCTTTTCAACTCCGTGAGTGTATTGCACAATATCCTCCGGGCAGGACGAGTGTCCGCAGCATACTGCGGAGATGATTGTAAATTAATAGAATTCCCGAGTTCTAGAGAAGGCAAATAGCATTTATACAAGTTTGAGACGTTACTAGCGGAAAAATAAAAAAGATGGAACGTTGCGGGTGCGCTTGATTTTTCATGATGCGGCCACCATCGGAGGTTTCTAGTCTCTCGCCATCCTGCGCGCGCTGTCATCCGTTCGTTTGATTTCACCGGGCGAAATAAATCACGGAGCGCGCCATCGTCCCGATGGAGACACTCGAAATATCACGGGGGAGACCGACATTTAAACGCCCGGCGCTAATGCGACTCGCGCGAGACCCGAATGACGCTCTCAATAATAGATTAGATGCCGGCTAAGTGCACCGACGTCCGCCAACGCTGCCGCTCGTGATTTATCGATACCGGCACGTGCGCGTATCGAGATTTTCACTTCTCGCAGTCGACGCATCTCGAAATTAACGGCGGCTATAACGTCGCGGTAAGAGCGCTTTTCCGCAAGTGACAATTTGACGACGGGATGCAAGGGCGAACGACAAATTAGAGTCGGTCCACTGCACGTCCGCTGAATCATCCGTCAAATCTCATGAAATGTTTTCACTGCCAAAGAATAGCAATGTATGACTAAAATGAGATACATAACAATACAGCAGTTATTCCATTCACTAACTGTTTACTAATCAATGATTTTATAATTTGGAATCCTCAATATCGAAAATAAGTACTAAATTATTGAATTGTAAGTAATCTCTACGACGGTATGGAATATTCTTCGATGTAAAACGATGCAAAACGGCAACTGCATCATGTGTTAATTGAACACGAATGATAGATCGCACCTCTCAAGATTTCGCACTCTTGTGCCCGCAGCGCAATGTATGTTTCACAAGCGAGCGTGAAAGAACTTAACAGCAGTCTTAATGTCGCCGTATCTGGCAGCTCGGCAGAAAATAAAGACAGATATCGAATTAGTGTCGCGCCTCGTCGTTCGCGCACTCAATCGTTACATCTGTAATGACACCCGATCGAAACGATGTACAGATCAAGTACGTGATTTGCATGCCAGAAAGAAAAACGCAAGCGATACGTGAAGATTTCAAAATCAACGAATCCGCGAAAACCTTCGCTGTCCGAGCGAATTTATTCGATCGATCGCAACACGTCGTCGACGTTGCCCAATGAATTCCAGTAGAAACTATTACTCAGCCCGAGTAATTATGGCGAACGATCTATGTGCTGCGCCGCGAATGAATAGTCGCGGTTTCCCTCAGATTGCACAATTTCATTCTCCATCTGTCTGTACGCATAACGTGTCTTATCGATCACAATATGTGTATCTGCCACGCGAGTATAATCGGCTTTTTCGCGTTCGTCGATCGTAAATAGTACGCGTCGTGGGAGCCCGTGGCTAACAATGGTCTTAATGTTGCCGTCAGGCAGCTATATATCTATTAACTCGACAGGAAGCAAGAACAAATGTCGAATTAGCCACGCACCGTGATACTTGCCGACTAAATCATCGGGGCGATTGAACCAATCGATCTTGTGCATTGGGCGTAGCGTTGTTTAAAAGAATAATCTAGGAGAAGCGAGCGAAAGCCTATCTGTCGATGATGGTTGCACAGCAAAGTAGGAAACAATACGTTCGCAACAGAAGTTTGTGTAATTTTCAGAATTCATTAGCCACGTTACCTTTGCCTATAATCATTGTTTCCCCGAGTTTTGTAGATTCTCCGTGTTCTCGATTATTATCGAACAGATGACAGAAGCGATGTCAGATGCAAGCGCAATTCGTTAATTTCATTCTCGACCCCGGGTCGAGACAGGAAGAGAGCCGGAATCGTGCCGATATGCTTCGTGAGTTAATTTTATCCGCGTGATAAATAATAACTCTTAATGGAACACCAACACGCGATCATAAACAACGCGCAAACGGGCGTTTGATCTCACTTAATGTCACGATCGTGTCGCGTCGAAATCCCAGAAGATCTGAAAAAAACCCTTTCGAGAATCATGCATTTGGAAGGTGTCTACGGCATTTTTTAGACTCCCTTAAGCGAGTGCCGGCAAATTAAGAGAGAACTAAGCACCTTAGGCTGTCGAACGTGCGTGAAGCGAACAAACGGACTCGCATCTGTGCGTGATTCTAGACCTCTCTCTCTCTCTCTCTCTCTCTCTCTCTCTCTCTCTCTCTTCGGCTTAACGCACCAGTTGTCCACAATAAATAGTAGGTAACTTCATCTGATGTGAAAGCGCACCCTCCATGCATTTTGAAGCATACTAATGTACCAAATGACGAAAAAATATGAGTAATATTTGTAGAATACCAGACTGTTTCCCAACTTATGATTAACATGTAAATTAATACGTTATGAGATCTTCCAATTTTAATGATAATATGCTTAATTTAGAACGTATATATTAAATGTCAACCATAACTTACGCAGATGGGAAAATTATAAAAATGTGGTTGGCTCCTAATATGACTATAAATTATAGTAAGATTGTGGTAACTGCAACCATTTTTTCCTGTCAGTGTGTGACAGCCGCCAGATGTACAAATATAAGTTTCACTAGAATCTTGTGCGTTACAGTCTCCATGGCATAGCGGAGAATTTTATGGAGGACCAGAGCTCTGATGCCTGGACCGAGCCCGTCCTCAGTTGTTTCAAAAAGAGCAAACGAAACATCGCGGAGGGTGCGAGTAAAAGTCGAGGCGAAAGAGGTCATTAGAAGGCGGTTCTCCCGGACACTCTTAACCCAGAAAACCGAGGTCATTCTGGTCAAATTAAATGATCTAAGATCGCGCGCACGTGTTTAGCCATGCCAGAAACCCTCGGAATGCTCCGTCGAATCGCCCCCAAATGAAAAAGACTTGTAATCGAGAATGGCCAATCGTAACTGTAACGCCACGCGTTCGCGAGCGTTTTACGGCGCGACTCCGCGGGTCTTTTTACGAGTACATAAAGGCGTGTGTGTGCGCGCGCGTGCGACATTTTTTTTTCTAATAGTCACGGCGACACGTTTTCTCCATCTCCGCCCCGGTGATTCACGGCAATGTAAACCGACGGCTAGATTTTTCTGCATTTGCTCAGGCCGATAACGACGCTCTCGCGCGCGAGCGCCCATTGTTTGAACGGTCCGAATACACGGAACAAATTGTACCGTCGTTAGCGTCGGGATCTCGAGGGTCGGCAAGATAAACGAGGCGGCTTTTAGCGCCTTATCTAGCCGCGAAAATGGCGCGGAAGAGTCGTACGTGCCGTAGTTAACGATCAAGAAACAATCTAAGAATAGGAATGTAGGAAGCAAATAATGTAGGGACACGACTTTTTGCACCGAAGTGGTGGTATCGATACACGGGGAACAAATAGATATTTCTTTGTATAAACTGCATTGCTTATTGATTTTGCTCAAGTGAAATCGCCCGTTATATCTCGATTAGTATTGCTGTGCGATGCTTCTTTTACTTTTCGTATTGTGCTCTTATGCTTCATTGTGCCTCGGCCGTAAGAACCGACGCTATTTTCTCATCGCGAAGGTACCACTTGTGGAGCATAAAGGCGGTATTTAACGATGCTTCGGTCAGAGTTCGTACAGTTAAAGTTACGTAAGCGAGGAAACCTTCCTAGTCTCGAACGTTACCGCGTCAAGTAACGAAATAAAATTTCTTGATTCACACTGTATTGCTGCCTAGGGCGACGTATGAAGAAAAAAGTCTAATCTATCAATATACATATTAACCTAATATAAAAATGTTACGCTATGATATACATAAATGAAGGAATAATTTTAGAGAACGAAAAGGATTTGATAACTGCTCGAAATAATTGGTATTAATTCGTTCATTGTAATGTCATGTTGAATAATAGCCACGCTACCTGGACAAAGAATTACAAAAGTGGAGAAAAAGCGTTCTCTGACTCCCAGAACTATTAATTACAAAGCCCCGCTCCATATTGTTCTCGTATAATTGCAATTAAAGCGTGTACTTTTAAAAGCTGATAATAATTGGCTCAACCGTAGTCCACGTAATGCCTCGGGGGTTCTTTTGATCCTGTCAGATTAATGAATACTTATGAATGAATCGATCATTTCGCGAAACCGTGATCATAATCTAGCGGCAATAATATTTCCGAGAATGAAGCCGGCGGTATCATCGCGCGCGAAGGCAACCGCGCCGGGGCTGAAATCGCAATAAGTCTTGCCAACGCCTCGGAATTCCACGCGCAACTCGCGACTGTCCTTCGTTCGGGGCTTCGTGTCATTATCATTAATGCGTGAAAGGCGCAACTAAATAGAATATACGCAGCCACGATTCGCGCCGCGTGGCAGAAACGGCGCGAAATCGCTCTCGGGTAGGCGATCTGTTCGCGCGTACTCTATTACCGCGTAGGTCCGTTTCGCAACTATTATCGCTGATCGCGCACGGGCGCGCGATATCGGGTAGACGCGGTATCCGCTCTACGATAACGTGGGAACGCGTTTCCAAAGCGAGATCGGTGCGCGCAAGGTCGTAGAAATGCACGATCGAGGGATTCCGGCTCTGTCGCTCGAGGAAACGTTCGTCAAAGGAGTCCTCTTTCCTGCCGTGGGGTCCGACAGTACAATGGGATTACGATGTCGCTACATCGTGGCGATGCAAATTAAGAGCTCTAAGTTTTAAGTATGAGACGCGCCTGCTAAATGCGATAAATTGCTCTTATCCGCTTTGCTCTAGGTACCAATGGTAATAGCCCGCCAGTTCGGTTTAATGGCACTAAAATTGCAGATTTCATACGCGAATCGTAACGGAGTAGCGGACGGAGAATTAAAAACCTGCACACGCCGAGGTATTTAAAGTAATTTAAACTCGCTTCACCAACTTGTCTCATTCGCCAGGAAGCGGCCACTCGTACGTCCAATCACGGCAGATTTTTCTAGGACAGAAGTTTTCAGCTTTATGCGATTCACCGTTCCATTCTCTATTAGCCCGCTATAATGTTACATAGTTTAACGAGAATTAATCTGCGTGTCAATTTGATTTACTTTCTTCAGGTCGAACTATGATTGCCAAAGTTTTTTTTATTATTTTTCGAGAGAAAGAACTAATTTTTTTTTATCAGAGCTGATATCCTACCGTTATTTTTTAGAGAGAGATCTAACCGCATGGTAAGCGTGTAGTTAATACAAGGATGTTTACACGAAGAGGCGTAAATATGTAACCGCTCCCTGAGTAGAAAAAAACTCGCTCACACGTGATACTTGGCGGCAGTCAGAAATCCGGGCTTCGCGACGGCGACCCGATCGCTATAAAAATACAATAAAATATTCAGCCGCTCGCTAAGGCGGCCGATATAATGGCTCGCGAAGTATCCGGTTACCCTGGAAAGATTTCGGCCGGGCCGACGAGATTTTTAGCCGTCCTTTTGCGCCGTGCACTCGCGTGCACGCGTCTTTTCGCGCGCCGTTCTACAAGCGTTAACGAGCGACCGAACGAGTGAAGCTTGGCCAAATGAGTTGGCTTGATCGTGCCGTGGGTCGGTACTAGCGTGCATAAAAATTTTATGTCCTTTCTAATCGCTTATGGAGGAGGGACGTGGATGCGCACGGATTATCGGTGTCGTGCTCCGCTAATTTCGGCGCGGCGTTGTACTCGTTGTTGGTGGCCCCTTGCTCACGAGCGCGCATACAAGTTGGCCTTGAAGAATGGCCTTCGAGTCGTGCGTCGTGAAGCCACTTCATTTTTTCTCTTCCCCTTTTTTGCTTCTGCCTTTCGCCAACCCCTCGCTATCCGCTCGCTCCTGTTACGTCGACGTCGTCGAGAAGCGGGAGCGTGAACAGGGTCGAGGATAGAGAAGGGGATCGGGACGGATCTGTCGGGCATCGGGAAGAATCGCGCGAATCCTAGAGCGACAAGGAGATGGACGACGTGGAAACACGTCGCGTCGGAGATCGCGGCCCCGAGAAGTCGGGAGGGAAGAGAAACGGCGGACGAGCTGAACGCGCGCTCGAGGAGATCGAGAGATCTCGTTTTCTCGGAACCCGGCGAACCAACGCGGACCCTACAAAGCGTTTCCGCTCGTTCGATATTCCGAAACCGCCTCGGTCGTACTCGTTTTGTGCTCGCCCGTCGACCTCGGCGCCTGCGACCGCGTTAAAAAGACATGTTTTTGCACACCGGGCTCGGATATAGTAAACTAGGCTGCTAACGCGTGTCGGTGCCGATTGATGACTCAAGAAAGGAAATGCTCGGTGCGATTCTGTGAACCTGGTGCACGTCTCGATTCTGTAAGCATCCAGGAACGAAGCTGCCGCATAGCGGACGATGCTGCACGAGCAAGGCATTAACCCTTTCGGAACTCGGAAACAATGCATTTCGAGTGACTTTTAATGATCCAAATTACGATTCTTCCCGTGTATTTCTCGTTTACGTAGTTGCGAAACATAGTTTTTCTGAGAAACGAGATATTAATTAAGATTGCCTGTCTCGTCTAATCGTTAAATAATGAACGCAGTTTCAATGCAAATTTAATACAATCGTTAAATTCATGTCACGCAAGGAATATGAAAATGGCTTGTCGCTCAGCATCCGTGTAACAAGCAATAACCTGCGATAATTTCAGCAGTTTATCCCTTTCTCATTTTTGCGAGAGTAATTGGATTTATCGATTAAAGTATCGAGATCTAATGCTCTGAAATCAAGACATTTTCGACTATAAATTACGCATTAATAGGGATAGGTATAACGTTACGGTGCATTCAAATTTCACCTCGCGAAATTCGAGAATATACTAATTACGATAGGATAATTATAACATAGGAAATATGCAATTTTGTGCGCGACAGATGCTGTAATTACAACAACAAACTTTGCGCTTAATGAGCCGTCAGCCGGTGACTCATTGTTCTCACGTAGAAATTCTCTGGGACTTGTTTCTCATTCTGGCGTATCTTTTCACTCACAATCAGCAGTGCAAGGATCAAATTTCGCTAGCTTTAGGAAACGTTTCAATGTTTCATCAGATTATTAACGACTCTGTTAAAACAAGTACTGAAAAATTAGTGGATTCTCTTTTGATAATTGAATCAAAGAGTTTACTTTGTACTAATTTACTACAGTCTGCCAGTCAACTGAAAATAACGTTTCTTTTTTTATTTATTTACCTAAAAAACAGATAGATAAATAAAGGAAAAATTTTTTTATAACACCGCGAAGTTAATGGACCTAAAAATACAAGATGAATTAATTTGATTCGTGCATTATTCAGTATTTTGTCCAAACGTCTACTCGCAATTATTCATTTTGATTAGCCACATAGCCGCCTAACGAGCATTGAATTTGATTTCCAATAGCTATATTTGTTTCACCATGCGGAACCATCTTCGAATAGCCTTTCTGTTGACGGCTACGTGAAACGTGACTTATCGTCACGGCGATCGCGCGTCTGCTCCGATATTTATTCGTAGTAGGCGCAGCTCCGTGTTTTACGACGCGTGATTATACGATTACTGTGGGTAACACTGAATACTTCAATAATGGCGCGAGGACCGATATTTGGTTACGATATTTCAATCGGGCGGGAGTGACACCGTGATCGAGATCGTTATCGTACGTCCTAATTGGTATATCTGTTCGTCCGTGCCCGCCGACACTTTATCAGTGAGATAATATCTCGTGCGAGCGAGCGGCTCGTCTGTGCGAGCGGCACTCGTTTCCGGTAAGGAAGTACCGCGAGAAGCAGTGTCTCTGATCTTACGATTATTTCGACAGGATATCCGGAATGGACTTGCACGCCGCCGAGATAACATTCATCCGCGCGGAGTAGGTTGCGGCAAAACAAAATGATATTTGTAATTACATGTATATGCGCGGTGCTAAGTAGACGGTAAATTAACGTAATTGCGGCGTAAACGCAGTCGCATGTGTCGTAAATCTTTTTAAAGCACTGCAGCACAGTTGGCAACATATTAATTCAGTAAGAGTGATGATTTTTATTAAACGCGAATTACACTTTGTCTGCATACAAATAAGCATATTCGTTTAAAGGCATCATCCAAGTACTGATTTTTGTAAGAAATTTCTTGCCAATTAACGTTCGAATGACAATATCTAAAGAGCTCTGCGTATTTTTATTCGCTGGGAGTAGCGTTATTGCGAAAAAGTAGTTATATCAACAAAATGTTTCCTACACATTAGGTTTTATACGACTGACATATATCGGCTATAATCGGATTTATAAATACGGCGACGCCGCGCGGATTAAGACTGAACGATTGATTGCGAAATCTACGATGCAACGCGAAATAACGTACGATCGCAAGGAGGAAGCGACGAAGACGATAACTGACGAGATTATCGAGAGACAGAAGCCGTGAGCGTTTGGCGAGTTTAAAATGACATCGTTGAAAAGTATTATCGAATGGAATAAGACGAAAGGCGGATTGAAGATACGGGAGAGAAAGAGACGCGAGAGAAGGACTTATGAATTTAAGGACGGGTCGGCACGAAGTCGCCGGATTGATGTTAATCCGACCTGTCGCGCGATCACCCGACGGCAGACGCAGGTGAGAAAAGAGTCCTACAACTTATTTGCAACGTTATCCAAGTGGTTCGTAGGACGAGCGAGTTCGGAGTTCGTACCTGCGCGACATTAATCCTCTGCGCGAGCACTCGCCGGTTCAGTCCGGCCGCTGAAAAGATGATATACTCGGCGTAGGAAATCGAGCATGAACATGCTGATACGTCGATCACTCCCGAGCAACCCACGTGCTAATACGCGAGCTTTCCTCCCTGTCAAGTTCAACGATCGCGCTTTCACGTTATCATCGTCGATGGAGCACGATTTATTTCGATAACTGTCGTGCGTTAAGAGTATATGATACGAATGCTATAATTTGATCGACTTAAAATCTGATTAAGGATGATCTTTGTCTATTTTATTAAATGATTTTGTGGAAAGATCTTCGAAGAACAAAAGAAGTTGATTAAGAGTTAGTTGATGAATATTATGCAAAATATGAGGCACTTTTCTTCTCTTAACTGCTTTTCTAACGTCTTTACTAGATAGTATCTTCTATCGTTGCTGTAAATTGTATATTAAAATCGGTGAAGAGCGGCGCGTACAGTTGTCCCCTTGTAAAAGTGATAATTCAAAACGACCGATCGGAGGATATTTGCGAAAGGGGCTCGTCGAGAGGAGCGATCCCGTTGACGAACCTCGTCAGCGACGTCAACGAGGACTGATCCCGAGGTGAAGAAGACTCTCGAACAGGTTTTCGGTCGTGAGGTTAGCCGCAGGCACGCGCTCGAAAGAGAACATTCACGCCTCGTCACGAAATACCAACCGGATCGACGCGAGTCTGATGAGGAGGGGGAGAACGTGTGTGGACAGCATTTGTAATGTTTAATACACTATGCGCGTGGCTGCATATCGATGACAATGATTCAGAGAGAGGAGAGGCCGCGAGCGAGCTGTTGAATCGGATTGGCACCCATTGCGCGTCATTGTTTGTTGACTCAACGTCGTGGAGCCGACAATGACCACCCACTAATGTCTGCCCGAGAATAATCGTTTCCCGTAACGCGCCTGCTAATGACGCCCGTAAAAGAAGTTCTCCTTTTCCGCGATTTACGTACATACACGAGGGCGTTTATAGCTTCCACGCGACAGCATCGTGTCTTCGCGCAGACACCAATAACGTTCTCATATTTATAACTTTATGATCGCCCAAGTGCTCGTAAATTCCGGTAATTATTCGATTACACCTTGATTTATCTTCGTCATTACTGATAAACGCCGCACAAGCTTGCGAATCTTAATACTAGGCTCAAGTCCAAATGACAGGTGTGGCTTTCTGCTAAATGAGATAAATGTGTAAAGATCGCAGATGTCGATCACTTTACTGTCTCGAATAGCGTAGGACGAAATCTCAAAGCATATTTTCTTGTAAGATATACTTTTATTGTTGGCGCGCCCAGCTTCATTTGTTCGTGTTCTTTAAAGTGACTTTTGATTTCTTCATATTGTCTCACATCTCTCTCTCTCTCTCTCTCTCTCTCTCTCTCTCTCTCGCTCTCGCTCACTTACTCACTCACGCGGGCATAAATTTGAGTTACAATAAAACGTCGCATATCCGGTTAATCTCGCGGGAACTGACGTATCCGTATGTAGTAAACGCAGATAAGCCTGGTAAATGTAGGAAAGAATCCAGACAACTTCGCTGCGGGGAGAAAAGGTGGAACGCGAGACACATGGAATTCTAGACGTCAGCGTGCTCGCGGTATCTCCTGCCGGAGCGGAAAGGAAACGGTGGAGAAACAGGCGAGAAAGGAAAAGAATACTTCGAACAGTCCCGTCTCTCCCCCCTCTCTCTCTCTCTCTCTCTTGCATTCTTCTTCTATATGTTCTCGAGGGTTACCGTGGGCGAATGGGGTACCTCGTCGGTCGGAACAAAGCTCAGATAAGAGTAACCGTAAGAGAAAAAGCCGATCGAGAGACACAGAAAAGGAGTACTTCTCTTATCGCGTGGCCGGACGAGTTGAGGCGAGACGAAGGACACTTCCAAGTATTTTTCACGGCGATAAATAATCCAGAACGAACGTCATTCCGTGAACTGACACAAGCGAGTTGCGAGAGGAAGGATCGAGGTGCGCCGCGATAGCAGCTCTTTCATGCCTCTATCACTCCTCCTCCTCGTCTCCGCTCTTTCTCTCGTGTCTCTCCTCTCTCTCTCTCTCTTCGCCAAGTAATATCTACCTGGAAGCAGTGTCCACTGCGGGGGCACACGGGTTACGAAGGCACTTACACGACCTATTTCGAGACTCGGAGAAATAATGTGTCTCCATTGGTGGGCCAGACGATCGGTCGATCGCGATTACGAGTGTGCACCCGGGGCCCTGGACTTCCGGTATACGAGTCCCCTCCCTCTCGCGAAAACCGCGACGTTCAGTGATATATTTAAAGAAACACCGTATCTACGACTAAGAGCTCGGATAAGGACGGTAAAATATATATTCGGTAACGATAACTTTGTTTCACGGGCGTGGCGCTGAAAATGGATAGGCACTGTTGCATCCATATAGAAAAATGGCCTGTCGTACGCAAAGCGATATGGGACAAACGTAACTCTTGGTTTTAAATTTAAATTTAATTCTCTATCCGCATGATTTTGCTTTGTTATAAATAAAAGCTGAGAAAAGGGGCAATTAGTAGAACGCAAATTTTATTTGTAACATCAGACACTGTGCTAAAATTGGCGACTTAAAATTGATGACGCGGATCAAAGTGGCGTTACAAGGAAGTGCCCGACGTTTTCTTCATTAGGCGTTTAAAGCGTATCATTTGGGGCTGCCTGTCGATCCGATCTCTAAATCTGCAACGTAACAACGGATCATCCATCCTCGCGATGAGAGCGACGGCCTTTTACGATGATCGACGTATCGCAATCGCGGTTGATTGCACCCCGCAGTATGCAGGTTCAACATTCTCGAGAAATATCGACCCTGTTATTTGCCGAGGATCGGGTCCGGGCAAGGAGCCGGTCTCGGATACGACGCCGCCGAAATAAATCGTGTAGAAATCGCGCGGCTACGAGAACGAACTCGTATACACGCAAACGGTTTACGGCTAAGTATACTTCGTCGTGTAATGCCGTCGCGTGGTGCACGTGTCGAAGGAACGTCCCGAATTAGATGCCTGCGACCCGTCTCCGTTCGTCGAGTAATTTAACCCCTGAACTTTGCCTGCACATCTGGACCTTTGTTGACTCGGCGCTCTCGCGCTTATTTCGATAACGCAGTTACGACGGTACCGTTTTGATAGTAATCAGATCTCGAACGAAATAACGCACTAAAATTTTGAAAACGTAATACAGTTCTCGATTTCGAAACGAGATTATCTTAAAACACTTGTGAATGTTTACGTAACATCGATAATCAAACATTATTTTAAATGAAATGAAAAATGTTTTCTATACTTACAATTAGTATTGATTATTTTAACAGAAATAATACCATCTACGTAATTAATTTTGTCATCGAATAGAAATATTTAAAAATAAATACGCATAAAAGAGTTATAAAGCGCGAATGTTTCTATCAGTTTCTCGATTCTCTCGCTCGCCATTATTTCTTTTTTCAATAACATCCCGCAGTTCTCAGCTTTTTCTCCCGTAGACTAGGGACAAGAAACGCAGGCATCCCGCGGTGAAGTTGAATACATTTCGGTCGAATTCCGGGTAGGAAACGAGGAGTAACGATTTCCTCTCCTCTTTCCTCACGACCTTCTGCGGTCCCTCAAGCTTGCGCGGGGATGGAGAAACTCTGAATACCGATGGAGGGCGGCAAAAAACGTTTCAACTGGCCCGAAGAGAAGCGGCGAAAGGCCCATAAAATGAGGGACCGAGAGGGACCCGTGGTTGTCCCCGTGTTCTAACAGATGTAACGCGGCGCTTAATGTGGCTAACCTACCGCGACGAGTGTGCCATGACGAATCCGCGTCTAACCGAAAACCGGTGAAATCGATACCCTGAGTCGCTACGTCGTTGGTGTGATTCAGTTAATTGCGTACACTTTTAAAATAGCATGTTCATTCTGTGTCTAGAATCGTCTCGGGTTGCCTCCGACAATAATAATGATAATTCTGACCATCTCTAAAAAGTTCTGACACGTCATTATATTTTTAAAATCTCGATCGTTAAATTCGTGAGTCTCGCTGATTTTATCACGGCAAATAAATCTTCTTGAGTCACCGTTACTGAATGTTCTACAACACTGCCAAATAATCATGAACAAGACAGTCACGAATTGTGATAAAAAAAAAGTCGACGTCTTACAGATGATTTTTTTTATCAAATACGTATAAGCAATTAATTTTTTTTGTCGATACACTTGTACAACCCTAATCATATGGTCCCCTTAATACCACATCCGACTCTTGCTCGGGCGATTTTTCGCCCTCTTCGTTCGTCCCTCTTGTCGGCCAGGATCCGTATAATAGATGCGATATCGGGGCTCGAGAAGATAAACGAAAAACACGTACTTACCATAATGCTCGGTTTCGCTTGTGTAAGCGCTGAATCGGAATCCTATAATCTGTTGACACGCGCTACTATACCGACCGCCTGATCGGCGGATAGACATACGCGCAAATGGCGCAATTTAAATTCGACGGCTGAATTAATTAACGAGGAGTTAATTAACGAGGTGAGACGTCCCGAACGTTTCGGTTCGAGAAATGCTTTATTTCAGTTCGCCAATCATTCGCCGCTCGTATTTCTAGGTCGATAGTTTTCAATCAATGTTTCAGGCATATTAACAGTTTCAAAATGACGTACATACACCCTCAGAAAGGATTTCTGTTACCGAGACAAAAATATTCTTATTCTCCTCTATCGAATTAAAAAAGATTGACCTTATTGAGACAAGAGTAACTCATATAAATGTTAGTTAATATATTCTTGCGTTTAGAATAAATTTTCCCTCCATCTTACAACGCACGAAGTTGACACCACGATATTCGACAATATTCCTTTCTCTATGGATTGCTGTATCGATCCTATTTTATGATACATTGAAGTGTAATAGCATTGGATCCGGAAATGTTTTCTATGAGTGTATGTACTTTTATAAAAGTGTCGTTTCTAAATTCGCTTTGCAGGCCATTCCAGAAATACGCGCTCGCTGTACGATTACATGCACGATACGCAAGGTTATCTACCGCCGTACAGATAGTTAATTGAATCGTAGGATTATTCTCGCTGTGACACGGTAGGAAATTAAGGGTCATCTATCTCCGGCGTTTCGCGCCGCGTTTAATAGATTTGTGACAAAATAACATTACGCCGACGTAACATAAATTTCGGGATCGCGAATTATTGCGTCTAACGCGGCATCGAGTTACTCCGAAAATCGTGTTCCTCGTAAACGTGTCGCACGCGATGAAGTAACGCAATCCATTCCGCCGTACGTCAGCAGGATACGGTCATGATATCGTTTGACGAAAGCAATGTAACATTTAAAGTAGAAAGCGCGAACTCTGTCAGGCTAAAAGGAGTGAAAGCCAGAAGAGGGTCGCATATAATCATCCACATGATCGCGCGTAACACACTGCGCACATTACGTCGATACAACCTATATACTACGCTCTACACTGTTCTACGTATTGTACTTTTGCCGACTCATACGCATATCGAAACCTGCAAATTTCCCTCGAGCGCATCGGCAATTACCTCGAAGGTAATCATCGTGATTGACACTGATTGCCTGCGAGCTGCGCTCGGCGCGGATCATTGTTATTCATTAAGACTTCCACGCGACTTCTGGCATTACCGAAAGCGGCTAAAGTCGTAGCCGAGGTTACGACATGGTTCGCCGCGCCTGGCCGACCGCTCGCAGCGAGTGCCGGGTTCGTCGGGGAACAGCGATGCGTTTATTAAGCGCTGCAACGTCTTAATGGCCGTTTATACGTTCGTTTTTCTATCGCCACCGTGTGCGAACGGGGCTATATTTACCATGCGAAAGGGCCCGACGCGTTGGTATTCTATCGATTGTTGAATGTCATTGTATAGCAATATCAATTATCCACGTCACATCACGGGATGCGAATATCGGAAACGACTGAACGATTAGCCATCGTTTTATCTTCAACGTACAATGGCGTATTTTTTTTAAGATAAAAATACCTCAGCTATCAAATTCAATCTTACAAGTGAAGAAAAGGCATTGAAGCTTTCTAAGAGATTCAGAAGTTATAGCTGGATAAATAGCGTTACCGCTTTCGCAACGTTCGTCCTTTTACGCACGTAGAATTAAATCCGACTTCCACGACACACCCTGTTGGATTCCGTGCAACACACACTGCTCAGTCAATACCGATGCCGATGGCACGAGATCGAGAGGTTGAGCAACCTCTGGCGTTGACGTGAGCGCGCGCGAACGAGAGTGACGTGAGACAGTCGGCGCGGTGGCCGCCTGCGGTCGTCGAGAAATGTTAATTAAACGCCTTTCCTATATAAGGACCCGGCAATGTTCCGTAAGAGGCGCTAAGCGATCTTAGATCCGCATCAGCCTCGAAAGGTCGTCCGAGCGCCTCTCCGGAGCGTCTTGCAGTAGCGAGACGTTTGGACGCGAGATGCCTTCCGGTAACTTGGTAATAAAAGGACTTCATTTTTCGCCGGGAATATTTCACTTCCTCAATACCGTGAGGCGCTAAAGAGTCCACTCTTTCTCGTTTATCAAATTCTCAATAATTATTTGAATAATTATACAGGGTGTTATGTAATACCCGCCTCATCTCTTATTTGCGGATAGAGCGGATTAGACCGAGTCAAAATGTCCTCTACCATTTTGCAATTTTCGAAATAGTTAACGAGTTGTTAATTATTAAAAATCACTGTCTTAGCCCGGCCTACCGCTTAATTCAAGCGTACGGCGAGATGCGGCCATCCCGCGATTGGCGTTGCTAGGCCCGCGGGGGAGCTGTTTATTATACGCATAGACATGGTAAATATAGACTGAGCGTCCCATTGAATAAGCTGAAGCTTGTGAAGAGAGAGACAGAGAAGATTTAAGAAGACTTTCTTTCTTTGTCTCACCATCGTGACAAGGGAGAATCACGCCTGTGTAGTACTGCGCAGGCACGATTCTTTTCTTTTACGACGGTGTAAGACAAAGAAAGAATGTCTTCTTAAATCTTCACTCTCTCTCTTCACAAGCTTCAGCTTATTCAATGGGATGCTCAGTCTATATTTACTATGGCGATGATTATACGTAACTGTTCCCGTGTGTCATAAACTCCCCGCGCGCTTAGCAATGCCAATCGCGGGACGGCCACATCTCGCCGCGCGCTTGAATTGGGCAGTGTGGGCCGGGCTAAGACAACGATTTTTAATAATTAATAAGTCGTTAACCATTGCGAAAATTGCAAAATGATAGAGGACTTTTCGACCCGGTCTAATCCGCTCTATCCGTAAATAAGAGATGAGGCGGGTATTACATGACATCCTGTATATCGACCTAAATTGCGAGGCAAATATGATTAACGTGTGAGAAGTTGAAGAACGCATTTTGGAGTGCGCGATAAAATTTCAACGAGTTACTACGTATCCCAGAAACTTGTTTAGACGAGCACGAATACGCTCGTCCTCTTGACATTCATTCTCGCGTTGCGTCAGAGCACTACCCGCCGCGGTACTCGGCTCCCGGTGGACACGCGTGGCTCTTACGACCCTTATAAAAAAGACATTCCGGCCGGACTGCGGTTAGTTCTTAAACGTTGAGCTTACTCCCGATGTCGACGTTTTACGGCGTCTCAGTTCCGCGTCGCGCCGGTGGCGGTAATCGTGCTCGCGCGAGCTCCACGACGCCCGGGAGCACGGGGTCTTAAAAATAAACCAATAAAGCGTCGTTTCACACGAAAGTTTATACGAAAGCGGGGGGGGGGGGAGGGCAGGGGCCCTTCCCGAGCCGGTCGCGTCGCGCTAACGTTCGCTCCGGTCGCAATAAAAGTAAAACTCGCGGTGACGACGGCGACGACGGTGAGGACGACGAGGCCACATCTTCGCGTTGCCCATTTCGAGAGGATCGAATCCGTCACCCTTTGTGGACAGAAGGATGCCGTTCGCTTTATTGCTCCTCTCACGTCGGTCGTGCGGGCGCTTGCATGCGTATCCCTCTCTGTATGCGGAGATCCGACCGACGGCGTTTCTCTTTTTTTTTTATGGGCGCGGCCAGCTCTTAAAGTTTATACAAATCCGGGCTATGCGTCGTCGTGGTAAACGCACGAGTCTTAAAAGGCCCGGCTTTGTGCGGGCGTACGAGGCGAACGAGGAAATGGAGTGTAACAGCCGGGAAAAGTGTGATCGCGCGCAGGAGACGCAATTCGTTCCGCGCCAACTCGTTATAATCCGCTACCTACGGATGGACCGCGATTTTACTACCTCGGCCAAGTAAATTCACTTGCGGAATGAGTATAACGTTCCTGCTATTCTTAAACGTAATTGTAGCGCGGCTCTTTCGCAAAGCTTCATTTAATATAAAAGATATTTTCTTTGAATTATTGATACTGGATACTGAATTAAAAACGACGAGTAATATCATATTTGTACAAGCAGAGTGAGATTCTCTCGTATGTGAATGAAATTTTACGCCCGAAATATCGCCGCGACCATGTTCGTCAACGTCGCGGGGCAGCTCCGAAATTTTGACTTGGCGGTTCGACGGCGTCAAAGTTATCTACCACCGAGGCATCTTTTTCCCCGAAGGCGGTTTGTTAGCCTCGTTGTTTAACGAAGGAGACGACACGTCATTGCCGCGCTGTGGTCTCCAGCGATACGTCGAGTCGACGTGGCATGTGCAGCGGCCTAAACGTATATACACACATGGTCCGTAAACGGGCGATATATTCCACGAAGAGGAGCGGAATATGAAAGAGACACGCGGCCGGAGTCGTGGCGAAAGGTAAGCAAACTCCGGTCACGATCCAAGTCAAAATCCACGTGGGTCCGGCGCTGACAAGCAGACAAGAGACGAACCAGCCGACTTGCGCGGGCGGCGTTATTTCTGGAGTACGTGGATGTACGGAGCGTAAAAGGGCCGCGTACGCGCGCCAGGATGAAAGAACGGAGCCTGCGATCTCTCCTCGGCCTGCCGCAGTACCACGGAGAGAGGAAATCATCGGTATGCCGTAACGCAACGAGGCTCCCGAATCACCGGTTTCAGACGTCGTAAATTCGTCGGAGCTCAGCGCGCGAACCTGCTACCGCGGGGTTTATGGGGCATGAGATTACTTTTCAGGAGGTCATCGGGGGTGGAAGTAGCGACGTGAAGCCCATTGAAATTAACGTCGCGGCCGCTCGCGCCCGCGTGGAATACGAACGCGGAGGGACGCAGGAGTCGTCGCGCACCAAGAATCGCCGGTCGATCGATCGCGCACCTGCACGTCGTTATGCGCGGTGAAATAAATCGCGTGAAATAGCTCTAGGAATTTTTTTTACGGCGAAATGTTACGGCGAGATCGAGCAAAGTTGCGGGAGAAAATTATTCATTTCTTCGGGACGAAGTCTAAAATAATTCTCAAGAAATCTCTTATGAGATCTACTCCCTAATCCGACGAGAATTTTCATAGGAAATCCAATAATATCGTTGTCGCTCGTAAAAGCGCGGATAGAAAGAGACCAGTAATAATGTTATCAGCCACGCGTAACATTGTCAAGCTAGGGAGGTCAAAGGTAAAGCACCAAAGACAAAGAGCGAATCTCTGTGACGTCTCCGGCCGTCGTTATTAATTCTACCTATACCATCGCCTCTCACTCTGCCACTATTCACGTAATGCCTCGATACTTTCCTCGCTTTCACATATCGAAGGAATAATTGCACCGACCTTGTGCTCGCGGGGGACTACGAATAACAATAAAGACAATAGCTTTGTGTCTTGGCGTTTGGGGAAAAGTCGACGTCCGTGATTAAAGCAACGTTTAAACCATCACCGCAGCGCCGCGTCCCGCGAATTCCCGCGTGCGGTATGTAAAGAGACGAGCAAAACCGCGAGGGACGAAGAGCGAGCGAGCGAGAGGGTTACGGGCAAGGAAAAAGAGGCGAGTGATACGAAGGAGAGAAAAGACCAAGCGCTCGAATAATGGCGCAAGTTAGACGAGAAGACACGGCGAAGTGTAGCGGGCGAGAGAAACCGCGGACGGGACGAGGAAAAGACGACGGACAACCTAGAGTCATTCCACGTATCAATTAGAGAAGCCGCTATTAATTTCCGTGAGGTAACGGGCATGTTAACAGAGAACACCATTTTTCTCATTCAATCGCTTCATCTTCCTTACGGGCGAACGCGCGTCTCGGGCGCCTTCTTCCTCTCGTACGCGCACGGTCCTCGGGTTTCCCGTGTTTTTGGGCAGCATCGGGACGTTTTCTCTCCTCCGCTTCGCCTAATCTCCGAGATCTCATACGCGAAGCCCGTCGACTCGGCTGCTCGCCATTAATAGATACGTCACACGCTGCCAATTAGGAACGCGTACACCGGTGCTCGTGATTAATCCCGCCTGTCCGCCGGTATCTCGGACAATGCGCGAGCGCGATGGTTGCGCGTTGAATAACGCGCTCGCGCTCACGCGTGCGCGCGATGGCACGTGTGCGAGCGCGACGTCGCCGTGAGTTACATAGTTGCGAGGTTCCAAGGAGTAATAAATTCCAGAAGGCTACGCAACCGTGCTCTTTTTAGTTACTTTATCTCGCTGCATCTAACATACCCAGCGTTCTGTGCCTGCCTCCGTCTAAATTTACTCAACTACAGTTATAACGTTAAGCCACACCGACGACTCTAACCGACTCCCATTGATCGGAGAATTATTACGGAATCGAGGATGAGAACGCGATACGCAAAAGAACAAGGTTGGGAATAACGATGTCTCATACTTGATTTGTCGTCTGGATTCTCGCGGGGTCCGCTCCGCGAGTGGCGATAATCGTAATGCGGAGAGACCAACTGAGAGAAAGAGAGTCCAAGTGTGTGTCGCAACGACAGAGCCGGGTGCGGCAGCTCACAGCTGAACGGCTCGCTGCACGGCCTGTCGATACATTCACGAACGACGAGCGGAACGTTATCGGGGCTAGCGATCTCTCGGGAAAATCGATTCCACCCTGGTTCCTGTCGCGCCTCGCGCGTCACAACGCTTCACGCTTCTTCGGGGCCGATAACGAACGCGATCAAAACACTTTGTCGGATCTATTCTCGGCGAACGCATTCACGAACAGGTTCCTTATGCAAATCCCTATTTCGAGAGGAGAAACGAGAGCTCATGAGCGCCGATAAACAGCTCCGTTAACACGTTCGAGGGAAGGTGTTCCACTTGCGTATCTTTGATCATGCATCTAGATGTGGCGTCGTTATGATCGATTAGCGGGCTAGCTATTTCATGTAAATGTTGCTTTGTGTCCGAGGCATAAAAGTGCATCTCGCCGCATAGATATCAGCTATTCTAAATTAGACAGATGGGACATAAAATCTCAGCATTTAATCCGGCGCTCAGAAACACGGATGGCAGTAACGGTAAAAGCATATGATGACGATCACGTTGCTCGAAACAGCCAAATACATCGAGGAAGATCGCGGGTCGTAGTAACGTTTCAAAGTGTAAGGGTCAGAGCACGAAGCAATGTAACGGCTTACAACAAAGACGTAAGCGTAACGTAGATTAGCGCCCAAGCTTTGGCGTACATCGTACTCAGGTGGGTATTCATAGTCGATTCTTATTTCAAAGTCATCTTAAGTGTTATCTTAAAACGCTAATACGGCTCTGTGATTGGTTAAACGCCAAAGCTTGTGCGCTATCTACGTTTACGCTTGCGTCTTTGTCGCAAGCTATTACGTTGCTCTTTGTGCTCTGACTCTTGCTTATTACGCGGAAAGAAGTCTTCAACAGATTTGCTGTATCCCGTCAGTTCGCCGTCAGGAGCGACCACGCCTACATCGCGCAGTTTCATTTTCATAACGTCGCGGAATAATGTATTATTCGCGGTAACTCGCACACCCAGCGCAGAGTCTCTTATAGTTATTCGACAAACCGGCGATCCGTCGCGCGTAATGTCCCCCCGCGGGCCCCGTGATCTACCGCCGAAGGATAGGCAATGCACCTTCGAACACCGGGTCTAAATCTTCCCTTCGAGCCAATGGCCGGAACACGGCGGTGCATCGGATTTTACGGCCGCCGCCCCGCCAATTTCCGCGTACCGCAAATTTTATGCACCTGTTGACCCGCGAGTCTATCGGCTAGCGCGTAGCCAAGATGATATTCTCCGGGATTCACGTATCACGTTACGGCATAGATCAACCGTCTCTTTGCAAGAATGTCGTAGTTTTGACAAATCGTGCTCCGATAATTAATTTCATGTAGACTTTCTATAAATTTCACACAAGAATGCAAATATAATATCAGATATATAATATCTTGCTCTAGAAGAAAGAGAGGAGGGAGAAAGAAATACGCGATATTGAAAGTTGAAAAATGATTACGAACGAGAGTCAACGTGTACTTGTCGCGAGGTGAGAAACGATGAAAAGAAATCCAAAATTCTCGCTGCTGTGGCCGCTTGACCCCTCGCGAGGAGTCGCAGTGAGGATAAAAGGGTCCGGAGTGGAGGGCTTTACTGCCGACTGTCTCCCGATAGTAATGTCGTCGGCGTGATTTGTGGTTCAAGTCCAAGGGTGGAGTCGTGAGGAAAGCGCGTGCAGCCGCGTGTAATGATCGGGGAATGCGTTTTTCACGCTTATCAATTCGAATTTGCCGTCAGTGTATTAGACTTGCACGAAGGACCGAACCGCGATCATCGTCGCCGCGTTTCTTAGAACGCCTCTTCGCTGCCGTCCTCTCTCCATCCGCTAGGCATCTTTCTTGCATCTCTCCGTCATCCCCGATACATTGTCCGGCCGTTGAAAATTGCACATGCTGCGAGTAGCTCATCGACGGAGGTACGCGAACCAGTGCGGTTTATTTGGATTCTTCTCGGATGTTTACTCGCCATGCTACGTTTTTGTTACTGCAAACGGATGTTTACAGCGAAAGAGCTTTGCGTACACGGTTAGTCTTTTGGCAAATATCGAATGCACATTTTTGAAGTCCGTATCAGACTACGGGTTGAGATTGAGATTAGATTGAAATTTGACGAATCAGAGTAAAATTCACTAAACTTGAGATTAATAAGTTTTACTCTGAAATTTCAGTTATTAAGTTTTATTTATTACTTCTTTACTAATCGCTGAAGAATTATGAGAAAAGAAAACTCTTGGCAGAGTTAATTTATTTTAGAAGCGAATTTCAGAAGCGTTGAAGACATGATTGATGATTTACATTCCGAGACTTGCACGATCCACGGTACTGTTCAACCACATAGCATGATATAGCTATTTGCGTCAGCGAATAATCACGTCGGGAATGTCGCCGCGATCATAAACGCGTACGAACTCATCACGGAAAGGTCACCTTTCGAATTTATTAGCGTCGTGGCACTCGCGAAATATAATCGGCGTTCGAAAAACGTGACGTGTTCTCACGCATAATGGATGAAGATGTGAATCACGTTTCACGAAAGACGCTTCTTTCCACGAAGCGTCGTAGAGTCCGTGGGCCACGACGGAGAGGGCGATGGTCGCCAACGTCGTTCACGAAACAGGTTCACACTTAACCGGGTCGCCATTTAGGCCGCCGGCCTGCCAATTAGTCGCGAGCCTGGTCGGGGAAACACGAAGGGAATAAACGAGGCACAGGCGGCAACTTCATGGCCATCACGATGAGTTAATAATAATGAGTTTCAATAAAGAAATTGAAAAAAATCACTTTGTACGTCATCTCGTAGATTCATAACAGAATCTTTTTAAAATCTTAAAATTTTATTGAAAGTTAAACTATACACCAATGTGGCAGTGTCACGAGTTATTCTTAGATTTAGACATAAAATATAACTTGTTTACGACACATAATAAAGAAGATTAAACTTGGCATTTCCGATAATTCTCTATAATGTTTTATGCAATTCTGGGTACAGTATCTTATATGGTCGTTGACAGAATCGAAAAAATTGATGTTAACTCTTGGCGTGACTTTTAACTCTTTCGCTGTTAGGTAAGGAAAGCGTTTTATTTCATCGTTCACCGATTCCCCGTTTACCTAATACCTCGCGTATTGTTCAGCCGGAGAAGGAGAAAGAACGCAACGTGGCAGATAGAGATAGAACGGTCGTAACCAGACATTCCAGTCGACCAGGGGCGTTTCCGTTTCCCGTTTCACACGACCCGGACAGAATGTCGCCGATGAACTCGTCCGCAGAAGGTGAGAATCCACCTCGGTGACGTTCCCCGGATTCCATCTCGGTCGCGATTGGCACCTCCTGCCACGCTCGTTACATTACTTTGTCAGCGTGTAAGAATAAAGATGCTGTCGTAATAAGATTTTTAATATATTCGCCTGCCGACAACGATTATCGCCGCACGCGCGCGCGCGTTTTCTCTTCCTTAGGCCCGTACCTGCCTGTCGAGGGTTATCGTACGTTGCATGACTGTTTTCGCAGTGCCTGCGACACAGTTAATTAGTCCCGGTCCCGCGAGGTACGTCGCCCGTTTGCGGATATTTACGTCGGGCCCGCGTCGACTTAATGCCCTTTAATATACACGCCGAGCCCTCGTCGTCGTCGTCGTCGTCGTGCGCGCGCTCGCGCGGAGTTAGATGTGCCGGGTATACCGTCAGGTATCCGTCGCGTCCGTCGCGGGAGATGACGAGCGTTCAATTAACACCGTAGGCACGGTGGAATGCCTTGCGATCGGTACGTTACGCCTGTAATTTGTTCCCGCCGCTCGCTCGCGCTCTCGTGCGGATTGCGTATTACGCGCGTGAACGGCCGAGTCGTGAACAGTACGGACAGGCGCGTCTGCAAATTACGGCTTTCCGATGGCGAGAGGGCGAGAGAGCCGCGTAGGAATCGGATAGGCCTACTGATATGGAAACTAATAAGACGAATATGGAAACTTCAGTTTGCTGCCGCCAGCTATGGAAGAGACACCGCCGGATAATTTTGCTAATGAATAATTGTCGATTCCTCGAAATTATATCTCGCGTGGAAGGCGAAAGATATTTCTTTCAAGTTCTGGTTACACTAGTTTGTTAGGGACAAAAAAGAATGTTAATTTCCCAACCCTCGAGGACGTTGCCATTAGTCTCGGAAACCGCAATGTTTGCACCGCGTGTGCGAGACACACGCTTCAGTTCGCATGGTTGTTTTACAGGGAGAGACGAGAGGTCTCAATTAACGCCGCGAAGTCGATGGAATTTCTGATAATTCTCCCCTTTCCCTCCATCTCGTCTCGCTCGTCTTCAAACCCGCGCGATTGCAGATGAAAACGTATCACGCGAGAGAGGGCCGATCGTCGACAAAGTGCGCTTCTCGTTCGATGGTACAAGGGTGAGTTATGCTAATGGAGAATGTGTGTGTGTGTGTGCGCGCATATCTATTTGCACACGTCGGTAGAAATGTGTTTAAATTAGAGAGCGTCGACTTTCGAGATGTGGGTCACTCGAGCATCGCGCATAACGCAAAGTTGCCTCACGTAGCTCCGTCCGCGACTACCTCTTCGACGTGGCGAGGTATTACCACGCGGAAATGCGCGAATAATCTCGCTCATCGCATTAAATCGCATCTCGCTGGATCTCGGCAAACCGCATAATGTACCCTTCTCTGTACCGCGGCGCGGCGATCGGGTGAAAAACCACTGAAAAATGCACGCGTGCATTTAACGAGGAAGCCGTAAGTCGATGAGGCACGCAGATATGCGCGCCGCGAGAGTTTAACTCGAGGTCGTATCGCGTAATAAATTGCATCGCGGTCCGAGAGAGCCGAACATTATGTTTGCTTTGCTGCCCTTGTCAAACATATGCCGCACAGCGAAGGGCCCGCTCGTTCGCAAGTACCACGCGCTGACTTCAACACTGACCGCCTTCGACACGATGGTGCACCTTCCCGTGTCGTTTGCATTTCGTTTGCTCTCGAGCATCTGCCTCTCTGCTTCATCGATTTCTCAATTGTAACTTGTTGCGTAACATTGCAATTAATAACTATATAAACATTATATACCCCTCGGAGCGAAACAATTTTGGGTGCCTACCTGGTACGTTTAGTGCTAAATGTACCCTTATGATTCCTAGGCTATGATAACGTCAAATTTTTATAATTTTTTATATTCGCGGATTTGTTTCAATCTTACTCATTGTTTGAAGCTTTTTGTCGCCAGTGGTAATTAACTAAGCGAATTTTTTTTAAATCGACCAAACTGGCAAAAATTATGATCTTTATTTTAGTCACAACGTTTCGACCTCTTTATCGGGTCCTTTTCAAGTACAATCTAACGTTGACTGAACAGATGAAACAGACTCACGAACTTATTCTGTTTCGGCATAAATTTATTCAGTCAACATTAGATTGTACTCTTGAAAAGGACCCGATAAAGAGATCGAAACGTTGTAACTAAAATAAAGATCACATTTTTGCCAGTTTGGTCAATTTTTAAAAAACTCCCCTTGCTTACTCATTGTATCATTTATTATATTAATTATATACTTTATTATATGATTGATATATATACTTTATATTGAACAAAAGAAATCGGAAATAAATTCTTGTTTTATCAGATTTTATAAAAAAATGCGTAAAACAAGAATTATTGTATTACACTTTTTAAAAGATGACTGAATAGATAGATATCGTGATTGCTTATGAAATTTGTTGTTAGACTAAGCCAGGTGAATGTGTATAGTATACGTCCGTGGCTTCTCGATGTATTTAATTATAATTTTTTTTTAAACACACTACTTCTACGTGCGTGAACACAGTTTCCAATGTCTGCCTCTCACCGCGTATTCCTAGAAAATTACAGAGGCTTCTTTTGCTCGCTCGCCTGAAGAAGGCCAGCTGGTAAAGCGATCCGTCCGAGAGACAGGTTCAGCTCGATACGTGTTTCCTCCCTCGTTTCCAGAGGCATTGTCCTTTTTGTGGACCTTGAGCGAGCGGGCGCGACAAGAAGCGAACGGTCCGTGGCACGCGAGCGTTTAAAAGACCTTGCGCGCGGGTCCTGTTTAACTAATTTGGTTATTAAAATGAATATCCCCCGTCTTTATGACGTTTCGCGAACACGCGAGCTCCGCGCGCCGTAAAAACGTAGGTCTGTACACGCGTGACATTTGCATTACCGTCGGCCGCGCCGTCCCTCGCCAGACCCCCCTCTGGTATAATGAAAAAGAATTATGCCAGTGCGTTTTTAACTGGCGTATATTACGCGACCGAGTCACGAGAGCGATTTGTTTCGTGCATTCTCTTGGCGAGCAGTCTTAGTCGTATTTGCATAATATGCGCAAACCGACACTTGACTCAAATCCGCTTCTATTGGACAATAATTCGCGTATGAAGGCCTTCCGTTGGTGAAATGTATCGCCGTTGTGTTGTAAAATGTTTAGATACAAAACGGTAGTTTGGACGTACGTACCGCTTAGCTTGGTGATTTATAAGATTCTTTCGCTATACAAGCTCTTTCGCTACGAACGATCGTGTCCGATGTATTCGACGTGGCGGGCAAAAACTTTACCTGATATCGTGATAAGAAACGGTACACGGTAAAATCGTTCCACGCTCACAGCATCCGCGTGCCGTTGTGCCCAGGTATAAAAACCCGCGAATTATCTGCAATATTTTAGGTTTTTAGAAAGAATTCAATGCGGTAGACGTTGAGCAAAGCGAATACGCTCGCACGATGTGCATTGCGTGATAGATCGTGCGAAGTGATATATGTCAGGAAAGAGAAAAGTTTCCATTTCATTCCATTCCTTTTCGCTCGACCTACTAAGGATTTTAAAAGTCAGAGACCTCGTCGTCCGGACGAAACGGAACGAAAGAAAGACGTCAATCGGGAATAACGGGTGTGTCCGGTATTTCCTTTATCCCTCGTCCTCCACAATAACGCATGCACGTCGTATAACAGTAATCCTCCCCTTCGATTCTCGACGGTGAGGAAATCCACTTGTCTCCGCGTTCGTAAGGACGTTCCGGAGGACCTTAGAAGCCTGGTCGACGCCACCGAGCGGCACAAGATGCCGCCTGAGAACGCGCGATATACCGCGGAGTGCGTCACGTATTATACCGCGTTCCGGAGAGACGACGACGCGATTCGATACAGTCGATTCGTTTCGTGACACCTCGCGTGTTGCGTATGCATATGAACCTTGTGTTTCCATCCGCGCGCTCTTCACAGTCGAAACACCTCTAATCGTCCCGAGACCGGAGTCACACGCATCTGCGAGGCCGGTCTCTCTATGAATTATGGTAAACGGGTGCATAATTCGCCCGTTTCTCATGCTTTCACTCGGCCGTCAAACCGGCGGAGAGCGCGTTCACCGGTCAGCACGGCGAAGACCGCGACGACGAGGTTGCTGCCTCGTTTCACTCATACCCTTAATACGAAATTATACGCGTCGCCATGATAGCCGGTGATGTGCCTTCGTCGCCGCGCGACCAATTACACCGGTCGAGATCTCATTAACCATTTGACGTGTAATTATCGGTAAGTGTTGTCACGCCGAGTATTAATTCCTCGTTAATGATCACGGAAAGTGAGAATTTTCGAAAGTTAATCGATCTACGTACACTTCGCAGCCGTCGCATCTGGCCACGGCGTCGTTGCCGTCCGTCTTGTTTACCGAGAGAAATTTACGCGTTGTAACGCGCCGATAATTTCACGGATTTTAATTTTAACACAAGGATTTATCTGCCTGCTCATAACATTAAAATTAAGTGCCGTATCCGTTTTTTTTTTCATGTTAATTTTTCAATCCTCGCAAAACAAAATGGTAATTTTGGGCAGACTACTTAGCATCTACTTTGTTAGAAGACTCTTCGTTTCTCCTCGTGCCAAGTTTTGTACCGTTTAATAGCCAGCGAAGGCCGTATTCGCGCGTGGCTCCCATCAATCATACTCTCGCGCGCGATTTATGCCGGCATCCACATATCGCGGCGGTCGCGGCATTCCGTGACTTAACGTTAACCCGGATGGCTCGTTAACCGAGAGTGGTGTTCACGCGTGGCATAGTAACCGCGTCACAGAATCCGTAGCTCTCGCCGCGACCCGCGGCTGCCCTCCCGCATGGTCTCCGCACGACTTACGGGGAATAGAAAGTCTATTTCTCAACAACGCTGTAACAATTTAATGGGATGTAATCGGCTCGCTTATTACGGCAGGGGGACATTCGTAATACCGGCTGGCGCCGCTTACCGATCGCATTTGTCTTTGACGGTGAATCGCGTCGGGAGAGCCGCGCGTAATCACAGTGCGAGGCAATGGGATGCCGGGGATCAGGCGAAGATGACGAAGAGAGCTGTGGGGACCTAACGCATAAACCATAATTAATCGTCGTCGCATCATCGTTCGAGATCTTCCCGTTTTGAGCAGCTCCAACGCGCGCGCGCGCCATAGAAACCCCATAAATCTGCTCGCTGTCGAACGCGGTACGGTCTACCTCCGGCGATTTTCTGCCTCGGGTCCACGGATAAGGCCGACGACGTACTCATTTATACAGGATTCCACTATCTACTTATATAGGCTCTTACGCAATTATCGTGATGCTTTTCTTGCCGTAGTGCGCAACGCCGAGGCATCGTGTTCTCGATAAAATTTGCAGCGAAAATGCTAGCAGAGGGAACATTTAACGAATCGAACAAATACGCAGCTAGAACACTATTATTCGCGGAGAGAGGTGGGAGAACTAAAGTACCAGAAATAATTGTATTATTTTCCGTATTCCATTACCTGTAATTAACGCTGCTGTGTACAATTATATAAATAACATACATGAGGCTAATTGATAAGTACGGAAGAGGAGAGTATAATAAAGTTTTACATTTATTAATGACCAAATTGACCGGAACTCTGTCCCACTGCAAAATGAACGGATATCGCGTTCTAAGTTTCATCGGTTGTCGACGGGCTTGCCGGGAATATTTCGACGAATGCTTTCGATAAATCAAATTCCACAAATCGACAGTTGGCTTCGGAGCAATTTGAAAAATGCATGCGGAATCTCATAAAATTTCTACGAGATACTTGTGCAACGCTCCTCCGTGTGTTCCGCGGGAGATCGACTTACGGGCACCGGGCAATACAGACCTCGCTAGTTGTTACGTACGTCGCGAGCAAGAAACGGCCGTAACGTTCCGTTCGCGAATGGTTTCTATGCAAATGCGGCGAACGACTGTCGATAGGTACGCGAAGCAGGAGAATGCGGTCTATCATCTTTTACATACATCATGCGGCGCACAGCGCGCAAAATATGCACGCAGAAACAGCTGGTACGCCGGTTCATGACCGTCGCTTTTGCAGATAACATCGCGATTATCCGGGCTCCCCGAAATGCTGTTATTAATGCGCACTCGCGAACGACCGAGTATCTTTTGACGTGCAAATTCGTAAAAATGGCAAAAGAATCTCCTCGAGCGGGAGTTGCATTGTGCGCATGATAAATGACTCTTCCACGGTTTCGTAAACTACGGGAGCGCAAGGACGGCCGAGATTAATCGCGAGTTTTATTAATTTGTCAAGCAAGTTCGCGCGCCGTGCCGTAAATGGGTTGCCGTGGCAGCTTCGCCATTTGTAGCGCGGCGCGCGCCCGTAATATTGTTCAGATAAACTGCAGAGAATAACGCGGTAACTTGGAAAGTCGATAATATTTGGCGCCGAGCCCTTCGTCCCAGTTGCGAACCAAGCGAGTGTAATAATTTCATTTGCACGTGTTATTACCGCGCCGTATATCGGAGCGTGACGGGCCGTCGGTTCTCTTATAACAGAGACACCGCTTGCACCCGTCGAAGACATTGAAAATAGACTCTGCACCTTTCCCCAGATCAATTTTTGTCACGAAAGCCATTACGTCCGGAGAAACGAATGCAATCGCATTCTTTATTGATTCGCCGATTGACGTCATTTCATATACGGGATAGGTATCTTTAACCCCTTTACGGTTTCACCACAAACTAGCTACCGAGATATTATTTACGCGTACCACGCACACCAGACATAATGGATTTGACCAGAAACACTATAATAGTTAGTGCATCCATTAGTGCGCCCTTTCGCAATTCGATATCGATTAAATTTTTCAATACTAGAAAATGCTTGCCACGCGCATAAATTCGACAGTTCTCCGTGGTTCCGCGTCTAAAGCAATATTGCTTTGAATAATGAATAACTTTAAGTAAATTCAGACTTGAGAATAATCAGCTTCCGTACACGGAGAGACCGATATGGTTACCACATGTCTAATCAGGGTTGGCACAACCCCAATAAATATTATAGTAATATTTAGGACAGCTATATCTGTGGTTGCCAGACCCACATTAGTATGATAAGTAGTGCGTTTTGTGCAGCAACCTTAGTGAATGTTGCAACACAAAACAATATAGATGCCCCTACTATTTACACGGCATCATTTTTATTTTAGTTGTTTTTGCCTCAGCCGGTCTTTCCGTGTACTTTTAATGCTAACGTATTATTTTATAACGCACGAGCTACCGAAAAGTACGGAAGGCCGTGCGCTGCGGACTGCGTAAAATGAGCGACTTCCTACGTCAGAAAGTTGAACGAAATTCCGCTATATCTGATCGTGCTCGCGAAAATAAAGAACCGCGAACTGCAACCCCTTTTTTCCAACGGCGCCCCAAGTATCAAGCTGGCACGTCTGTAGCTTTTTGTCGATGCGTCTGTCTTTGCCTTGAAATTACGCATGGTCGGGCGGCCTCAAAAGGCGCGAGGGAACGGTGTACCTTGTCGTGATTGGGACAAAGAATTCGCGGGGGGAGACGAGTCCTCTTCCGAACTGACCGAACGACGCGGAGACGCGATTATAAATGCGAGGGATTTACGAGTTAGTGATCATGCTCGTTAGAACGTGCACGAGAGGCCCGTGTCCCACGCCACGCGTATCTATAATGTTAATGCGTTACATACCTGCGCGCGGACGCGCGAAAGTGCGAATATACATATCAAGGATGGAGGCGGGTGAGGCCCGGGACGGAAGGGGGCGGTCGGGAGACGGAAAAAGTGCTGCATCAGCTGAGTGTACGCGCAGTGTACGCGCATACACAGTCGGGGTACATAAACTATCCTCGCATTATCGTTCCCCGCGCAACACGTTATACGCTTGTAAAACCGCGAAAACAAATGCCGTCCCGACGACGAGGATGTTAAGGAGACGGTTATATGCCCCGGGACCCCGGGGTCTCGATACAGTCGTCCGCAGATTTTATACGTATGGCGGGTCATTAATGAAACGCGGACAGCTTTGTCAACCGGGCGCGGATTATCTCGTCGAAGGCCCGCGTCGACCGTGCCTTTTCGCAGCAGTCGGCTGTCGTCGCTTCCGTTCACCGTCTGCAATAAACGCGCCGATGGCGGGACGGCTCCCTTCTTTCTCTACCTCCGTGGACGCGGATCAATTCTGTCCGGGTCAAACGTGGGGTAAACTGACCAAAATCATGTACACCAATGCCTACTAATGCCCGGAGTGGGCATTACTTTATCTTATTATCTTATTTTACAAGTGGTAATGCCAATGCGAGCCAGAAAAGAACAGAACTCGGTTCTCAAGATTTAAACGTTCAAAAATTCTACTGCAGTCCTACTGTGGTCGTTACATCGGATGGACGTGCCTTCTAGTTCTTCGAGTGACGCCCAGAGATGGATATCAAACCTCCTGTGGTTTTTAGTTTAATATGACATAATATTTATTATTGAATTCCTTGAAAAGGACCACAACCCGCACGGTCGAAACGTCGGATTTAAACAAATCAACCATCTGCCAGCCCCTAAAGTCGTCTAACAATTCTTTTTATCGTTGATTAACTACTGGCGAATCACATTCTTTCGTTATTAAAAATTTCTCTTTAATGTATGAATAACAAATCTTATTTTATCTCATTTATCTTGTTTATCTTATTTTATCTTTATAATGCCCAGCAAGGGCATCGCCTAATGCCCAATAATGTCTAAAAAATGCTTAGTAATGCCGCAAATCTGTACAACCACAATGTTCTCAGTGGTTTACCCCTCGGGGTCAAATGGAGACTGTCATAGCGCGAGTGCGAATGCGTTTCACCTCTTTATGAAATTACTGCCATTTCCTCTGACGAGACTGCACCTGAAGACCACGTGTGGAAATAATGAATTAAGTACATATATGCAAATTGACGCGACAATATTTCTAAAATAAATTTGCGATTTATTAGTTAATAAGGAGCAGCACGCAATTTCTGTTCTTGAAAAGATCTCTCTCGAGGAATCAAGTCCTAGATTGAAAGAATCGCATCCAGCACTCATATATACATATTTTATGGTAAATGTGAAATTCTTTTGCTTCTATCTGTGATACTGGCTATTAAATACGAAACGACGATTCTTCAGTGCAAAGTACTCATTAAAGTGGTTGGCGAAAAGGAATCGAAAGCATTGAAATATTAAAATCCCCTCTAATTGGATATAATTATACAGCATAAAATAGTTTATCATAAACGTATTTAACCAAAGGCAAGGCCTAAGAACGCAACTGGCCAACGGCCGGTCGAAGAGATAAAAAGCAAATCGTAAAGAATCCGATCGTTTAGCGATTTCGCATAAGACGAGTCGTCAAGGAAACGTAGTCGGCTCTGTCAATCTTGTGTAAATTATCCAGTAAATGCTCTCTGCACGACATTTATATAAATATGTCTTGTAAAAAAAGGGGGGAAGCACATAGTGCCCGTTCAAATTATATTATTCGCAAGAAAGGTGATTCCATACACTGTTATAACGCGATGCGAGTTCGTAATTGGCACGATGGGAGAGAAATACTCTTTTCCTCGCGATTTTCGACGCTTTGTCGGCATTATTATCTGTGGCAATAATTTCGCTAAGGCATCCAAGTAGCCGTGCTTCGCATTTTATTAAGTATTTAAGATACAAGATACTAGGTTAAAATGAAACGCAGCGGCCGGCATATTAAGCCATTTCCGAAAGGCCCGATCAAGTGCCTGATGGCTTTATGCGGTGGATGGGCCATTAATGCAACATCGTCGCCTCTGCAAAACCGGTACGGATTATCTCGCCGAAAGTTTCTCAATGCAGCTCTTTCGGGCCGGGCACGCAGCCGCTGTCGCAGCTCGCGGTGCAGCCCGGTGGATGCCCTTGTATAATTAATTGCGGACGCGTAATGCCCGGTACGCCGTGGAACCACGTAGTAATTGGTTCCTCGGTTTTGGTTAACGAGTCCTTTAAGTGCGGCGCGTACATTCCGATGCCGGCAAATCTCAAACGAGATAAGTACGCGTTCGTGTTATGTTTCTATGTGTAATGCCCGGCACGGCGGTTGGCGATTATCATTGCAGATGGTGCGGACGATATAATTTAATTTCGCGTACGCGCGGCCGTTCGGCGACGCGTTAAGGCATTTGTAAAGGTATTTACGTACTTAGTCCTGTTAACACTTTAATAATTCGGATGCAAATAGGACGCGTGCGGAGACAGTCTGCACCAGCGAATAAATCGAGAAGAGAAAGAGTCGCTGTGTATCTTGGAATGTTATAACAAAATATTTACGCTACCGAGTTTCGGTCGCAACTATAATTAGTTGTAATTAACGCGACATGTATTTAATGTAATATAAATGCAAGGAGTTGGCGAAGTATGACGCAAAGTTTTCGAAATATTAGTCTCAAGTTCGACCATTAAAACGGGAAACAGTTTACGATAAAGTAAGTACCAAAATACCAGATTATATGAACATATCAAAGTGCAGCAACGTGTAATCAAGTCGCGAGGATCATTTAATTAGGTCGCGAGGATTAAACGCTCGCTGCACAAAAGTATGTAACTAATGCAACCGCTTCACGGCGGTTTCTCGCAATGGCTTAATTCGCGAGCAGTGCTTACTCGACTTAGCTCGGCTTTGCGTAAGTAAATCTTCCTTTAAACGCCGACTGGACGACGTAATGCCGCGCCAGCTACTAAATATCTCCGTCGTGCAATATACGGGCGCAATAAGCGACGTGGATATTTAAAACGATTACCGTTCGCGCGAAATAAAAGTAACGATCATTTTCCCCTAGATGCTCGAAAGCCGCTTCTTTCTCCGCGAGCGATCGCGATAACGTAATACGTCATAACCCGGCGCTCGAATTTCCGTTAGATTCCTCTTCGGTTTCACGCTATTGCGAGAAACGGATTGCGCGGCTCCGATCCGTTCTCCATTGGCGCAACCGATCGTTTAGACATAATTACTGACAATCCTCAAGGGCACCATATCGCCCGTGATTGGCCATTTCCATGGCTCTCGATGATCGTTAACGGGCATTCGTGGCGCTCGTAAAGGAAGCCAGCGCACACAGAATTGCTCGGCGCGGATCTTCCACGGAGGCGACTGCGCGCGCGAGCGCACGGTGTGCGGAATAACCCTTTGCCGTTCTATAAATTGTCGGTACACGGCTGTACCACCGTTCAGGATCCAACGTGGAAATCAATTTTATTTCGTGCGCACCGCCGGTGTGTTACAGCCGCGTTTCGCAACGATACAAAGACCAAGTATCCGCGCGGAGATGCAGCGTAGGTATCGGCGCGGCCTTCTTAAGACGGTATATAATTGAGTGGGTACGGCTATTTATGGTCGCTACGTGGCGGCGTCGGTAGTTTCATTAACGATTTAAGCACGTGCCTTATTTCTCAGGGTCGTGGCGGAGAGGAGAGTTTTACCGCGCGCCGCGGAAAATAATGGGATCGAGATAAACCAGATCAACTGTTTTCGGTACGGACGATTACCGTACACGTAGCCTCTTGCTGGAGTGCGCAATTAACGCGGTGGATTTACTTAGTGAGTCCAGGGATTGAGATCGGCGTGAAAGACTGCGAACGTGAAAAGAAATGATCGAGAGTACATCGGCACACTGCGATTGAAGCGGTTTCGCGGGCACAATGCACGGTACATTGGAATGTAATTTTTTCGCCAGCGAAATCATTCGGTTATCCAGTGCCCGATACCATCTTATATTTCGCGTAAATTGCATTTAATGAAATGTGCTTCTATCTCTCTACCGTTGCCTGTGTAATTCATCGTCCTATACACGCGACGTCTAATAACGATGCTCGCCTCACGAAGCTCACGATTTCTGCTCGCGGTCCGCCATCGTCGCAAATAAATAAGATCTATCCGGCGAAGATAAACGTAATCTGCCAACGATACCGTTCCCAGGCCCCGCCGTACTCGGTCCGCACCGTCGCCGATCGCGGCGGAACTCTTGGGGCTTCGCGGGGTGACACGGGGCCCGCGAGAGGTGGTACGTCGCCTTCATTATATTCCCCGCCGAGATTGCCCCGCTAGATTAACAACCGCAGATTAACAACCGTAGATTAACAACTGTATCGCCGCGCGTACAATTACTAACGGTCCGCCAGAGACATCGTAACTCCTACGGGCGGCGGTCATATCCGCGGTTCTCTCTCGGGTGGTCATTAGTGGGTATATGGGTGCCATAATAAAGACGAAAGCACGAGGAAAGAGCCCAGTAACGGTGCGCACTCGCCGTCCCGTTCTCTCGCTCAATGCTCTCCCGAGATCCGCTCTTAGTGCATGGGCGAGCGCGTATGCATACGTCCTCGGCCTATCTCGGAGGTGCCGTTTCGAGGCACCGGTCGGTAGATTGGCTTAATAAGGATGATAAATCGGCGCTAACGCGGGAATTACGAAACGATGCGTGCGCGCGGTCACATCTCCGGGCGAGGGACCTCCTGCGCCGGGGGATCCGCGGTACCGCGGACAATCAGCGGGTGTCCGCGCGGGAGAAAAATACAATCGGCGTGCTCCTATAAAAAGCCATTTAACCTGCGGGCCCTCGAGGGTGCGCGGCTCTCGCTACGTGTATCCGCTTTCGCAGGCGCGTGTACGTGCGTGTGTACGTGCGTGAGCGCGACTGCCACGCACGAAAATCGGCAGTAAAGCCGACGGACGTCTTCATGCGGCGCGCCATCCCGATCGCACTTACTTGGAGCTCTCCCGCACGGATACTCGCGCCTTCCTCGCGACACCAGAGCCGCAGCCGGAGACAGCTTACTGGACTTGAATATCTCTATAAATAATCGATTATATGGCGCTCGTTAAACGTCTTAATGAGCGAGGCACCGGCCCGTTTCCCGGGTAGCCGAAAGCCGCACGACGCGAGACGCGCTCATCCCCCGTTTCCTCTCTCACCTTTCGCGCTCCTCGTCGCTCTACCTCGACGCGGTCCACCTCTTCCTGTTACTTTTGTCTCGTCGCGGCCTCGTGCCGCTCCCGGAGGTGCATTTTTTTTCTCCCGGGCACGGAGTCACGGCGCAGGTATGCGGTACAGTGGGTAGAGCGCGTTACGACGATTAGACGTGTTGCGTAAAACGAGGAAATATAACGGAGACGAGCTCCCCTCGCGGAATATGAGAGGCTTCTTGGCGATGCTGCGCCATGAATGAGAAAATAGTCCTTATCTTTTATACATCATTGCTTCTCTCTCCTCTCCGCTCTTCCTCCTTTTCTCCGCGCGTGTGTGCGCTTAGAAATTTAACCGTATCACGTATGCAATCCTGAGAGTATTCGTTGCGTCACGACAACTTTCGTTTTATGTAATTGCAAATTGGATATTTGCGGTGTCACACGTTTCAACCAAAACATGTTCAAAGACGTTCCTTTCTAAATGACGTAAATTCGCAAAGAACGTCGATTTTATATCACCGTTTGCTTTATCCGATAAATCATCGTGAAAAATTAGGAACGTCCGAGGTGCAAAAAAAAACCAGAGAAAATTATTAAAACTCGGGGAATTCTCTCTCGTGCATTTCGTGATTGATAGAAATGAGAAGACGCGTCTCCTCGTACCGTGAAATCGGATAAGAATCGCCCAAATGGTCGCGTTTAAGCACGCGGCAGTTTTACTTAATTAGCGGCGCCGGAATGGACGGTAGTGGTATAGGATGCGTCGGTCATTAGAAAGAATCGGCGTGGATTTCGAAGTTTCGGAGAAGGGCACACCCACGGACACGGGGCACGGTGGAATGCAGAGATGAGCGGGCCAACATACCGCGCGAATGTACAAAAGTATTCGAAACGACACGCAAGCCTCACCTTTGTTTCGGAATACCTGCGCACCTGCTATCTCGTCAAGGCGATCTCTACCGTTCGAGGCGAACAAATCCCCGCCTCGGCCACTCGGGAAATTAGAGGAAAGCCGACCCTCTTTTGATCCTATCTAGATCGATGTCAGATATTTGTTCGATCCCTTATATCGTCGTTCATTCCCAATTAATATTTTCAGATATTTAAGCCTTTGAACTATGCCGAAAGAGATACGTCGCACAAAGTAAAGCGTTCTGTAATAAATTAATAACTAATTCTAAGCGATTGACGGTTTTTCAGTTGTATTAGAACCGCGTTAAAGGGATCGTTTCGATGAATCATAGATTCAGAGAGATTATATGCCGTATCGGAGGTGATTTCGTTGAACGATCTCGGAGCCGAAATGTCCACGGGTCAAAGTTGCAAGACCATTTTTTTTTCTTGATCGTTTGATCGGGTGCCGCGATTGATCGATGGTATATACAATGACGTGCACAAAACAGAGCTGCCCGGCCGATGCGATCGTGACATAATAAACGCGGCGATACGCCACTCAGAGATGTTTCCGGAACGAAGAACGTTCTATTAAGATGTCTCGGCGATTCGGGGTCACAGCTGGTCGAGTGGCGCGCTCAAGTGCATCCCCCCCCGAGTGCATTCCGCCCCGTCACTGCTTTCCTACCTTTTTACCTCGCGACTGCCACCACCGTTTATTACCTTCCTCGCCTCCTTTATGGCGCAGGTATAGAGTGGACTTCAGAGAAAACCGAGATTTTATCGAGCGATCGCGATCCGCGCGGCTACGCCGGGCGTCATCGGTATCGTTTTTCGAATAGCGCGTCATCCAGTTTCCGTGCGAAGGACGGATAAGTGGGGCCACGGATGATATTATTTTACATGCCGGGCGGAGCGACATTAAGTCGCACCTCCGAGACTCCCCACTTCCCGTCACATATTTAACGTTCCACCGCGTTTACAATGGTTTCCTTTCTCGTGGGATCGTGCGGATTACGAGACATTGCAGCGTCAGTAATGGAGGCAAATAGTAATCTCACGTAACGATGTTATTTTTCATCGTCACATTCGTCTACTTTCATAAACCGCGCGTACCTGTTAATCAACCGTGACTTGCGTGCACGTAAGAATAGTTACAAAATATTATATACGAAATTATATAAATATATAAAATAATACGAACCAAATGTTATGAAGATATTTCATTTTAATTCGTCGTGCTATTTTAATTTTAGAAGAAAATTAATTCTATAAGTTTCTTGACTCTTCAATGCGGTTTCAACGCTAACTAGTAACTCTATTATTTTACGCAAAATATATGGAAATATCCGAGTTTTTCTCAGAAGAGAATTTTTATATAGCTGGGTAGAAAATATATGGAAGACTTTAATACCGCGCGTTTTAAAATTTAATAGTGCCAATCGCAAACTTATTTCCCGCTGGCCATTAAAATATTTACAGTGACCTTTCGGAGGATTGGACCAGAAGTACGTGGGTGATCTCGCGCGTAATACAGGATGTCACGTCGTGGCAAAAGATATCTTACCCGCGAATTACGTGCTTCGTAGCGCGAGTCCGGTAGCATTAGTACCTAATCTACCGGACTCGCGCTACCGTATAGCTCAGAGAGGAGGCTGGTCTACGGAGAGGTAGAAAAAGAACAAAGTGAAGCGACAGAAAGAAAGATAAAAGAAATAGGCCAGGCACAAGGACTCTTGGCCAAGTCCTGATAGTCCTTTTTCTAGGAGTATCGCCTCGTCGCACCCGGTTCTCGATGTATCGAATTACGATGGGGTTTCCTGAGGCTCAAGCCATTGGCCAGAACGCACGAGTGTCAAAGGAAGGAGATCTAAGGAGGAGCGTACATGTGCAAGGGGGTCTCGCGTACGAACAAGATTATGCTAATGTACCAGAGTTAGGGTGTATATGTATATATATGTGTGTGTGTGTGTGTGTGTGTACTGAGGACACCCACACAATTCGTCGGTCACATAAGCAAGGTACACAGAACGTGCGCGGGTCTGTAACTTCTGGGCAAAACTAATTATGAGCGTGGTATTTAGGCGGCGGCTCTTCCTTTTGTTTAGGCGAAATCTCGTTTGAATATATTAGCCTGTGATGAGACGTTCGTCACGACGCGTGCGGTTCACACACGGATTGTCAATTAAGTTCTCCGTGCTATTTTTCCTGTCTTTGTATGCTTTACGTTGCTTTACATAACGACGATAAACTTAGCTTCTTCGTCAATTGGAATACCACTGGCAGTTTAACTATCCCTAGTTTTATTTATTTTGGAACATTGGACAACAATAGATTGTGCCAATACACAATTTTTGTAACTAATTTACTCTTCGTTTCGTAATTATCTTCCTCATACTCAATACGGAATGATATAATTTCCAGTCGAAAATAGACAATGAAGAGTTAAAAATATGTGTGGGAATCTGTTTTCGGTTCTCCGTAGCGACCATAGCGTGGTAAATTTAGAAGTGAATTTATAAACATCGCGACTATATAAAGAAATATAGTTTCTAAAAATGGAATTGGTATGGATCGTTATCGTACGAGAAATATAATTGCAATTGAGTATAAAAATTGGTTTCTATGTACATTCCACATGATTCACACTAGGCTTCCATTATATGGTAATGTAGAATAAAATGCCAGGAGGCGCTACGTCAAACAACTGGCATCCTATTCCTCAAAGCTTCCGCATGCGATAATCATACGACGGAGCGAAACTGCAGGGCGCATAATGGTCGTCTAGCAGCTAACCCGTGCACAATGTGCACATACAAGTCTACGTATATCCTCCGTGTCCCCGGTGCATAACCCAGCTAAGTAAACCCAGCCCACGTTAGGATCGTAAACGCGCTTACAGTGGCGTAGCACGGCTGAATAAAGTACGACGCGCACGTTGCATTGTAATTGGTATTAACACTCGCTATTCTGTTTATCCGGGATGCGAAACTCACCGCCGACGACGAGCTCGTCACTGGCTGTTACTAAAATAACGCGCCGTACGAACAATTAATCTGCCTTATCAAAACAGTCTATGCAGTTTCTATATTTGTACCGCTTGAGGATTGATATGTCATCTCACACTCGACGTAATATCCTTGCGTCGTGTAAAAATTTTAATCCCGTTGGATTTACGATAGATTCAAAGTTTCGTAATTTTTAATGTAACAGTCAATGAAATAATAATTGCAGCAATTGAAAAGGCCTATTGTTGTTCAAAAGATTGCTATCTCATTCAGTTACGAATCACTCGGGCGTTACGTTTCTTCTATCGATAAGATCTATAAAGTTTTACAGACTCGAGTCTACAACGGACTTCTATTGATATCTTACTTTTTTATAGCTTTGTGAAGTATCGCATGCGCCTCGTAAAAGGCAAGAAAAAACGTGATCCGTTTTCATTGCGTATTTATCAGTACGCACGCATTGATACCGCGGCAAAACATTCTGAAGTGAAAGGAATTATCTTATTGAACATCGAAGCGCTTCCGCGTGGTGCATACCAACTGCTTTCAAATTTTTCGGCTGCATACGAGCGTTTCATCCAAACGTCTGTCGATTACATAATATGTACTTATTTTCCGTGCTGGGTGTCATATGTGCATGTGTTGCGTGTTAGACAACATCGCGCGAAAATCACTATGCAAGCTTTCTGTCTAAAAACATAAATAAACATATTAAAATTAAAATTGTTGTTAAGTTAAAATAGTAAAAGATTAGCAGGGGTAATGTGAGCCGTCCTGAACGAAGGTGATAAATTATATATCAGTAAGTTCTAGTGTAAAATATATTATAAGATTAGTAACGGATTGTATCATGTTGTTACCAAGCTTATAATATATATTTTACGCTACAACTTACCGATATATAATTTATCATCTTCGTTCAGGTGACGGCTCACATTGCCCCCATTAATCTTTTACTATTTTAACTATTAACACCAATTTTAATTTTAATATTGTTTTATTGGAGCCTTGTTCATATTTAGTAACTAATTATCGCTAATACTGATCAAATATTAATCTTATTGGTTACTGCTCCAAAGCACGACTTGCCACTTTGCTATGTTTACGTATTAATTACATCCGCATTAACAAAATTATCTTTTTACTTTCAGACAAATTGTACGATCAACTACCGATCAAAACACTTGTATTATTTTATCCGTCTAAATTATAATATTACTTCTCGTGCAGACTGTTTAAATGTTCACAACTGTTAAAGTGTATCCATTCATAATTGAATGCAACCGCTAAAGAATATTCCAGCGACCTAGATATCGTTTGATTTTTTTTACATCATGAACGTACTCAATAATTATTACTGATTTCAATTTTCATCCCGAATTGCATGAGTTATAAGATTCCAAGCAGGAAGTCTCTTATTTACGAGAGAATAAATTTTGTAAACTTATCATCTTCAATCTTATATATTTGTTTCAGCATCTGACATGCATTTTCGATGTTCGCGGAAACCGTCGAATTTTACGACACCGTCATCGGAATGGAAAGTGCTTTGAGTCACCACGAAGACCCGCGTCTCTGTAAAGCGCATTGTTCCGCGCCGATTAGAAAGCCGAAGTTGAATACCGATAGCGTGGCGTTCACGGGCATATACACCGCGGCCTACCGTGTATAATACAACATTTATTATTACCAGCATACGTGGCGGACTCACAACGCATCAGGGTTGTGCGGGTAGAATCGTGGCTCGGTAGACGCGGGTGGGTGTTCGTGTCGAGAATAAATAGTTGTAAACGCGGGCGCGAAAGGTTTCTCCTAAGAGCCGAGCCTGCTATTGTCTTCGAGTCTCGTTCACTGTTGCACATACGACATTTGTTCCTACATGCCGATAATTTCGGATGAACATTTTCCTTTCACTTTTCTCATCTTTACTTATCAAACATCTCTTTCTTTATCAATTTTGAACTATTTTTATTCTACCTTCTGATTTCAATTAATTGGTTTAGTATAAAATGAAAAACATTTAATTTATGATGACCAACAAACGCAATTATTGATATACATAGAAACACATGAAGAAATTATCGACGACTTTCGTTTCCCTTCTAACGTAGTCAACTTTAGATATTGTTAGACTGGACGGTGTGTATGTTGCGGAAATCAATTGTACTCTAAAGCGCATAATTAGGAAGGTCGATAGGATATTATTACATGCTACAGTACACTTGACGTGATCAGTCGGAGTTACGTGATAATTGACAGTATATGTACATTAAGAATTATCGACAATGTTGACTTCCGTTCGAACCGGGTAGCCCCGGTCGAGTACGAAACGATAAAAGCTATCAGCGGTTGTTAGTCAATGATATACTTTTTCATTCTCGCTTGCACACGCAACATATGTGGGCGGCAACGGTTTGTTCCTTACAAAGTGCTTGTGAATACGACTCACACCCGGTCTTTTGTTTTTCAATAGCGTAACATATTGCGAACTGAATACAACGTGAACGATATTGCCGAGTACTCGGATATTTTAATCCTCATATAGGTACGAATGCAGCTGTAGCCGGGGAGGTTTGTCATTTGAGTTTTCTTTCTCCTTTTATGTTACAAATCAAACGCAACGCGATAATTCGTATCCGAAATACGTCGTAGAAAAATAATAAAGATTAAACCCAAGACTCCATAATTTATATAAATTATGGGGCTTATAAACGACAACGCGTGCAGAAAAGAAATTAATTTTTTTCATGTGCAAGAGTGCCGCGGTCATCTGCTGCAAATGTGTTCGGAAAGAAAAAATGCGCTTCGTGCTACTGCGAGCGTGGACCAAGCCATCACGCAACGTGCGACAATGAAAAGCATAATCGAGCACGAGCGCGATCGCAGGCAGTGTCTCGAATCTCGATGCAAAGCCTTTTTAATGCGGTTCTGCTCGTACCCCGTGCTTGGGCCAATCACGCGTGGCGTCGAATCCTACCGCAAGTACGGTCCGCGTTTATCGGCAGTGCGACGAACTGCCGGAGTGCAGCCGGGTCCGATAAACCGTATGCACCGGAGAAGAGAGTGCACCGTATTATAATGCCATTGCAGACGTGGCATTAGCGTATCGCCCGGCTGCATCTCGATCCCTTCGTCCGTCCGTCCGTTCCTTCATCAGTTACTTTGTAATCCCGTACGCGCGGGATACCACCTTCGGATACTGGCTTGGTTACCAGAGCTGCGGGGTTCGATGTAAATAACGGGAAGCGACTTCCACTCTTCTTCTGGTCTCGCTCCTCCACCTCGGCCGCGACCCGTCGGTTGCGAAGTATCTCCGGGGTACAAGCAGCGTCCGCCGATATGATTTCGAAATCATGTCGATGGCTAGACAATTTATCCCTACTTGCTCGAGAGCGCTGATCATTTTCATCGACCGATAACCAGGCCCCTCGAGCGAACAAATCGTATTGTTCGTGCCACGCTGTCTCGGCACGTTGTTAGCCTGATATCGTCGCAATACGAAGATGCTCGGCTTGAGATGTTACGTGAGAGCTTCGATAAGCACATTTTATGCACCAAATCAATTACAAAGCGGTTTTACTTGAAGAAACAAACATGCTTTTCGATTTCTTTCGTAGACTATTGGGGATTTTACTTAAATTTACTGTAAAATAACAGTAATTGAAACAGTAATTTCAAGAATTTCCTTATTTTACAGTAATTTTATCTCCGTAGAGAAAATACCCTTAGATTACTGCAATATTTTAACAATTGATATATACACCAATAAAATAATTCCGAACACAGACACTCGTTGGATACGTAGTACGAATCTCGCCATTAATTACTACGGAAATGCTAATTGGGCGTTTGACAACCCTAATTTCCTGGCACGGTTATTAAACGCGCCGCTCTCTCGTTACAACCTCGTTGATCGAGGATTGCATATTGCGTGCGTGCGAACTCGTTAACATTTGGCTATTATAACGTCACGCGCGACATTACATTCGCAACTCGATTTTAATATTGAATTTTCCGCGCTACGCGCGAGCACCCTTTTTTGACGTTTCGTTGTACTCGAGGGTTTTGTTAATAACTTGTAATCCACTTGTGATCCATGACAAATTTCCTCGATAACATTATCGCTTTAACATTTCATTATAACGAGGGTGCTTTATTCTCCCTAACAGATTGTGTCACTGACTCGTATAATCCTCTTTTCACGATCGAAAAATACGGGATACGGGTTAGAATTTATCCCCCGTCCGATCTGATATAATAAAATCCGTAGATTCGTTCTCCGCCGAACGCAAAAGTTCATTTCACTGCAGCGAACGTCATCGTTCCAACCGGGAATGATCGTCGGACTTTTTTCCGGGCGGGAAGATTTTTCACGCCGGCAGGGCGTGTAAAAACCAGACGTCACATTAACAATGGAACTTACGCCGCTCGGCGAAATTACATCGGCGCCAAGGCTCGTCTAAAACAATCCGCGGCGTTTATGAGCGCCGACCGTTACCGGAAGATGAAGCCGTCAATGCGCTTTTATCGATTCCAGATAGTTAAGGTACTAAGGGTTCGCGCATATGGGAAACCGGGGTCTCAGCTGCGTACACATCGAAACTAATCCGGGATATATCCATAACCCGGACAGAGAGAGAGAGAGAAAGAGAGAGAGAGAGAGAGAGGGCGGCAATAAAAATATAATGTGCGATAAACGCGTGAAAGCGTATTCCAACTCTCGCCCCGTGTTGCTGACATTCATATCGACCGTAGCTCTCCGCAGTCCACGAGCCCATTGTGTCTGGACCCATTTGCGAAAGCGTTGAACCGCTTTAACGGTTCGATGGCAAATCTTGTCTCTCGTCCGATCGCCGAACTCGGGAAACCGATTACAGTCTTTATCGAGCGGACGCCGTTTCTCCTTCCTGTTTTTCGAGTCGACTATAGATCAATCTAATATGCTCTCGTATACTTTGTGTGATGTTGTGATAATGCATTATGCAGTTTGAAGTCAAAGCTTAGTAATCTTCAAGATTTTAAGATCTTTGGTTTTACAGTAGATATTGTTATTATTAATGTCGAATGATTCTCTTCCTTCACATTTTAAGTAATTAAATCTGTTTCGAACACATTTTAAATTCCATTTAAAAAAAGATACAAGACGCATAATCGTTCTTTTAAAACTAGAGAAGAGACGTACGCGCGATTTATTATTAGCCGACGACTATTCGTCGTGTTAATATGGCACGTATATTCTCTGAAACGACGTAATTACACACGTCATTATCTCGATTCCGAGACAAGACGATGAAGTTCCCTCGAGGGAACAGATCGCTTTTCGAGATCCCGAGTTCGGTATTGATCGAGAGACCGGCGGAGTCTACACAAGCTCCACCGGTTTCGGAGAGTTTGGGCGACAAGATGTTAACACGTGTGTTCTCTCCCGCGTGTTGGAGCCAGACCAACCGAGGTGAGGTGACACGACGTAATCTGAGACAGCCGACTTCGACTCGGCCGAAGAGCCAACTTGCTCTCGCCGCGCACTTTGCTTTGCTTTGCTTTACTTTGCTTTACTTTGCCTGGCTTTGCTTTGCACGAACGGCCGACGCGACGCGCGCCCGAAGGATCTGTCTTTTACACACGGCAGGATGCGCCATGACAAAAGAGCAAAGTGTCACGAAGCCACGACCGACCGGGGCCGGTGTGGGAATTTGCGTGCAATTTGTGCATGCCGGCGAGGCATCTGCGCGAGCGAGCGTGATTCGTCCGCGTCAAAGAGGACACTGTAAAAAATAAAATGTTTAAAAAATTGTATACGGATGCTGCGTCAAAGTGTATCTGGTCGTTATATTAGTTACGTCCCGCGTATATCTTTTTCGTATCAAATTATATGCGTGTCGTGCAATTCATCTTACTTGATTGCCGACAATTTTGCATCGCCACGCAAGAAGCGTAAGTCGCTTTTAATTGGAAAATTCGCGTGCTACGCGGAATATCTATGGGTGTGTTCCCATTTTCTCTCAGTACTACTGGCAGTACTACTAATAGTTTCGAGCGCTCGGTTTCAAAGAAAAGATGTGGATAGTTGCATTTAGAAAAGAATAACTGCTGTTACGAAGGATACTTAGGTTTCCTTTGGACATGATTTCCTCAAAAGTTGAATTCAGTACTGGCAGTAGTACTGAGAGGAAATGAGAACCCATCCTATCTATGCAGCTTCGTCGCGCATTTTGATATGATCGAATTGATATAAAACAGCGATAGCGAATTTTGATTGAGTTTGAATAAGCAAGGATGATGCGGAATACACCTTACGGGCGTTCTCGACGACTACGCCGCGTGATGTTAGATATTTCGTGAAACTCAGTGTTGTGTGAGTTATGTTAAATGACAGAAAGTGGGGCCCCTGCACGGAATGTGCAGAATGTAGGGAAAAGGACGTGCCCATCTGCCGTAGTGTTAGTCAAGGTATGCAGGCACGCAACACGTGACGCTGCGATTTTTTTGTGGCCGGCTAAATCGACCGGGGCGAATCGCAGTTTCTTTGCTTTCGAAAAATTACCAATCAAGATGGAATCCATGCGGGAACGTGAATATTATCGAGATGCTCTGGAGCGTAAATCTGCAACGTTGCATCATAATTACTCTTTCTGGCAATTGCTGTTTCCTGTCGCTAATGGTACGCTATTGTCCGCGGTGAAGTAACATGGTAATGCGTTACATGACTGATGTGCCATAAGAAATAGTAAATTAAATGCGTAAAAAAAAGTATTAGATTCGCGTTTGTCTCAATTTCCTGGATGCAAGTTCGTAATTATGATACATGTGCACCAATTAAATAACACGCTCGCGCAACTCTATATCGCGATATTATTAAATATTCACGCGGTACAACGATCTTCTCCGCAACAGCAGGGCACAATCATTTCCTATGAATCACGCGAGCGTCATGCAACCAACACTTTGAACGCGTGTACGTTGAAAGCCTTTTTATTTTTCGCGTAACCGCCTCTCTTCTTCGAACGCTTCTTATCGTTATCGTCCGCCGTAATTATCACATATGATATCATCGTGAATGTCATCAGGCGGCAATGACATCACTCTAACGCGAAAAGAAAGAACTAGCTGAGATCAGATGATTAACGTTGTTTGCTTAGTACGCGTTTCGGCAATGAGCGCGCGCGGAGACGGACGGGACAGGTAGACGAGCACGAAGAGCTGAGCGGAGACAGCTAAATAAACATTCTCGTTTCGCTGGATGCGGCCGCGTGCAAGCGATCAACAACGTACGTACACGCACGTACGCACGCACGCACGCACGAACGCAGGCACGCATGCACGACGCGCGCGTGTCGAATTTCGCTCGCGTGTGTGAATGCGATTCGCGAAACCGAGCGGCGGGAAAAGAGACCTTCGGGTCGCTTCTGGATTTCGCAGCGTTCGGCCTCTAAATACTCGATGCACAATTTATTGTACCTTAAACAAAGACGACGATTTGCCGGATTTCCCGCTGTTAGTCTTCGCTTAATGGCATAATTCCTCAATCAGTTGCCGCAAAAACAACTGTCACGCGTCCGCTATTATTAGAGCTTGCGAGATTTTGCAATTTGTACGGTGATGAGGCGAGATTCAGCTTATCGCGGATGATTCACGCTCCTCCTTTTCGATCCCGATCGCGGTTTTACACGACCAAGTACACGGAAAAGAAATGACGGCGCCACCACGGTCACGGTAGACACCGGATGACGTGCACGTCACGCGCCATAATTGAATGATTATTGTTAACCGTAAACGGGTAGCCGTAGGAAGCGTCATTAGGAGGTGACTGAAAAATTTTTCGCGACGAGCGGCAACCCATATACGTCTACGTCGCGCAAGCCTGTAATTTTCATCATTGTGCGGAGAACGTCCCTCTCTTCTCCCCTCAGCACCCCCGCGTGCTCCGACATCGTTTTAAATCATCAAATGATGATTATCATCTCGATATAAAAGCCACATCCTCTCGTCCTCCCCCCCTTGCAGTCCGCTTCGTTCAGGATTTTTCCGATTTCCTCCTCAGCGCCATTTTTTATCACCTTGTAAATGGTGCGAGCGTTTCCAGAGCAATCGACGACGAGCAGCTGTCCGCGAACGTATCGCGCCCGTTCTTTGTCCGCAGGAAAGGTTTCCTCGAATCGAACCACATAGGTTCGGAACGTGACGTCTCAAGGCTGAGGCATGCGTGCCGCGTCGCGTCTCGATACGCTTAAACGGCTTTCTATCGGACGGCGGAAAAATCTAATTGGTTATCGAAAGTCATTACGGGGGGGATCCACACCGATTGATTTTCTCTCTTTCATATTTACGTAATTGGGTCGTTATTATTCGTTATTATTATGTACGCAAGATATAAAGTGCGTGCAACGATACGATTAAATTAAACATGAAGCTTAATTAGTGTCCTGTAATGACATTGATTGAAGTTATTGTCAAATTACTAACGAATCTACACGTGTATGACATATTTCGCGTATTTATTTCACTACGTCTGTATTTATATAATAAAATAATAGGATCGTAATAACGTAAATTACGAACTTCGCATCTCTGTTCGGCTTTACCGAACGGAGAGATATGTAAAGATCGGAAGGAAAAAATAGTACAAAAAAAACACACACAAAAGACGAACTGACGAGTCTATCCCCGTAAAATTGTCCACATCCGGACCTTGGAAACGGAAAATTACGCACACCTGACTAAATGTGCACAATGCATGAAACTTTCCGCTTCTGCTGATTCTAATCGAAAGAACCCTCTGACAAGTTCAGTTTGAGGGTTTCGAGATCTCGGCTACCGTAATTTCCGAGGAAGGGCTCTTCAGCAGCAGAAACAGGTAGTTGAACCGTCGAGCGGAGATGCGCTCCGATCGACGGAATGAATGGAGCTTGAACAACCACTTGATTTCATTGCAAAACATGTATTTCCACAATTATTGCTGATATCACCGTGATTTGCCCTTTATTCAATTAATATATATTTCCTATGCGATCACTGTATTCGAAGCATTTTCGAAATGCCGTCTAGCCTCGGGCAAGAATACACACGGTGGCATCCCTCCAGCAGATACACGCTACCGCATCTCTTGATTTATGTAGAAGAGCGAACGAAAGAAAGGGAGGACGAGACCGGACGGGATTCAGCGGACGGATGGACAAGAGAGGACGACATTCGGGGCCCGTCACAACACAGTGTCACTTCTCTGTCAAACCGGATTAGACGGACGAGCGATATTGGGTGGGGCAACGAGATTTTTTTTGTGCTCGTAGGAGCATGCTGCCGCGAGATCGAGCATATCGCGATAGGAGCCCGAGAGACCCACGCGCGATCCCGCGTCGCTTTCACCGCCGGTCGGCCGGTCCCGCTCTCCTACGGACGACGATAAATTCGTGGGTAATATTGATAGCGACACCGCGGACAAGATCCGGTTGGCCCGGCTTGTCCCTCGTCCGGTCGGGATAAATTCTTTTAACGAGCGGGTGCGCGTCGCTCTCGGTGAAGCGCATTGTTGCTGGTACAATCTATCTCTCTCGCTTCCTCGACGGTCAACTCACCCGCGCGATGGGTTTCTCGATCATAGGTGGGCAGTGAGTTATGCGTGCGATCGCCTTCGCAGAGATGCGAGTGACGAGGATAATCTATCGTGCGAGAGGAGATCGCTCGATAGAGCGATGAAACCGATAGGTATCGCGTGGCACCGGACGTTGATCGTCGCGAACGAGACGATCGCGCTAAATCGAGTTGTGAAAATTAGCACCATCCCGAAACGTATTATGGAGACGGCGAGGGGAAAAAGAACGTGAACGTATCCTTTCTATCTTCGTTGGAGTCAACAGATCGATTACTATGATAAAGCCGTCGCAAACAAAGCCCGTCGAATAGAATTGACGGACATCAGGATAGGGCGCAAAAATCATTTCGATAGATTATAAATTCCGGGGGGAATCTATCTGATAAAGTAGCGAGATAATTATTTTCTATGTTGGAGGAGACGGCAAGCCGAAGGAAAAGAATTCACTTTCGTAAGCTCGTTTGTTCGTCATCGTTGACGTCTATCAATTCCCTTAACGAAATTAACCCTCGCACATGCCGCCGTATCGTAAATTATCGTAGGACTTGATGGTCCCCGTAGTGGGCGTCTCTATTGTGGATGGATGTCTAATTTACGCGACTGTTACGCGAGCTCAGACGGAAGAGGCCGGTAGGATTATCTTTGTTCGCCGTCTCGTAAGATCGTTCCGAAGAAGCTTAGATGCGTAAACGAGCGGTCTACTCGAGCGGTAGTCGACTATGTTTATTGCCACTGTTAATTACTTTACGGTCGGTCATTACTGTCGTGGCGTGGTCATTTCGCGAGATAATGTATTACATCGCCGCGTTACGTACTATCTCCTGTAATACCGAAAGCGCGAAACACAAGTTATCCCACGTGGGCGGGCAGGGAACGTCGTACCGGCTCGTAAACTTCGGGGCAAATCGTACAATTTTCACGTTGCAAGGCGCGGATAACGGTCCCGATGCAAGATAAATTTGTCCGTACAGCCGTCAGGATGATTCCACAATTTATTCCGAATATTTTGTCTCGTTAAATCTAATCCGTTTACACCATTCCGTGAAGGTGAATTCGCGCGTTAACTCGTTCTCCTCGAGTCCATTCATGTTCCAAAGACCGCGAATTTCATTAACAAGCATGTTACTTGTTAGATTATTTACTTGCTCAATTGGTACAATTAACGGAGTATAATGCATAAAGTTTGATAATATCTAAATCGTCCAGCACATTGTGGTCGTGCAATTAAATGGGGAAGATGTCGTCACGTGTTGACGAGTTACATATACTTTGGAGAAACCAAAGAAAGAAAAGAATCATACAGATGTATACATTCTCGATTCGCAAAATAGATATTGGGCGAGATGATTGAAATACCGATCGATCACCAACCTTTTTCTCATTTTGTCGACCATGATCCCGCGGTAAGAAGAAACGCACGAGGGACGAATAAGTATGTTGCGGTAGCAGCGAGTCGGTTCCGAAGGTGACTCTAATTAATTAATGAGATAACGTTCGTTGAATGCTCAACGCATAGGTGGCTTCAGACTGTCCAATATAATCATTTCACATTGGATTAATTGATTACATACTTTCGAGGGGAAAAAGGCAGACAATATGTTCGAAAGAATTATCTCGTTTCATGCCGCAAATAACTATGGCAATAATAAAGTTACGATGAATTTTAATAGCGTCAAACGAAAAAGAGCTAATCCGAAAATATTGCCGTCAGGCGATGCTAACGACGTCGCGAGGTCAGTCGCGTTCTTCTGCCGACGTAACACTAGCTATCTGATTAAAAAACGATCGGAATTAATTAACAGACGCTCGACAGACGGATCGCGCTGAGATATGAACGCTGTCCGGCGAACCGGTGTTTTGTGCAAACAAACGATCTGTTTAATTTCGATAGTCTGCCTGCTATACAATTAAGGGCTACACAAGTGCAGTTAAATTGATTACTTAATCACGGTGGGTTGCAAATATGCATATAATAACATCGTTACCTTAGTCGTAATTCATGATTACGCCAGAAAACGAGTACCAACATTTCTATTCCTTGCATCTCCCTTTAGAAATGAACGACGGGCATGCGACTGAAGAAGTGAAGGTAATTTAACTGTATAAATGTAGCTTTTTTAGGCATAGATTTAAATGTATTTGCCCTTTTTTAAAATCGATTGCTGTGATAGCAGGCAATCGCTGGAAACTTGTCGCGCCGCGCGTCGACGACGGGGCGAATTTTTGCGCCGCGAGCCGGAGGAGATACTGAGCCCGAGTTTAGCTCAAATGTGGCCTTAATTAATTAACGAGAACGGCGCTCGACGGATCGTCGGGACTCGAGGGAGCGGGCCGGGCCGGAAAACCGGCGTTCCGTACGAGCGACCGGCGCGTTCTTCCGGGCGTATCCGTGCTCTACGGTGTGCTAATTCGGTTAAATGCTTAATTGCTTAATTTCATTTAATACGTCTGCTTTCCGAGTGACTGCGCCCGCCTGTCTCTCCGCTTATCTCTTGTTCCTTCCCGCGGACTTTTTTCCGCGCGCGCTTCCCCGTCCGATTGACATTCCCAATCTCCCCCTACCCCACCACCTTGGCCATCACCTTATCCCAGCTCCTCGACTTTGTCCCTGTCGATTGTTCCGGACGTTCCACCTTCTCGAGGACGGCCCGGAGGATTCGAAGAAGGGAGGATGCGAGCGAGCATGCGTTTCCGCCGCGGCTGGCTGATCCATTCGCGACGAGGTCGACGGCCTCGCCACGGCCGGGCCATCACCGGGCAGAAAGAAATCACGGGCATAATTAGCGAATGATTGATCGATGCGTGTCGCACAAGCTATGCATGCGCACTGGCTCCTTCTCCTTCTCAGGTCCCGGTGATGTATCTTCGTCTTTCTTCAGCTCGTCGTTTCTGCCTTTTCCCTGCCGACTCTACCTCGCGTCTCCGTTCCCTGTCCCGTCCGGTTCGGTTCGCGATCTCTTTTTCTTTTGCCTTAATTTAGTGCCCATCCGCGGCAGGCATACGCCCTGAGAATTGCGTATATATACGCAAGTGGTCGTGCACGAGCGCGTGTAATATTCAGCATTTTTTACCGCGCATGCTGGCAATCGCCGATATCGATCGAACTAGTTCGCTCGTGCATCGAGATAAATTATGATCTTAACATACGTTCGTTATAATTGTGAACCTGCAAACAATGCCTATCGTTTAACAAAGTTTATAAAATCGCACGGTTGACGCAGATTCGGTGAGGGGAAAATGTCGATATGAAAATGATAAGGCATCAAGCGAGGCCGATTCCGGTGTTATTTCGGTAGCTCCACCGATCGTCTGCGATTTCCGTCGAAGCCGCGTAAAGGCCGAATCAGACTAGCGATTGCCGACTCGGATTGGATTGGGATTGGCGATTGACGATTATCCTCTAGCCAACGAGAGCAAAGCAGCCAGCGATTTCATCGACTCTCATTGGCTAGAGGACAATCGCCAATCGCCAATCCCACAATCCAATCCGAGACAATTTCTAGTCTGATTGTGCCTTAACGCTGCCAGTCCGACGTGGCCGATGTCCTTACGCGGAACGAAACGCGGCGGGTAATAAAACGCCGTCGTGGAAGCGATCCCTTCAAAAGGTGATCCGCGACGGCGTAAAGAGCGATAAAGATACGGATTACCGGGACGGGCGTCGGCGACCGTGCCACTTTCTTTTACGAGCCTGTTTTGAATTTCGCGTACTGTCCGCCCAGCCGGTAAATTTCCGCTCGAATGCGCGCAGGCTGGCCTTTTGCCGGACCGTATTGCAAGCTACGCGGTAGCGTTAAATCGCCCGACGTGTTCGCCGACTGCAACTGCATTACGTACGGAAATTAGCCCGGGTGTAATCGATTAGGCTAATGCAGTCCTACCGCCCGATATCGCGTTTCGATATTGTAGGTACGATTGTGTCGATTGTGGAGGATACGCCTGGTGATTATACTGTCCGCTCTTGATTAAAAGGATCCTATTCATTTCGATTTATTCGCGTGTCGTTTATATTTAACCGAATTCTATTGATTTCCTTCTGATTTAGCAGCGGTATTGGAATGCGATAATACGCTTTAGTGGATATTTTAAATCTTTTATCACGAAAATTGAAGTCAATTACCATTAGTTGAACCAGTGAAAAATTAGATAATTATTTATATTTTTTTGGTAAGAAAACTTAAAGAAGAATTGCTGTAATTTATCCACCTATGTATATCCATATATATGTAGAAGTTTTAGAGTTAATATGAATAATTTGATTTATTTGTATATAATTTGTAAATTCTAACTTAATTTTAGTAACAATATTCAGTAATATGCGGAATTCTATTTCTATATATAATATTTGGATTATAGAATAAAATAGTTTTAAGCTGTAAGATACCTTGCGCCTCTTGAATACGAACGATCAGCACGAGCAGTAACGTAACTTACCTGAAACGAGAGAAAAAAACCATTAGCATGAAAGATTGCGAGTGTATCGATCATTATTTAACTATACTAAATGCACAGCTTGCAGTTTTCCGTGAAATTATTACTAACAAAGCGCAGAAGACTTAAATGTGTCGATAAAATATGAGCTATTTGCGTATCGCGAGTCTAAGGCTTTCGCAATTTTTACGTAAGAATTAAATAATAAGATAAAGCCAGAGATAAAAAGTAATGCAACTTATAAAATAGTCCCCACCGTGTCTTAACTTTATACGAAGAAATCTAATAAGTTGAACGTACACGTACAGAGATGAGAATATGAAACGAGAGGATAACGGTAAAATAACTTTCAGCGTAATAAACATCGAAATATTCGGCGCGGCGTGAATATTACAAGACGTTAAAGGTTTTTTTTTAACAACAGCGGCGCGCGACCGCGTAAACAAGGTCGCTAGTATCATTCGCGCGGCGGCAGTCGAGCGGGCCGGTCGCGTCGCTCCGTACATCGCCCCGTTATCGAAACGCGTATTCTCCATGAATAATCTAACCGCTATCCCGCACGTACGTCTAATTAGTTACGACGGCCGATCGTTCGCGAACGTATCGCGACAATCGTTCGCCGAGGCGACTATTTCGCGCGATTTACTCGTTGGATATAAAGATTGAGACGAACGGAAAATGCGGTTCATTACCTCATCGCGGTATTTACGCGAGTAATTATTTCTTCAACGAGCTCGAGGAATGCGTGAGTTGATTGATCGCGCCTTCCGCGATTTGGTCGTAACCTCGGGTCGAGAACAGCGATGCTACACGGAACGACGTCGCACGTAATTTCGTACAGTGATAAGCCGCGAACAATTAGTTTGACGCGTGAGAAATAGAATATTCCGTGCAAGAGAATATTTTACAACGGCGAATGTTTAGCGGCGACGAGTTAGCTGGCACGTACGTCGCTCGGCGCGCGTTTTTCGCGCGTCGCTGTGCGATTACCTTGTCGTTGCTGTGTCGAACGCTCGAATCGGCGGACAACAGCGCGAGCGGCTTCATCCCTCTTGGCACGGCCTTTCGAAACGCCATCGCCACACCGTTTCACATCGTTAGCGAACTCTCACGAATACGGAGACTGTAGAAGAAACTGCGGGAAGTCGAACTACGGGAGTACGCGTCAATCTTGACCGCCATGACAGTGTCCGTCGCTACGGTCCGAACGTAGGCGCTACAGCTTGAACGTAGCCGTCGTAGCGCCTACGTTCGGATCGTAGCGACGGACTGTCATGGCGGCTAAGATTTGGCGCGTACACTTTTCCAGTATCCTTCCGGCTTGGTGCGATCTTCTCCGCGTACGGAACGAATCATTGTCGAATTGTACGGTACAGATACGTGTTCAATAGGTGTGCGCGCGGTTCTCAACTCGGTATTTTAATGTGATTAGCCGACGCTAATCGGGAGTGTCGAACGGAACGTCGCGCGAGTGTTCGGATCATCACGCGCGATCGCGATCGCGTTCTCGCGAGTGTTGTGTCAAGTGAACGCGGCGAAGCTGACAACCCGGGAGCAGGATGGAGCCCAGGAGAAGCGTCGGGCGGAGCCGTCGTCGCGGTAAGTAAATTATGGCTTTCTTACTTTATTTCTTGTACTCTCGCGCTCTTAACCTAACATCGCCGCCGTAGTACGGATTTGCATTTTATATGTCATAAACGCGCATAGTCTCGACGCCGCCTTTACGCGATGAGACAGATTATTTTTTATTTGAAAGTAATGAATCCGTGTAAAAGTGGACTGTGGATGTGTATAGATGTGCGTGTATACATAGACGCGTTGAGATAGTAGGAGTATAATTTTAACATTTCACAGATCTATTATCTTGAATGGGATCGGCTGGCAATAAGATACATTGTAATAGAATTATTTAATCTTGAAACTTATATAACATGCAAATGATTCATGATTTATTGAATGCTTTATGCACAAATTGTTAAGAGCCTAGGAAAATTTCAAAAAGCGCACGAGGGTATAAGAATAAAAATATAATACATTAATCTCATTTCATTTAATTGATTCTTTCATTGTAAGTTTTTATATAACTGTACAATATGATGCCAAGTACAATACACTTGCCCCTCGACTTACGTGGAGCACAATCGTTCGCGTAATTTGTCTTCTCAACGCGGTTAAGAATCGCATAAGTGGAGTCTGCCAATATAAAAAACAGTAAGAAAAAAGCCCGTGTACTGCACGTACTAATAAATTATGCTCCTCTTGTTTATTCTTATTTCTTTAAAAATTTTCCATTTATGTTTTCGCGTAAATGGAGTGACTTTTATCATGCCGCGTGAAAACAAAAACCTTATAAAATGTATATAAAATATAGATATATAAAATTTGTTCATTTAGGTACATTATTTGTTTGCCATTTGCTATTATTACAGCATACATGTATACGTTTAATACATGCAATACCACGCACTAAACAGAAAAATAAAAATGGCCTTTTCCGTGAAATAAAGCGGCCGAATATCGAGTCGCCAATGAATATACGTGAATAACAGGGAGCAAGGGTTGGAAGACGTCGCGACAATGCGGGATGCAAGTGAGCGCACGCGTTCGTCTGAGGATCAAAGATCTATGTCCACCGGAGTCGATTTGAAACGCGAGCGTGCAAACCTTATTATGCCTGCGCGGACTTTTGTATACAGTCGCCGGGATACACCTCTGTTTTTTTTCTCCCTCCTCTCTGTACCATCTCTCGCCACCCTCTGGGACGCGCGCGTATTCTTCGGCTGGTGGGAATGTGCGTTCGCGGGGAGGACACGCGAAAAGGCAAGTAGAATGGATAGCGCGACGCGGTCCTGGTGCAACTGTATGTTAATCGAACGCGCATCCGAATACGGAATCAGAATAGCAGCCGGTTTGATACAGCATTCTGTCTACGTTCCTCATCCCTTCGGCCGTCATTCACCTCCTCCTTCGTCATCTGGTGGCTCTGCTCCGTATTCATCTCGCGTGCCCGTCGCCGTCTTTTTTTCCCCCCGCCGAGTTTCGAGACCGCGGTTTCTTCGTCGACGCTGCGTGAAAACGGAAAATGTCGCGTTTTCCGTTTTATTCCTCGACTATTAAATCTGCACCTTCTTGTTTCTCCTCTTATTTATCATATTGATAATCCGTTAAAATGTGACTGGTGTACGCAACATCGTACGTATCTTTGTACCTTATCTACGAATTAACGTGTCATAGCGCTCGTTTTATCGCAGTTCGATATACGTTGAGAAAGCTTAAAAGTATAATACCATGTCAATTTATTTAATTAACGAAATATAGATCCTTACTTCCCAAAATTCAATCAGTGAATTATCACTGAAAACAGCGAATAGTCGGTAATATACACTTATAAGTATATCACTGCTATTCTTGCGAATCAGTGACTATTCACCGTTTTCAGTAATAATCCACTGATTGACTTTTAGAGAGTACAGTAACTAAACAATAAAATAAACACTTTGCCACGGCTATCTATTTCATCATTTTTGAGTAAGTTTGTCACGAGCGGATACGTTGCTCTTGTCAGAATTGATTTGACATAGAATCAATAAAGAGGTATTGTTCCTGCACTGAACGTTCCGTTTCCAACGACAGAAATCTCAAAACGTGTGCTCTCACGTCCCATCATCGAGCATCATTGTGCGTTGCTTAAATCGATCGCCGCTGAAAACCAAACGATATAAAGTACTGGCCGGGGGCCGCGGCGCGATCCGCTCGCGGGCAAAAGACGCGCCTCAGGTGGTCTCGGGTTCCGTTGCGGCGTCCGTCGCTCGACGAGCTGACGAGCGAGTTCGCAATAAATTGGAATACGCCAACGCGCCATCAACCGCGTCTCTTTCTTCTTCCCGATGACTCCCGGGTCCGGTAGTTCGAGCACGAATAATGGTAAGGAGAGGGTGTTCTCTCGAGTCACCTGTCACAGTTGGCAGATAAACGCGAGAGTATCCACGAGTGGCCTGTGAGAGCTCGCGTCCTTGGTGGCTGTCGGCCTAGTTGGAGTCCACCGAGTCGCTCTACGCTCCTCGTCGCGAGGTAAATCTCGCGCCGGCGATCTCGACACAGGCGCGAGTTAGGTACGAACTAGATCCCGCGAAGGAAGCCCGCGCAGCTCGGTTCCCGAGTAGAGAAGAGACTCGCGTATCCCGCGAAGGTAGCCACAGGGGTAAAGCGGCAGCGGGCGCTCGATAATGTGCGGCGAATTGAAAGCGAGGCCGCGACGCAGTCGTTAGACTGACTAGCGAGGTACGTCGGATGTAAAGATGAAGTGCACGTCAGGTGGAACGTGCCTGTCGCGATTCCCCGATACCGAGAACACGCGCGGCGTCTTTTGCCTTATTTGTTGGCGGGAGTGATGTCGGGATTGATAGGTGCGCTTTTTATAACATTGGCGTGTCCCGCCTGACGCGAGCTATTCTATAGAAATTCAATATCCGGGGTAAGAATAATTTAAACTTCTTTCGATTTGGAAGAATCCATTGGAAATTGAAGAATAATTTGTAAGAATGTATGTACACGAATAGAAATAGAAAAGTGTAACGCAAAGTAGATTCTGTACAAATGGATAACCACCTTAGAAGTGTTGCCTACTCGAGGTATGTATCCGCGAGCTTAAGTAGAGAAGGTAATACCGGAAATTCGAGAAAGAAACCACTCACGTCGTCGAAATTGTTTTCACTTTATTTCGGCTGTGGCAGATAATAAATTTTCGTTGGAAACGGAAGTCGTGCGGACGCAGCAGCAACGTTCTATAAAAAGATAAGAGCATCTCCTTGGGCTGCAGAAAGCAGGGGATATAAGAAAAAAATAGAAAAAAATGGAGTAGATGCACCCCCTTAATGGACTCCATTCCATAACAGTGTGTCCCAGCGCGCGGCGGCTACAAGACAGGTCGAGTAGATCAGCTGAGCGCGTAGGGAAAGAAGTCAAGTGTTGTACATCAGCGTGATAAAGATGCGCCAGAAACGCGCCGCGTAAGATTCGTTCCATCGAGTGGCCAGAAACCGTGCCACGAAGCCTCTCGATTAGACCTACATGCGCGGAACGAAGGAGAAAAAGAGAAGAACAAGGAGAAGAAGGAGGAGGAGGAGGAGGTGAAGTATGACGAGGAGAAAATCAGCGTTACCGGATATGTTCGCTTAGCTTTTCCCTCTTGGCAAGTCGAGTCGAGTTGCTGCTGCAGGGGTACTTAAAAAAATCTAGACCACACCCAGCGACCCTTTTCCGGACTGCGTGAAGGGTTGCAGATGCACGCACACGTAGCTCCGCGCAGCTAGGTGCTTCGCGCTTCGTCGTGCTCCTTACTCGTTTCCGTGTAAAGGGAGGCGAACGACAGAAGTGACGTCGAAGGAGAAATACGAGGACGGAGAGTATGTTGATCTCCGTTGGTCGCCCGTAGCTGTATACCGTGTTCCCTCTTCTCCTTCTTCCTTCTTCACGTACATACGTATGTAGATCGTACGATATACCGCGTGGAGGGGATTATTCTTACGGTAGGGTTTTGCGCGGATGTAAAAGTGCGAAAAGGGACGAGACGAGAAGGGTCGTTGGGGCGGGGGTGAGTATGTGAAAAAAAAAGAGGAGCGTCTATGAACGCGCAGGGAAGGAGAGAATAAGGGGACATGGTATACACGTCGTCGAGGAGGGTGAAAATCGGAGCAAAGAGAAAGACGGAGAGAGATGGCGCGATACTGACGGAAATGTGAAGATCGAGGTAGTACGAGAAGGAAGGGAAGCAGCGAGCGAGCGCGAGCGCGAGAGAGAGAGATCGAGATCTAAGAAGGGCAAAGGGAAGAGTGCTACTGCACGAAGGAAAGGGGTTGACAAGGAGGAAATCGGGCTAGAGGTTGCATGCGAAGATGCATACGCGATGCGCACGAGCACTCGCCAGGGCGGTGCACCCTCACGGGTGCATTGATCCCTCGTGGGCTGTGCGTAGGGGGTGCCTTAGCCGCTACCCTGGTTTTTTCCCTCGCATCCCTCACGCTACGCCTCGCCCTTCATTCCTTTGCGTTTCGCGCACTCCTCCAATTCTTCGCCCTGCCCTATGTATTTACGCACAGTGCATCGTCGCGTGTACAACTCACATGCGTACGTGTGAGATAGATAGATGCATGCGTCCGCTCCCTCCGCCTTGGCGAGCGACACAGGGGTTGAAAAAAATGTAGGATTTCCCTTGCGCGACGACGATGACGAACGGCAATGTCGGTTTCCGTTTAGCTCGCGTTTCAAACGGTAACGCGCCGTTACCCTTCAAAAAAAAGTTGGCGAACGAGAGAGAGAGTTACGAGGATGAAAAAGAGGTGGCTCGCAAACGCGGAAAGTACGCACACGTGGCGCAACAAGAGTGAAACTCGTTAAAATAAATATGTGATCTGCAATAGAGAATGCGTTGCGTGCAAGACGTGCAATACGTATAAAAAGTTGGGAAAACCACGCACGCGTGATCCCCTGTTAATCGTCCCGTCGATAAGCAAAAAAAGTCTTTCTAAACATTGCCTCGATAATTATATGTACTCAAGAGCAATTTTCTAACGCGTGTCGATAGCGAGAGGTGATCATATAATCATATGTCTTGCGTAACGATGCCTAGTTAGAAACTGCACGAATATCTCATTCGATATCATGGACATGGAGACATGTATTTTATGCATGGGTGCCTGCAATTAATAACGATAAAACATCAAATGTAACTATATGATATATTGAATCCGAAAATTCTCATTTGTGACAAAAAAAAAAACGGTTCTTGCAGAAATACATAATGATTTATTGGCGCTACACATCACTCGGTTGCAGCTCGTAACTTTGCCACCTCGCGTTAAATCCGTGACAGTGATAAACTGATCACAGCAATTGACGTGTGCAACACAATCGCGCATTCGAGGGCTCTGAAATCTTCCGTCATTATAGAAAATGTATGGGACCGAGGCGGCGCGTGATAAGCCAGTTTTTCCGCAGCCAGGTATCAATTTGTAATATCGGTTTACCAGCATCACGCGCGCGTCGAAAGCGATCCCTCGCATCTCGCGTGCATTTCTCCGTCGGGACACGCGCCTATTTCTTGACGCATAAATCACGCACTTTCGCATTCACCCCTTTCTCGAGACAGAGAGGCGGGAGGAAATGAGAGAACGAAAGATAGATCGGATCGATTGGCGATCCACATAGAGAAAAGCGCGCGTTAAATCTCGACACGCCTCCACAATGGGGTTTCACGCCACGGGTTTCTCCTCGTGCCATGTGCCATCGTAAGCCGATTTATGTAGAAATTCACGCGCGAGCGAGAGATCGGCCCGGTACCGGTCCGTACATCATCGCGCGGCGCGCTGTCTTGCGAGACAACGGGAGCAACGCGCTCGTACCCCGAAGATAAGGAAATGAAGAGCTGATAATTAGAGCGTGGCGCACCACGCCCCCTCTTGAAACCGTCGAGGGATAAGCGTGATCTCGCCATAATACTCTCGCGCGCGTATACGTGTGTCGGTAGTTGCGTACGTATGATACGTGTGTATGCCCGTTTCCGTGTACGTCAACGTAGCGGGCTGTTGCACAAAGTATAGCGGCCATGTGGCTCGGCCAACCCCGGTGGTCCACTGCATTTAGAACGGCACGAGTGGACCCGCTTGTGTGGACCAGCCGTACAAAGCGTATATGCGATAACGAGCCTGGGAATTGTACGCGACGGATAGAGACCTCTCCGGCTTCCGGCTTTCTACGAGGATGCTCGTGCGACCTGAATCAACGGTGTAGAGAATGTCTCGCGAAGGGACGATACTTTGGCGCTGAACTTTCAGCATGCCCCGAAGAGTAATTCGCGTTAATATCTAGCCATCTGGCCCGAATTTGTGCGTTATTTTTACCTGCGTTGTTTTCGCATCAATTCCGAGACATTCTTTTTGCCCAACGAATTTTGTTCCAAAACCTAAAGAATACATAAAATTGGAAAATATAATCTAAATCCAGACTTAAGAAATTTTCGGAAGATCAAATACTTATGCAATCGCAAGCTTTGAACTTGCTCGTTTATTACAACGTTACAAATATTAAATAGTTGGCCGATAAAAATTATGCAGTAAACACAAAAATAGCTTCGAGAACCACTAACTGAACTTTGTCTCAGTTTGATTAGAAGTATAACAAATCAAAAATTAAAATCTATGCAGGGTCATTATTATTTCAAAAAAGAAAGAAGAAAAATTACAGTTTAATGTTCTAATTAATATAGCTTCAACTTCAGTTTACTTGAGTTAGTTTCTAATTCAGCTCAATTTGTATTAAAAGATTTATCGAAATCATTTAGTATTCTTTATTCTTAGTAATGTACAAATTACATCGCTTTTTATTTTCATAAATCTCAATGATATCCAAAGAAATTGATTGTACAACGTACCTACACGGAATTAGGAAAACGAAAAGAGAAAATGGTTATTTCGCACTGCCTGGAATCTCTCGCTCTAATTACATTAATTAACATTAATTGAACATCCCTCTAATAGGTACTATCAGATTAAATTAAGTGACGATAATAATTGGCAGGTCGTTAAAGAAAGCACGAAAGTTCGTTTACGATTTTTCTCTTTCCGCCTTACCGATTATTATAATTGATATTGTCGTGTATATAATTCACAACATTACAAAACGTTTATAAGGCACTTAAACGACTTGCAGGTATAATTTAAGAATTCTCCGAGATGAGCGGAGCGTACGTGAATTACTGTATAATACATGTGATTTTTATTATTACGGTAAATGTATCTTTCACGAGTCGTGTAGCATGTGTAACTTACAAATTACACAAGTCGTTAAAAAGATTAAAACCGGACGACGGAGAGCAAAGATTAAATTATATCACTTGATAATTTCGCTGTATTACATAAGCCGGCGCTTCAGCATCGGTTTAATGCGATTATGCGATACTATTTTGCAACAATTTAGATATGATCACGTTAATTCTATACAATCACGGTACGAAGCACACGTATCTATTTCATTTCTCTCGTAGACAGACACGTTTTCGCGGACTGACTGAAATCAGGTGCGCCAAAATAAACGGACACGGGAATTCACTTTCCGATTCGCGCATGCCTCTCCGCAACTCCGGTTCGGCGCATATTAATTAGATGTGGCGTCGGCGAAGCTCCGAGTCATCGCGCGGCCGTATAATCTCGCCTCGTTGCGAGCGCATACACGCACTATTATGGCGCTTGCAATAACGCGTGACATGATTTCTGCATTTCTGCAGCGAGCGCGCGGCACGGCAGTAACGCGTGTCAGAAATGCTTGCAACTCGCGGCGGACGCGCGGGAGTTGTGGATCTCGAAATGCAGATAGAAGAAGGAAGCAGAGTGATTACACCACCTCTCGCTTATTCGATCTCTCTCGCTCTCTGTATATGTTTATGATACACACACAGCATCGCTGCCATTTTAATTAATATCAATTGAATTTGAGCCCTTAAACCGGCCGCGACGTCGCGGCTGTTCGTGTTCTCGCATGCACGCGTAATTACGCGCCGCGCTGTACGCACGCTCGCGCGCGCGCGCGCGCGCGTGTGTACGTATGCACACGCGTGTGCGCGCGTGCATCACAGGGCGCCGGAGATTCCTTTCAATCTTAGGCGCTTAAGCGCGCGCTCGCGCGTAATTACGCGCAATTTCGTTCGATTGAAACTCGCCAGCACCGGGCCCCGGTGCGTACATCGGGAACGCGAGACTCGAGGGGCCCCGGCATCGCTATCAAAGGGCCCCGCCGCTTCCACGAAGTCGCGTCCGAGTGACGAGGGGGGAGGGGGGGGGGGTAGGGCCCCCGCGTGTCCGAACGTTGGCGTATTTTTTCGTGTCAGCGAGGAATCCACGCCGGGTGCGCTCTCGGCTCGCCTCTCCGCGGCATCTCTCGCTACGGTGTCTTAAGTGGCGATCGTAAACAGAAATCAGATATCGAGTTTGTCGATGAAAAGATAAAGCACATACTCGCGAATTTAAACGATGAAAAAACATGATAGGACACCTATGATCAAGGTTTTCCAATAACATACACGGTATGCCAAAATAAACATTTAATAATGGAGCTTGACGTTAAGGAAAAAAAATTTTTTTGCTACGCAGCTAATTAGACGAGTGTTTTTAGTTCTTTTTTTGATGTAGAGAATTTGTAATGCTGTTAACTATACATATATGCACACTTGCAAATAGTAATGGTAGAATTAAATACCATCTTTAGCGAAATGGTACAAACTATTTGCGTGTCCGCGTTCCCTTTGTCGACGCATTCGCTCGCATTTGCATTCATTTATGTATACGGCTGTACGCAAAATTGCATTGTAAAAATGTTACGTGCAGTGACCAAGGGCGTTAAAGAGATTCTACGGGAATGCCGCAATGCCACGGGTGAATAAGGCGAAATACACGGTACAGGAAAAGTGTATTACGATAAAATCCTGTGCGTTGTACTGAAAATGGCACGACATGCGTTAATATCGGTTATCGCGTAGCATGTAACTTGCTACAAAACTGCAAACGCATTTTTTACCCAAATGTGTTAGGTTATTGGAATTTTTATTGGAATATACAGTTAATTTAATTATGTTATATACATATATGTGTGCAATAACAGTCTGCATCAATATAATTATCCGCGACAGATCGATATTCTATTACACAAATGAAATGAACATGGAAAGAAATGCGTCATTAAAGCTAGGCGTATCTTTTATCACGTCTCGTCGTCTTCAAAAAAACATTGATGACAACAGCAGATAGTTGAGTAATTTTCGTGAATGCTACCGCGCCGCAGTCGGTTTGTCACAATCGAGTATAAGTACGGTGTACCTAAAGCATGTTGACTCATCGAATTATTCAGATAGAAGGGAAGTAAAGAATAGCGACAGAGGGAAAAGAAGGCTCGCGGCGCGCAGACCAAAGATAAAATACGACGGGACGAGAGGAGACGGCGGACGGATGACAAGAACGGATCGCTCTGCCAATCGGATAGTCGACGACGGTTTAATCCAAACATTAGGCGCTACAAATCGTTAATTGTCACGCAAGGAATGCCATGCCGGGACGCGTTCCGTAATTAGGCGGCATCGAGGCGATATCGATCGCGCCGCAACGGTTTCCACGTCGTGCGCCATCGTCGAGCGCTGCCGCTTGATGCTGCTTGGAAGAAGCGGCTCGACTCTTGGAAGAAGAGTCACGACGTGTCGGTGAGAATGATCTACGAGCGTAGAATCGATCGGATCTGATGCCGCGGAAGAGCTCCTACAGTTCTTTAACTCGGCTTCATTTGTAATGAACGTAAACACCGTTGCTTCCACTCGGCGTGCTTAAAGTTACAACAAATAATTTATGGTCGCCGATAGAGACGAAAGTGGAATTACAAATTTTAATTAGAGGATTGAAAACTTGTATAATATTATTTGTCAAATTGCCGCGAGTTGAAAAGCCTAAAAAACATAATCAAGTTAGCAGAAATTGGTCTTAGGTTGTTGCGATTGAATAATTTTATTAAATAATGATCTTCATACTCATTATTAATAAACACATCAACTTTGTTAATAATAAATATGTTGATATCAATTATTATTAAGAAAGATTTTCCATCAAGAGTTGCTATTGATATCATACGTGCTTGATTTATCGAATCATGCTGCGCGCGAAGCGATGCAGAATCGAGGCCGATTCCCGCGGGAGCGAAAATTAAAAATCATTAATTTTCCTAATGGACGCGAAAAATGTGACTTCCATGCGTCGGTACTCTCGAGAGTTGACGCATTTCCCGCCGTCTCCTTATTCACCTGCGTGGAAAAGCTTGAACAGAGTGCAGAGAAGTGCGTACGGTACAGGAATAAAAATTCAGAGAGCGAAACGCGGCAGAAAAGGGAAGTGCTCGTAAGGGGCAGGAACCGCGATAGGGGAATTGTGAAGAAAATGAATAGTCGCGTGGAAGGAAGTGCAATAAGCACTAAGTGGTGCTATTTCGTTATCGATAAATATGCGAGTTAAATAATAAATTTATAAAAAATCAGACAAAGGAAAATATATATGTAGGTATGAATATACGTACATATAAAGTACAATGTATATATTAATAATTAATAGGCACATTACCTTTTTCTGTAATACTAATTAATATAGCTTCGAATAAAACCGACGTGACGCGTGTGAATGGCTCGACTGGCACGCAAGTGCGTGCGGCGCGGGAATAAAAATTCAAAGAGCAGAAGACGAGAGAAAGGGGGAAAAGCACTGCACACGGCCGACATTAACCGGGATGGAGACGATTTGCCGCGAGAGGGTCGGCAGTCTCGCAAGGGCGGGAGACGGAATATCGAGTGAGAGGTGAGGGAGAAAAAGGGGGCTATGTAGATCCCGCGTCACAATGGGCCGAGTAATCCTGTCGCGTCGTTAACTAACGTGCGCCTGCTAATAAGTCATTAAAGGTCGGACGTGCGCATGTGCATGTATATGTGTAGAGTTGTTGTCGCGACGAGTTACGATTTCGCACGCAACGCAACGCGACGCAATGCGGCGCGGACTCGCCCGGTCTCGCTCCGCGTGCGTGCGTGCATGCGTGCGTGCACGTGTCCGCTCGTAGTATCCCTCGCGGAAGGGCTGCGCATCTTGTTAGCAACACCCCTGGCGTTGGACAAGGGCCTCTTTCACCCTTCGCTCTTCCACGCCGGTTTCCTCGATGCCTTCTGATTTCTCGCCGCGTACGCGTAGATGTGTACACGTCGCCCACGCGCTTTCAGCCCACAGCCTACAATAGGGGCTGATGCACGAACGAGGCGCTCGAAATGCGCTCGCGCACATTTGCGCCTCCCAAACACCGCAAGAAATGACGATGAAGCCGCGACTTTTACCGCATCGCGCCGCATGTGTGACACGCTCACGGTCCGCCTTGTTAAATACGCCAGAACGAGTGGCGTCGTGCCGAGTCACCGTATTTCTAGTACGGTAGGTTAGTTAAGCTCTCTTTCAACCGCCAACATTGAATTTACCTGTACGCACGATGAACACAAATAATTTGCGTTTAAGCTGCGCAAGATCGCCCGTAGTCATGTGCGAATTCCAAGCCGCAAGTCCTCCAGGCAACTTTAAACTTTATAACGCGATTGAGAGTCCTGACTATATAACGAATACGACCATTTTCCGGTCACGTTTAACTAAAATCTGATTTCGGCGTTCTTTATCGTGTGGCGGAAAGGATTTATAGTACTTGCAATCACAGTTCTCTATTCATTGTATCTCGCGGTAGCTGCTTTTGCACCTCGCCATTCTTTTCATTTTAGAGAATTAGACAGAGTAATAGCATTAAGCGTGACAACACGGCAAATTGTCAATCTGTTATGGGATAAGCATTCGCAATAATACCGTCTTCAATCTTGAATTCGAAAGACATTACGCGTTTAGCTACGTGGCATACGGATAAAATTTATCTAACACTCTTACGGCTATTTATATTTAAGGCTTGCCAGGATTGAGATGATTAATGATCGCCATCGTATATAATTTCGTTGTCTCCTAACGCCTAGTTCTCGGCATAATGAAGGCCTTAGTCGAGACGCCACGATTCATTATCAGAATTATAGTCTTATAGGCGTTATACTTCCCGCACAAAGAGTATACATGAAATAAAACAAGCCACGCGGCATATTAGCTTCGACTTTCGCTTTAACGCCAGAGCGCCGCTTTTTGCCGTGTTTAAGTTTTACTTACAAGCGCTATGCCATCGCGCAAGTAGCTCGTTCCATGGTGGTATAAATTCCGGCGATCAACGATGATTTATTATCCTAGAAAACTTGCCCGGGAAGATATGAGGAGAGAAGCGATCCTTTGTCAATCACGATAGTTTGATAAGTATAATTTATACGCTTTCCTTTCGCAAATTTATTTTTCTTTAAAAAAAGAAAAGGTACATTTTGTTCTATTTTCTTGAAGACAGAATCCTGAAACGTCTGATGGAAATAATTGCCGTATCGTTAATATATTACATTGTTATTAAGATAGACAAAAATAATAATATAGATGAAAAAAGTAATAATCTTTATAATTTCGAAAGTATAAAGATTATAATATTATAATGCACCCTCACATGTTCACACAATGAAGAAATAGGCACGAAAAGGTGTGAACGTAAAATTTTCCTGCTTTCCAAGGCTCTATTGTTTTACGGTATAATAATAACGGTAACGTCATTCATTTCGTAATGTATTAACAAAGGATATGGAGAGAAGCAAGATCAAGGTTGAGTGAGGTCCGATGTGACTTCGTCGCGTCGCGTCGTGTAGCTTGTTCTTGTAACGGTAAGAGCCAAAGGCGGACGAGGGACGGAAGATTAAGTCCCGGAGGTGGCGGGAGGAGCTGGTTGCCTTTGACTCGAAGTGGACTTGCTTGGCTAGTGCAGGTATTTACTAGATGCCTATATATACATACATATACTCTCCTCCCTCCGTGAACAGGCCGCTGTGCCTTTACTTACGGAGCCTATCCGCCGCGAAGAGCGGCCGCATAGTTCAAAATTTCTTTCACCTCGGACTTGACGAGACGTCGGTTGCCGTTGCGGGGTTCGTAGAGAGCGCCGTCTTATAGACGGAGAAGCGCGAGGCGCGTTGCACCGGGCCGAGAGTGCACACCTCGTGTCGCCGCCTTAGACGGGAAAAACGCGGTGCATTATTAATCATCCGGCGGAAAACTAATGCGTATTAGCGCGAATTGAATTTACATATCAATAATGCAGCAGCACGTGCGCAAACGCCGGCAATCGGTACACAGAGAATCGCGGGATTTACGGTTAATATTGACAAATGGGTTGCACGAACGAGCGAAAGAAAGCGCACTTGGATTTATCGGTCATTATTCACGCGGATTATTGCGGTGTACGCTTTAAAGTCGCTGTACCTCCGTCCAAGGGGGTTGCGGAAACCCGAGGCCGGTGGCCGTCGCGGCGCACAAGTAAAATGTCAGGCCTTTAACATTGAAATCTCCTTATACTGCGACGAGAGTGGCACCGTCACCGCGCTCGCCGTGCGATTAGAAATCATTCCTAGGGATTTATTGGTCATTGTTCACGACGGGAGCTGTAAACTGTTCCGCATAAGGTGCTTAAAATCTCCCCGCGATGCCGCAACCCGAGATAATATCACCGTACGCGGCGACATAAAACAAATTGCTATTGAATATTTGAATTAGCTAACTCGGACCTTTCATGAAACAATTACCGATCATTGTATTCTTATTGACCGTTTATCACTCTGAGGTATTTTTATCGCGATTATCGCAGATATATGCGGGGTCAAACAAGTAATATGAATTCTCGCATCGGAATATCATACGAAATCCTTGTATGGTAATTTGTATATGTCTGAAGTAGACGAAAGTTAAAATATTCCATTTTGTAGCAATAAAGTATAGTTCGAACGTTAAATTACGTGTCGTAAAATATTTATACGTTATAATCAGACGCGTCAACAGCGCGGAAGGTATATAAAAATTTTACATCGCGCGCGCGCGCGCGCATCGCATCGAGATTTATAAACGCTCGTCGGCGTTTCGTAAGAAAGCCGTAAATTCTCATCCAGGCCCGCACGTTTCCACGGCAGTGAATTTAAAAAATGCGTCGACTCGCAAATGCAACACGCTGCGGTGACTAAGGTTACCGCAAGTGACCTTATCGGATCGATCGAACTTGGCGGTTTAAATCAACGAGGCATAAAATAAATTCGCCGTAGAGATACACACCGTCGTCGCGGTTCCCGCGATGACTATATCCCTTCGACAGATAATTACTCGCGTCGTCGCGCTGCCGATCGGCAGGCGCACGAATAATTCGCCGCGTTGGAATCGCGGTGCATAGCATGTTCCATATACGTAGCATCGTTACCTAGCAAAGTACCAGTAAATCACTCGGCTATTGGTATCCACCCACGACGAGAGCGCGATGCACGCAAGTAGTAACGTGATCGTATCATTTGCAATCGAGTTTCGCCATCAGGACGGAATGCACTGATTACTGATAAATGATCACTGATGGAATCATATGTTAAAAACGCCCCAGATACACTCGATTGAACGCATTGCGCATAATTGTTGACGCATCTGCGGCTGGCGCAAATTCTAGTCAGTAACGTGACGAGGTGTCGATAATGCGAATTGTTACGTCACTGACGAGCGAGACGACGAGAGAATCTCGCAGAAGACTTAGGCGATGCGATTGAAAGTTACGCTCCGAATAATAAAATTGAATTGCATGGCGTGCCGAATGTCGCGTTATACTTTCGCAGACGATATTAATCGTGAAGTAAATTAAGATTTCTGAAAATCTAAATTTTTTATGTTTTACTACTCGAGAACAAATTTCAAAAGCAATGCATATTAATTCGCATTCAAATTAATAAATATACCTACCTAGTAAGTGTTACGACAATTCGAGAAGATGGTACGAGATTCGAAATCAAAAGAAGACGGAATGTTGATAAAAACGTGCTATAAAACAAAATACTTGATCAATAATGCACAATGCGTATAAAGCATAAGAAGTGTGAATTTTTTGCAGTGGTGGCTGTCGTATATGTATAACTACTTCCTTTCTTTTCCTTCGCTCACTAGAGAGCCCGCGATTATTACCCGCGTCAGCATTCTGCCCCTGGATATCGCGTCGTCGTAAAAGCGCAAACATCCCTTTGGATACGGTAGGATGTTTGTATTTTTATAGGGCAGAAATTGTTCGACGACACGATCCCCGTAACAGTTATATTGTCGTAAGAAATTACACGTCGCCGGATTCGGTCGTTCTAGCTTTTCATAGCCATCGATACGCAATGTCACTCCTTTGTTGCTTGGAACGCGAGGAGGGAATGGGGGGAACTCCGTCAATCGGATCGACTGATCGAACGGCTCGTGTCGTTAAACTGTAAACTTGTAACAGGAATCGCATCTTCCTGTACCCATTCATCCGGCAGTTACGCTCGAGTTATCGCTTGCTCGTGCGCGTAAAGTGAAAGTATGCTCGTTTCGCTCGTATGTCGTGCTTAGGATCTGCGGGAGATACGTACAAGTTGTCCTCCACGAGTTGTGCACTTTCTCTGAATCATAGATACCTTAGAGCGAAAAGGACTATTTAATTGCAATTTTAGGAAATTGTGCAAGCTTTCAATTTGCCGAAAAATTTTCAAGAGAAAATTCGAGGCTTATATATGACACAATCATGTATAAATACGCACATATAAATGTATACATATATACTTGAAACGAGAGACTCTAGATCAATTAATTAATTGACGCCATAGATTAATTAATAAATAATAAATTAATGTATGGCGTGTGCAAGAGAAAGAAAATGATTTTGAATATGTCGTAAGAAAACGTGAATCACGCTAGGTTTATTAAAGATTTCAGTTATGGCGGGATACAACGGTGGCAATTATCTAATCAATATCCGTAAATTAGTTTTATAGTCTAAAGCGACGAGGTGAATTAACGAGCGTCGTGCCTTCGTAGCCCTCTCGCGGGACATAGTCATTTACAAATGGCCAACGCATTAATTACCCCCGACCCGCTTGTTAAATTGTTTATTTATTAAGCCGTTTATTCCACGTCATCGCGGTCGATTAAACCCGCCCTCGTGGGAGTTAAATGGGCGAAAACCGTGTCGCCGGTAACAGGTTATTCCAATCACGCGCTACATTTGAAAAAGATAAGTGCAAGATCAATTGGTGGATCTAGGACATTCAACACACCAAGACCCGCCGGTAATTACAGTTATTTTCTAAGTTAACGTCGTGTAATTATTTCGGAAGGATAATCTCTCGTTAATAAACAACTGATGTACTTCGTAAAGTATAGATTGGCCATTTATCTATCCGTATTATCTATGAACTTGCTTTCACCCCTATCGACTAAAGCATGCACTCGATTAATATCTTTGCCCGAAATGCTGTTGATAAGATAAGGTGTGGCCGAGGAAGCGGAATTCTGATATCTCCGCATGCATGAACTTCGACTCGGGAGGGATGATATATAGATCTCATTAAATGCCTTTTACACGCGATTTACTGTAATGATAAAACTGTTGATCATTGTTAAATATTTACAAGATCCAGCTACTTCTATTTTACACTACCGTGCAAATGTATTTACACGGAGAAAAAATGTTTATGGTTTTCATCACATGTCGTTTGTGTATTAATACTCGTATCCTTTCATATCTCACAGCTACCGATGCAGCCTTTATATTTATGTTGCTAGGATATGTATCCGCAAGCACTTAAGGGTTAATTGCACCCGCGAAATTATTTATGAGATCGGCCTCGTTATACCAAGGTAGCGCCCAGCGCCGTAATACGCGTAGTACAATTTTGTTACAAACAGCCCCTCCGCGGAAATAGCTCATGAATAAATTACCGAAAGTGGCAATGTCACATTACCATTAATCACATATAGCTAAACAAGTGTTTAATTTGACGTAATTGACAGCGCGGATAGCGACGACGTTGTACATGCGCAAGTGCACAATCGCGCAGGCAATCGGGAAAAAGTTGGCCCGTTTCGTGTGCCTCCTACTAGTGAATTTTCAAGCCCGATTACCACGGCGCTCTAATTACATCGTTAAACGAAAACTTAATTAACAACTAATCTAACGCGCCGCTCCGGACCGGTATTACGGCGAAAATAATATTTATCTCCCCACGACGATACGCCTGGGATAATTATAATAATACGCCGCCTATCCCATTTAGCCTACCTCATTCGTTACTTCATCATGCTTATCCGCGAGATGATTAATTTCGCGTCGTGAACGCCGCGCCGCGCCGCGCCGCGCTGGACCGAACACGTGTCGATATCGACAGTTGGAATGAACAGCGACCGGGGTGATTGCGGAAACGCGGCATAATCCCGAACACGTGCACGTACGAACCTTGACCCTGACCGGAAGGGATGATGCACGAATGCATGAGACACGTCTGCCCCGGTCTATCCCTCTCCGCCGATTCGCTCCCAGAATACGTGGGGTTGCGAGATAACCGGAAGGCTCGGGGCCAGATGAATGGCTACGAGCGTGGCTGGTGTAACCGAATAATATCACTCATCGCTGGCGATTAGCATAATTCAATGATTCGCGGAGGGCGATACCGCCCGTGTTCATCCCCGACGGGATCGCTTTAGATCGCTCGCTGGCATGCCTTGCATGCGAACGAGAAGCTGTTGTTTCAACTGAATACGTATTGTTCGGTAGACAACTTTGTCCCGGTGAATTTTGCGTGCTCACGAAATAAATACGCGCATATGTTCCTCGCGTATGTTTTTAAAATCAGTGTAATTCATTGCAATATTAAGTATAATATTTATAATTAATATATAAATTGCCAAATAATTGAGTGCGAATATAATTGTGTTTTGTTAATATTTAATTATATCAAAGAAATTCTATTAATATAAAGTTTAAAAAGAATTTAATGCTGATAGTGAGAAAATTTAAATAAGGAGTAAACGGTACTATAATTGGGACGTATGGCATTTAAATATAAAATTAAATTTCTAAAAAAGACTCGTGTACAAGAAACATTTAATTACTTCATTTTTCTCCCGGTGTGTGTGGGTGTGTTCTCCATTTACCGTAAACCTTACTGAATAAACAAGTTGATTTACTATAAACCTTACTAAATAAATAACGAGTCTATCAATAATAATTATACTAGCATTCAAGCAGGACAGGTAGTGCTTACGAGGCATAGCCAGCGTCATCAAATAATATCACTCGCCGGTCGCGATTAGCATAATCCAATGATGCGCAGAACGACCAACATATTTATCGTCGGTGAGGTCGTTTTCACTTTGAACGAGCCACAGCATCGGCCAAATATACGAAGTTTCGGGACATTAGGCGCATTATTACGCGACGGTGCCAGCCACCAAAAGCGGAATAGATAATATATCGTCGCTCGCGGGGCCTTGGGCCCCTTAATGTACCGTGCGGCATAATGTATGTGGAATGGTGCTCCCAGACATCGGGGGCGGGCGAACAGACGGAGTATACCAACGGGTTATTTATTGATTTATGTGAATAATCAGGTTTGAAAGCGCCTTGTCGAGCGTTAAGGTTCTTTTCCGGCCGGTAGTCGTGCACCCCTTTTTTACCCCCTCGTACCTTTTTCTCGCGCCGTTCTCTCCGTTCCCTTGAACGCGAATAAATTATACTTTAGTGCCTATTTCGCGGTGTGCAAGATTCAGCAAGAGCACGAGGGAAAGAAAAAAGTAGAGGAAAATGGAAGAAGTGAGAGAGAGAGAGAGAGAGAGAGAAAGAAAGAGAGAGAGAGAGAGGGGGGGAAGAGAGGAAGTCGAAAAGTACGCAGAAAGGAAGATCGAGGCGGCGGAGAAGCACGAATCAAAGAGCATCGCCGATTTTGACTCGAAATTATTACACTCGTCCGCGGGGAACACCGTGCTTCCTGGACACGTATAGGTACACGTCTACTTGTCCTCTTCTCCCTCTTTCCTCTTACCACCTCATCTGACCAAGCTCTCGTCTCGTCGCTTTTTTCTTTCCGCGTCATCCTGGTCCGCTCGCGCATACGAATTGTGGTTAGCGGTTTGTCTCGCTTCACGGTCTCTCCGAAACGAGGAAGGCAAGTAGAAACTGCTTATAACGACTCGAAAGTAATCGGTCGCCCCGCGGCGAGAGGCCGACCAGGACCCACGCAGAATTTCGGGAGAGAGGAAATGAGCGTCGATTGCGTTAAACGCGCAAGTTAAGAGGATCGTGGAATTTCTTTAATATCGCGGTAAATAATCTCCCTCGCGCGAAAGCGTGGATTTAATATAGATCGTTTTTTTCTAGCGCAAGACATAGGCGTTTAGTTTTTCGATATTTATTAGAGAAAAGAAATGTACAGTTTTCTTTATTAATGCTATTTTAATAGGATTTCTGCTATATGTAATTTGTACAATACTTTAATAGTGTATTCTTGAAATTAGTGAATCAAAAATCTTAAGAGAAAAATATTACAATCCTCAATAATTTCAAGTTATAAGCGACTGGCCGATATTCATGTGTTGCCTACTACAGCAAATTTGAATTACTGTTTGTAAATTACTTTATTCCGTCTGTGTATAAGTTTTAAATCATGACACAGATTCTTAGGCAACGCTGATGGATCTAAAACACACGATATGCGGTACCAGATATATTCATCAAATTAAGTTGAAAAAGGAGCAAGAATATTTAGAGGAATTTACGTTATTAAGTACATATTTCGCGGGGAGCGGCAACGGTCCCAACTTTTATTCTCGTTGTGCCGGCACACACTGTTATATGTATTGTCTATACGAAAATCACAGGGTTGCATTTACATATTTGCGTTCGAGGCAAGACGTGGTACGATCATCGTTACCGGTCTATCATTGTTATCCCTTTAAACGCAATCGTTCTCTGTGAATAGTCAGTGTTTATTAGCTCATTGATAAAGTAACTTCGCAATTAACGATTCGAAAACGTATCAATGCGATAGCTGATTACTGAGGCAACTTTGCGAAATTTACTCATCTAAAATGGGAATAAAAACGATGGGGTTCAAAACCGTTGCTTCAATTGGCGAAGTTCACTGACCACGGTTATCACTCAATACTTCGAATCGAATAGGGTCGGTTTTTCCCTTTTCTGATTAACTGTTAACCAGAGGTTAGGCGATTCTTTGTCTCTTCTTGGAACAGTCTTTCTCAAGTCTTTCAGGTAATGCCGTCATATAACAATCGTTAATTAAACAATATCTCGTGTGTTTCAGGATCATGCGTTGCGTACGATTAACGTCGGGAGCGCTGTACAAAGGGCCGCACGATTATCATGTTATTGTAATAATTAGTGCGTCGTAATTAAGTGTGTTTTCGCGGAGTGTTGCGTCATACGTGTGCTACGGAGAAACCTCAGAGGCAGAGGCCTGGAAACAGCATCGAGGGATGGCATCAGGAGACGACATTGGGCGGAGCAACCATGTAGTGAGTGATTTATTATTCATATGCTATACAATTGATCATTTACTCCCGTTTGTCCGTGCCTCAAAGGAACGATGTATTTTCAACGTGATTAGACGGGGCAGTAAAAATTATGATAGAAATTTCACATCCCTCATTAAATGGGAAATATGCGGTTCTATATACATATTTCACCAAGAGATTTCATGTGCACGTACAATAAATAAAAATGTGCGGAATTAATGAAGGCTCCCGCGCGCCTCTCCCTTCTCTCTTTCTCCACTCGCAAACTGTACGCGTTGAAGAGAAAAACGCGATACACGGGGTTTGCGCGGTCCGCGGAGTTTGCGAATCTGCCGGACAACGCGACGGCACGCGGTGTGCAAAGAGAATCGGAGGAAGCCAAAGTTAATGAAATGCAAACGAGCGTAGGAAGTGGCGGGTTTGCGTAGAGCGCGGTTGGCCGTTAACAAGCGCAAAACAAACGCGCGAGCAAATAAACGCGGGGATATCGCGAGTAAAATAGTAGTTCGATGGTTCCCTCCTTGTTGTACGCGTCCTCTCCTCAGCATTACGCGATCAGCGATGAAGAGGACGGAAGAGCGTGGGCGGTGAGGCGAGATAATCCGAGAGGGGGTAGTGACCGATGCAGCGACCGAAAGGGAAAATTAATAGATGGATATTTATTAAATTTAACCACTGCGCGCGTCCCGGCACGGCCGGAAGCGAATCGGTATTTGTTCATTGTCTCGCCCATTTAATTGCAAACATCAATACGTTTTATTTTATTTGCCGTCTCACCACCCTCCGCGAGTGCACCACCCTACGCGCCATTCCAATGGAAATGCGGAATATCTGTAATTTTTTTCCTCTTATGCCGTTACGCTCCGGCCGTGCGACCGAAACGTGCCGTTCGGAAATTTAACGCGCTTATTTGACCCGATCAAACATTTGTCCACTCGTTTGGAATTACCGTTGAAAAGGGGCTGATTTTTTGGTTTGAAAGGCAAACGTTAAAATAATAAATCAAAATTGGCCGGATGATTAATTTTCTCGCTTTATTGCGCTTTCTTCTGGTCTCATTAAAAAAAAATCTATACATATTCCTTGCGATAGGCGGAAGCTAAATTTTAGATATATTTCATATTAATCGCAGACTTGTTCGCGAACGCGCGTTTTACTATATTCACCGTCGGATTCACACGAAAGCCTTTCTCTTGATATTTAAAGACTCACGTCCTTCGATTGTACGCCAACGCAACACCTTGTAGGCGGATATTTTTACGTGGAATATCGATTTGCCGCGGTCGATCTATCCAATTTTCTTGCACAACCGACGTGTAATTTTCGCGGTAATTTCTTACGATTACGCATGGCACCTTTCACTCCCGTTCCCCGTCTTTGTGCGATTTACGTGTAATCATTTTCTTTAATTTATGAAATGTGCGGGCAATCAGACTGAAATATCCGATATCACGCGTTGGGCTTTATTTAGGGATTAATTTGAAATTACACGCGTGCGCTTGACGCATAAGGTCCCATCTGACTCACTATCCGTTAGATACCGTAAATCCATCGAATACCAGTAGCGGCCAGCGGCGCGAGGGGTAAGAAAAAAATGCTATGAGGTTCGCAGGGGGATTGGGAGACGCGAGGAGCACTCGAGATATTTGGAGTTACCGTGGAAGAACTCGCGCGATGACGTCGCCGACTCCTATTTCACGTCATTTTCATAAATTAAGCCTTATATCAGGGGGCCCAGACGCGAGACCACGCGGCCGTAACTTCGGGCATTACAATAATAAAGAGCCGGGTTAGGCCCGGCCGAGAACGCGCGCCACAGACGAGGAGGGGTCGCCGTAAGTTCGGTACATTTCCATAATCCGGCCGCGATGGTGCCACCCGGTGCCCAATGAAAAGCTCGATTTTACGCGACACGCTGGACCCCGCATTCGTACAAGCAGCCCTAAGCGTTGGAAGGTTTGCGAAGCGCGTGCCTTCTCTCGGCTTCTAACGATTTGTCCCAAACTCGAAATTTATGCCATTCGAAAGCGGCGTCGAACTTTGCCGAAGTGATATGTCGACTTGCACAAGCGAGTGTACCTTTGTGATAACAGGTTGTGGGCAGAAAAAGACTTCGATGTGTAATTCGAATAAACTACTGTCGACAAGCAACGCTGTAAATAAGTTTCCGTTTACGCTGCACAATCGAAATTAATAGCTCGTAAAATTAATTCTAAACTCTGAGAAAGTTTTTAGCATTTTTCATAGTGTATTCATATTTTTCATGTTGAGCACAGCTTTGGTCGTAAGTCTCATGTCACTAACTGTAAAACTTTTATATCGAAATTATCCGTGGGAGAAATTACTCCTGGCAGATATCTTAGAATTTTCTCAAGATACAAATTTTAAGGGTTACGATTTTAGTGGAATTTGATCACCGTCCTCCCGTCTTTAAACGGCATCTACCTTCGTTATTTAATCTTGACGGAGCCACCGCTCTGACCGGTTGGGTATGCTTAATCCTCCTCTTTACGCGCGATACATTATTGAGGCGGCGCCCACGGAATTTTTTATCGTAAACCTTCGTTCGAGCTACGATCGGACCGGATGGTCGTCGCGAGAAAGAGAAAGAGAGAGAGAGAGAGAGCCACTTTGAGATATTCGATTCGTAACCCTGCAGCAGAAGTAACTTACTACCGCGACAGCACAATAGGCGTTACTATGACATTACGTCTCCCGGCAAGCGAAATAGACGGCGCGCGACTGCAAGTACAGTTAAATCAATTAAGGACTCTCGACTCTGTGAAAGCAGCTATTACTGAGCAGCTATGTATGCAACGTCATGTAGAAACACGTTGCTGAGAAACAAAGTTACGCACGCTACTGAAATGAGTGTTTAACTAAATATCTGAATGAAATGTGTCGCTTTGAACATTCTTTTCTTGCACACGCTCGTGTTTTCACACTCTAAATTGTCGACACAGATCTTATATAAAATATAGATAGTTGAAAAATGATTACGAAGATCCGGATTCTTGTCATTTTCTAGGCTACTTAAAATTTACACTGGAACAAAGAAAGTATTCTATTAATTCAATATTCTTTCAAATGTATATCGCCCAAAGTTAGATATGTTAGACAACTCATTTTAGAACATATTTTATTCCCCTACTGTCTCAACTTTTACACACAGAGTAAAAGATTAATCTGCGTTCAATGTTATTAAATTCAACGGCCTATATTCCGATCACGTCACATGAATCACCGCGACAGTCGCATATCGTTTCGCATATCGAGAAGCTCATAATTACATTCCGCCCGCATAGCCGTGTTTGAGAAAGATCGGTAGCCGGCTGACGAATGATCGCAGGCGGTTCATAAATAAATTCGATTGCCTTGACGATCGCGTCTCAAGACCGACCGTCTCTTTTCGCATGACGAGTCATGTTTGCACACGCCTAAGTCTCGCCATTGCGGCCTTCGATGCAACTTGGTCGCGCGCATCCTTTAGGCATGCCAGGACGCGACGCGCCGCGAATACCGATTTCAACGGTGAAGGCCGACGCCGAGAGGTCCTCTTTCAGAGAATCTCCTCGAAGCCCCTTCGTATTAGCAGTAACTCAGAATTATTAGCTTACCGCGACTCTTTACGTCGCGTGTACACGCGCTGCATTATGCGTCGCGATCGACGCGACGGTCCGGAACTGCAGCATCCGAGGAGGACGGCTCAAGACGAGGAGGACCGCCGGTTTATACGTGACGGCATCTGACTCGGCATTCGGTGCACACACGGTCCCACTGCCCCTCACGATCCCTCGCCTTTCTCTATATACGTATGTACCGGCACTCGTGAATTTTGTGTAAGCATTTTTGAAGTGACTTCCAACGCCGCATTCTGGCGAGCGTCCTCGGTTGCTGGCTAAGCCGAGGGAAGAAGCCGGGCGTGTGTCTGTAACGTCCAATATTTCCCTTCGCGTGATTTCAGGCAGAGGAGGCTGCGGTGTTCGCGCGAATTTTTTACGACGCCCTGAGTATGCGAATATTCCTACGCGGCTTTAGAATGCACAATTCTATCCCTAAATATTTTCTCCAATAAAACCTTTTCACTAGGGTTCTTCCAAGTTTCTTGATACTTTATACAGATTTCCGTACGATCGAGAAAAGGAATTTAAAGATAGTATTGCGATCGTAATTGTCGTTGTAAAGATAAGAAAAATAAGAGAGAGAGAGAGAGAGAGCAATGTAATTGCATAACCGAGATATCCTTATAAATTATCGCGGCACTAAAGAAACTGATATGGTTTCAAAGATATTCAATTAAGCGACTTCGGAAGCGTATATCTCCTCTGCACCTGCTTAAGAAAGTATTTCGGACCTGTCACCTGACTGTTATCATCGAACTTTATCAGATACAGTCGAGTACCGATGATGTATACGTGACACGTCATATCGAGTCAACAAGCGGCAGAGATGAAAAGGTAACGGAAGGAGAAGATCCGATCGTGACGTTTACGAGTCAACGCATGTCTTCCCATATCGATCGATCGCGCTTTCACTTTTACCCGCTCTTTGATGTCATCGGCTGTTTTAATATGAATATCGACACTTTGCTTTGTACGTCATTCGCTTTCACGCACAGCAAAGTTTTATGGTGTTACGCAACTCTTTCTATCTCTGTAGAGTTTAATATCACTTAATAACATAATTTCGTGCTTAAACGGCGTTAGATGTGTGCCGTCTACATCTAACAAGTAAGAAGATCTCTAATCTCCAATTTACGATCTCTCGAGTCAACTCGCAGAGACCGAAAGTACTTAAACATTTTTATGGTATTCTCGCAATCGCACTACACTTTCTGCCGGTCCGTTGATCGTACCCGATGCGAATGGCTCGCCGAGTGTACACCTTTTGCGAACATGCATTCAGTGCTATCGCACGACATATATCTCGTCCGATCAATATCCACCCTTTGCGGATTCTGAATAAGAGTCATCCGAGACAATCTGCGAGAAAGGTGTCATCGACGTCGGTACGACAGAACGAAGGACTCCTGTCATGCGTAAATACGGTCTTACTTTATTTCCCACGACGTTCGAGTGGCCACGACGTAATCCGCATCGAGGCGCGGCCATTGTCTATGCTAACTCTCTCGACGTGGCCCCGTCGTGTCCGCCACTCAAGCTCAGACTCTCTCGACAGGCGGACGGTGGACGCGGATAGCTCCGCTTGCATCCTCGTGCGAGCTAATTGCGGCTCTGAGAGTCTGAAACGCGAAGGTTTCGCCAGTTGCCTAGGATTACTCGACTCGACCTCTCGTGTCTTAAAGAGGTATAATCAGGTTTGCTAAAGCTTTCCATAATTCGTTGTTGAATGCCCCGGGCTTCGTAAGCTGAACATTAAAGTAGCGCTGCAAATATTTTTAGCCACAAAACTGTACGCATCTACAAGTATGTTTTATCTCGTTTAAGCTTAAGAGCTTAAGCGAGATAAAATATATTTCAATAAAATATAACATTTGTAAGAATACTTTAGTGGTTACACATTGACGTTGGTAACCCCGAAAGAATCTCAAATTAATAAATAGCGTCTGACAAATGATGCACGTAAACGATAAATGTAGAAAAAGATCTACGAAATATTAAAGATAATCTGACGTACGGCAATAAATCTCGGGTAATAATATACGTTACATTTTTGCCGCAGCTGCTCAATTTTTTAATTAATCATATCCTGATTCTCTCGACATTCTATTCCCGTCACGTCTTGTACGGACACTCGTATTTCGCTTCACCTGCCTCATAGTCGCGGTTTTTAATTAAAGCTACGCAACTATATGAAACTTGCCGTGCCATCCGGATCAGGAGTTTTGCCAGGGTACGACGAAACCAGCTGGTTATACTCGTCCTCTCGGCATGAATCAGGATTAGTTTGTTCCTTAGACAGGATCGTGATTTAAGGGTGACCACACCGGCCGCCAGAGTTGCAGGAATAACTGCGTGCTCACGCGCGTGCTCACAGAGACGCGGGCGTATCTCGTCGAGATAAAAAAAAATGGAAGGATCATAATGGCGTGTCGGACCGCGAATACGGCGCCTCCCTATCAAAACACGACACAGCGTTTAGCTTATTATTTATTGCTACTTATTGCTTATTAAAGTCGTACGGGAGGCCGTGCGCGTTTCGCAGCGCTGTCAGTCCACGTTTTCGAGCGCACGGACGAGCGACTAAAGTTAACCAACATGTCGTTATTTCGCTATTGTCGTTCGGTGATTTATGACGAAGTGCGGGCTAGATTCCTAGTTACGTCTTCGATAGTAAAATTCGTGAAGTATGGCAGGATTAACGAAATGCCCACGCCTTAGTTCAATCGTGGATTTGATGAAAGAATCTCACAGATCATATCGAAAGGATCTAGGAAACGTGAATGTTTATCTTCGGCCTAGTTTGAATTTGAAAGGATTGATACTCGTGTAATAATTGATATTTTTTAAAAGACGGTATATGGATTCACTTAGTAATTTAATTGGTTACCTTCACCTGTGCCAGGTCTTAAATGGCTTTTACGTTTCTAATTAATTTATATCTTAAAAGGACCTAGTTAAAATTTAATTAATAAATATTTTGATCGCAAAAAATCAGCATGTTAACCTGATTAATTGTTTATGTTTCAGTTTATTGTTAAATATGATTTGACTGAAACAAAGTATGTTTCACCTGTTTGCCCATTAAATTTAATAAAATAAAGACTGAGCGAAATGAGATTGTGATACTCACGCTCATAGTAAAAATACTCTGCGGCAGTCGACGCTGCGCGCTTTTAATAGGAATTACCCGGTAGTTTCAGTTTCGTTGATTAAAATTTTGTTAATTAAAATATCTCATCGTTACGAACAACACCTACTTCGCCGGAAAACGTCGCGACGTTCAGTCACATAAATGCACGTCGCGTGTATTCGAGCTTAATTGAACAAGTCAGAGGGTTGGTCTGCACTCTCGAGTCTCTTTGGTGCCTCTCTCGTCTCTGGCTCTCTTCACTTTTCTCCTTCTCTCTCCATCTCTACTGGTCTTTCTTTTATTTTTTTATCGCACTAGAAATCGTTAAAAATTAAGTGTTCTCACGGCCTACTCTCCTTTGCCGTCACCGTCGTCCTCATCGCCGTTGTTTGATCCTCTGCGCTCTCCCTCCCCGCGTAAATCGAGCTTAAGTTCATTAATTTCACAAGGCTTTCGGGCGTTTCGGGGCGAAATCGTCTCGACGACGAAAGGATTAAAATTACGGGCCGAGAGCATCAGCGGTGCCCGAGCTAAACGTCAAATTACAATTAACGATGAAGTGGCCTCGCAGTCCGGGCCCTCTCGCGCAATCAACTTAAGGACCAGAGTTTGCTCCATGATGTTACCCTTCTTCCATCCTCCCCTTTCCCTTTCATGATTTCGTCTGCTCTGCCTCGTGTGCTACGAGACTGGACGAGAAAGCACGTTCGCGAGGTATCGAGGTGCAACTACGAGATGTTTTCGAATTATGTTCAAAGAGCAATCACTGGCGCCAAGTCGATAAATTCGTTCTCTCGTGTCTCATATCTCGCGTTACTTAATTGGCGTCACTTCTGGCACGCTTTCAAACATTCCAGATGGAGGCGAGTGAAAAGTAGCGTGCCACACCGTGGAAGAATTCGAAGAAACGCCGCGAGAATCCGTTGAATTATTCGCGAACTTCGCCCCGACTTTATTCCGTGCGCATTCGTCGCTCCGGACAGCCGCGATTGTCGCAAAGTCTTAAATCCTTCACGATGTAAGAATCGCTAGTCACCCCGCGCCAGCTTTCAGAAGTTTATAGAATTTAAAGCGTCTCGTTGAAAAGGATTTTCAGTACACTGCCGCATGTGACTGGTACTTGTCGCGGAGATACGCGGGACCGAGAGTATTATTTATTGTACGTGATATGCACATTGCGTGAGATTTATAATGCCACCTTCTCACTGCTGTGACAAATTGCAGACACGAAAATCACAATGTCGCACTATCCAATTAGATCTTGACTTGCCGTGCAAACTTTTTTTTCACGTTGCGTTAAACTCGAGAAATGCGGTTCTCGCGACAAGACGTTTGCGGTCGAATTTGTCTCTCCGTTCAGTCGGGATTCTCTCGATCGCGCTTACGCGCTCTGCGGCCACGCGAGGATGAAGGGCGCAAATACAATTTGCAAATACCAAAGTATAATTTTCCCGGGGAGTAACGAGCCGGCTACGTCTCTCGCGATAATTGACTTCCGGCCGTCTCGCCTCGATGGTAAACTTTTCTGGAAATGCACGGAGCGGGCGAGAACGGGCGCGAGAACGAAGTCTGGAACGAGGTGAGAAGCGCGCGGGTTGAACGTTTTACGGATTTCCTCTCTCGCTTTCCGAGACGAAGGAACGGGACGCAGTCGGCGCTGGGAAATGCAGTTCGGACATCGTATTTCCTTTGCGCTCGACAAAAGCGCCGTGGAGCAACTTCGCAAACGCGACGAAATCCGGTCGCGCCCCTTACTTACTGTCGGTCGTCGTAATATTGTTGGGAACTTTTGCGCGCGTCGAAAGGCATTCGCTTAATTGTCGCCGGGAACGTCGACGACGATGAGGAATCTTCGAACAAGGGGCCAAGAAGACAGTATTCATTCGGTTCCGCCGTATACCGAGCGATAACGTTCTTATACAACGTCGGTTTATCCGCTATTCAAACGCGTTCTCTATGCCATCCTCTCGTCTCATGTTCCCGACCTGGAGATGCGGACGCATTAATTATACAATATAAACGCTCGGCTTTTGGCTCCGTTTCCATCTAGAAATCTTCCAAATTTTCCACGAGCGCGAACTCATTCAGCACCACGGTGGTTTTGAAATATAATACTCGCATATCGCTCGTACTGCGCATTTAATTTCATGAAAGAGCACATTAATAAGCACGCAGTACGTTCTATAGAAGTCTCAGCCAATCTGGCCTGAGGACCGAGCATCCGAAAACGAATGGATAATTACGTCACGGAGCGTCTCGCAAGAATAATATTAAGATAGTCATTGTTCGTCATTGTTGCAGCTTCTTAGGTTTCAGCGAACAAACGGCGGTTCCGCTTTAGTATCTTAAACAGCTAGTACCAGTTTAGCATAAGTAAATTTTAAGCACGATAGGCAACATCTTTCAATAATTCAACCAGCTCCTCCATTATTCTCCTCCAACAATCCTAATCCTTCCAACACTTTAGCCGCAGGGACCTTCGCGTTATTTTTGCGTTTTCACACGGAAGTCATTGTCAAGAAAGAGGAACCGCGGTAGTACATCTGCGGAGAAACGAGCGGGGAAAGGGCAACGACGAGGAGGAAGATGCCAAAGGATGGACGGACGAGGAAGTTTTAAGAGACTGCGAACACGGAGGTCCCGCTGCGAGCGCGAGCTACCCGTGCCTGGGTGGTGCGTATGCGGTACGGCCGTAATGGGGCAACTTGTCAGCTACCGCGGCTCGTCCGTCAGAGGACGAAAGGTACACCCGGCTCCGCTACTCGCCAAGATAGGAAACAACACTCGGTGGCAGGCGAGCGCGCTTCTCTTTTCCTAGAGAGCAGCGATCCGCTTCGCGCCGCTCCGAGCTCCGTATTCATGCCGAAGATGCCGGCCGACTGTTACGAGGAATCGGCGCTTGATATCCTGGACACGTAGACGTGCGAGGCGCCGAGAGAGAGAAGAAATACCGACACGAGCTGCACGCGAGAAAACGCGGATCCGCTATCGCGAGACCACGACCTGTCGTACTTCGCCCTTCTCTGGAGCACCAGTTCGTCGCCATAAACCGGCCTCTGATCTTCAACATGTACCTAATCAAAGATTGAATTTGTTGTTACAATTATATTTAGGCAGTCTAATTGTAATGACAAGTCTAAATATAATCGAAGTTTAAGTCTAATCGTAGAATAATGTCAAGATTAAGATATTAGAGGTAAAATAACCGAACAGTTATTATCATTGCGATACACGGTTTAATGAAAATAGCGTAAGCCCTTCCTGTTCCTTATCCCGTGAGATACAATTAAAAGTTCCTATCGAGAAGATTTCTTCACTTCTAGAGTTTTCTCTCACGAGAGTGTCTCTATTGAGAGAAAGTATTATAAAGAGTTAACAACTGACACTTCGAGATTATTTAAAAACATGTTATATTCTTTTTGTGCTCGAGATGTCTATTAATTTGCTTGGATCATACAATAGTTTCTAGGGGATACGAATGAATCTTTCCAAAAATTTTTTTGTACGAATTTAAAATTTAATAAGATTAAGCGTAAGATGTTCAGCGCGTAGTACTTTCGAGGAAGTGTGTGCGTTTACGGTCGCGGGAAATGGTTTTAAAGCGACGCACGTGCCGTGATTCACGTGTCTCAGTTGTTTAACAGCAAAATTATCGAACGCTCCATGACGGCCGCCGTGCACATCGGTCGTTTCGTTTCTTTTTTTTTTCTTCCACCTGCACCGTCGATCGACAATTACGCGATTGCGATCAGCGCCTGGAGCCAATAACGCGCCCGCTCATTCTCATTTCCATAATTCACACACGTTTCGCCTCTTCCGCGCCTCTCGCGAATCATCTGGACGACCTCGTCCGTACCTTCTCAGCTGTGCTCCCGCTACATCCGGTGCACCTTCAGGATTCGCGTTACGCAATATTACGATATCGGCGGACGATCCTATGGAAAAAGCATTTCGCAAACGATCGGGTTGAAGTAAACGCGCGACGATGGTCGCGCGGTCTCCTGGCGCGAATTTCATTAGTTTTGCGCGAGCCGTTCCATCCGCATCGCGCAAGAACCAGGCAAGAGCCGCGTCCTTGTTCTCGCCCGGGAGGACGAGACGCGTCTGTCGTCCTGTGTTGTAAAACACGCCCGATCGAATCGACAAACGACAGGAAGGGAAGAGAGGATGCGAAGGAAAGGGTTATTTATTTTCGCTGAACGAAATGATGACTCTCCCCGATTAAGTCCGATAATCATCCCTTTACGCGCGACTAATCTTCGAGCCGACAACGACGTCACGGTCATCCAATCCACGCGCGCTCGCATTCGACGGCGGAAAATCTCAGGGATTGGATCTATCTCTCGTCATTTTCTTCGTCTCGCTCCCGCGCGCGTGCTCGGCCACCGCCTGTCATTCTCCCGCGAGTACTATGCTGCGTTACCGCGTCCGCCGAGACGCTCGCCAACCCGAACCCGACCGGCCATAACTTCATCCTCGGCTTGGCTGACGCTAATTGGCGTATCGTGCCGTAATGCGGTCACGCCATTATCTCTACCCACTACGAGAGGCTGATATTGCATTACACCAAGTTGATCTTTCATCGTCGGCCCATTTCCTGGGCTCGGCTCGATGATTGGCCGCGGGCGGCGCGGAGCGGCGCGCAGCGAACGACGAGCGGATGAACCGGAACCCAGCGACCTTGGGAAACGTGACTTTGTCATGGCCGATTAGGTGGTTCATCAACCTTGCCCTGTTTCGAGTCGCGTTAAAAAACGCGCCATCCATCATCAGTCGATCGCGCTGCGATTGAGTGGACTCTTGTCACAATTGTGGCGATTCAATCGGTGTGGAATTCTTGAAGAATGGAATATAACGATGCCATGTTTATACTTGAAAATGGCAGGCAAAGATCACGGTGATCCGAAATATTAGTCTAGAATGCGAATCGGTATATCAATTCGTCACGGTCTGCGAGGGCATCGCCGGTATACCGGTCGCCGAACGGTCGACGATGAGGTGGCTGGACGAGAGTGCCATAAACACCACGTCAAGGACGTAAGATTTATAAATCGCCGGCTTTTATTTCGAGTTAAGCCAGCTTTAGGACTTGTCCCATTAGGTGGGGCTTCCAGCTCTCTCTCTCTCTCCCCCTCCCCTCTTCTTTTCTCCTTCTTTCCCGTCCGGTTGGACGTTGTTATACCTGCATAAGCGCCGTTTATATGAGGGTAGATTAAGAGGCTCTTCGTGGCTCCTAAATATCTTATTAAACAGCGTCGCGATGGTCTATTAACTCGCCTATACCTGGCTTGTTCTCTTTTGCTCTTCTTTCCACCTCCTCTTGTTTTCTTCGCGCCTTTTTTTCTTGGTTCTTTTTTTTCTCTACGGTGTACATGTCGTTAATGCGTTTCCACCGCGCCGGCCACCTGAGCGTCCAACGGACGATTTTTCGTTGTGCGACCGCCATTAACATCATGGAACAGGGTATTAAGATCACTCGAGGATGCTGCTGACGGACGAATCGCGTTTTACGCGCAGCGCGAACAACTCGTCGGAAGTCGTCGATTAATTCGCGATTCTTTCCGATCGCCAGCCGCGCCCTGGATCACTCCGACAAGAACGATTCTGAGAAATGGAGCCGCGCAGATTGCTTCTTTCACATAACGTTCTCTCATGGGCCTTCTATTAAATTGCTATCCGCTTTGTGAGCCTGCGAGGCATCAAGATAGAATCGGGCGAAGCTAGTCGACGCCGGCGACGTCGCATCTCGCGGAAGAGCATCGCGCGTTCCCTTTGATTTCGCTCGAAGCTTTGAGCCCCATCACGTCGCGTGTCTCTTACTATCTCCGTGAAGCTTCTTCTCGTTGTCTCTTACGAGAAAAGCGGTTCGCACAGAGGTACGAAGTGTTGGATAATTTGTGATACAGTTAGAGACGCTGATAGCTCGTATATTATCAATGATTTTGCGATGCTTCCTCAAAAAAGATGACATAAATGCAACTGTTAATTGCAAAAGAGTCTCGTTTATCTCCTCAAAATATGCCAAGTATCGGTAGATAACGCATTAGACATGAAACACGCATGAAACATTCCGCCCTCAAGTCTAATCTACAATGTGTTTACCACAACGACAAACATTTTATTTTATACAGGCGAATCGATACGCTTGAAAACTGTGTCGACAATGCACGATTGTGCAATGTACATTATACTTTTTCAAGTCGCACAAATTTTTTAAAATGTCCCGAGTCGAAATTTTGGTACTATTTTGACACTTTTAAGGATAATTTACACCTACTTAGCTGATCTATACACCCAGATAGACCAGCAATAGCCTACTTTGATGACATTATATTTTTTACACCTCCCTTGAATCTTTAATTCTGAAAATTTACTTTAGCTCCTACTTAAAAGGCCCTACTTTTTAATGCTAAATTGGCAAAAGTAGAAATTCCCGACACTATCGGTGTTAAAGTAAGAGTAAATTTTGTACTTGCAGTTCGACCTCTTTTACGGTCTTAAGTCCTACTATATAATAGAATTAAAGATTCAACCATAGATACAATATATGTACAATATATGTAGATCGAGCATTGAGCAGTGGGGTAGAGGTTCGCGTAGAAAAGGACAAACTCGGTTTTGTGCTATTTCGTTCTCTCTCATTCGCATGTAAATAAGAGAGAACGAAATAGCACAAAACCGAGTTTGTCCTTTTCTACGCAAACCTCTACCCCCACTGTTCAAATAAGGCAAACGCTCGGTCTAGATATGTTATGTCTATGGGTTCAACATAGGGCCAAAATTTTGCCTGGGGGTGTTTATCCATAAAATCTAACGTTTCTAGACGCAAAGAGCACATTGTAGATCGGGCTTCAAGATGTTTGGAGTCTCGAATGCGTCACGTTGGAACCGGGAAACGCAGTTAAAAGCTACGTCACGCGAGTGACGTACGGTAATAGAAATGCTGTGAAATATAATTAGACGGCAGTCCGTTCGAAATACGAACTTTCAATTAACGCTTTCCTTTTGTACGAGTGACCAGTGTGCGGTCGTAAATAATTCACGAAACTTCATCCGCGCGCCGTGTTGCCGCCCGACTCCGCTGTCTCGAAAGTTTTCGGACGGGCCCGTCTGACGGCGATGTTATACGTAGCTCCTGCATCGTAAACACGAACTCGTAGTCCTGAAGTAACAGACCCGCGTTCACCTGAACGTTGTCGTCGTGATACGCGTCTCATCCGCGACGAGTAGCAACTTTCCCGTCGAGTGACTTCCCGTGACTTCTTGACACGTACGTGAAGCAGTTGAACATGTGCGAGGATTCACCATTAGGTCTTTATTGATTATAGGTTCCATTAACGTCGGTTCATGAATTTAATTAAAAATTGTGATACTGAGAACAATCTCGATTTATTGTTAAAAGTCATATCTTCTATTGATACTTGCCACTGTGGAAAATGATAATTAAATAAATCGTTAGTTCACCCACAGAGAAAAATTTCCGGTTCCAATGCTATTACACTTGAATGCATCATAAAATAGGATCGATATAGCGTCAATCATATTTATTATAGAGAAAAGAATATTTTAATCTTAAATGAAAAATTGTTAAATCTAGGATAAAATGATAGTATGTATCGTCTTTTGTCGAATATCTTGCTGTCAAATTTTCTTTTAGACCTGTTAATTTTTGCAAAATAATTAAAACGGGCACGGAGATGGGAATTGATACTTTATAAACGGAGAGAGAAGAACCCAAAATAATCTCAAACAGTCCCCCATTCTCCGAAACAACGGCTGCCGTCGTGAAATTCGATGCTTTCGCGAAAACTTGATTTAAAAGGAGACGTTGTCGGGCCGTCGGCGTATTAATTATGAACGGCATGTTGCTGCGATGACGTGGAGAACGAAGGCCGCAACAAAGTCCGCGAGGCGAATGTTGTTGCGCCTGGCATGTATTGAATTTCAATTATTTATCGGGAAGCCGGCGCTAATTGCGACGGGAGCTCCCGCAAGAAACGGGCCGTGTCGTCTTTCAGCGCGGCGGATAGACCGACGTTACCGCATCTTGTCGCGACGGCAAGAAAGCGACGGGAAGGAATAGACGAGTCCTTGGAAGGCGACACCGAGCTACCTTGAGGCGGGAACGCGGGAATTGCCGTGCACACACGTGCGCAAGGATATCGAGGATCTCATGCATAAGCTCGCGGGGGCTCGTCGGACACGTGGGTGTAAACGTTATCCAACGAGACGCAGGACATCGTCGGGAAACGAATGTATTTCAGAAGCGCCGTGAAAACCGGATTACTCTTGGAAGTGGATTATCGTCTACGATCGCCCAGAGTCGGATTACACCTCTTCCGTCGCGGATCCTTCCTTTTATACATACAGCGCCCATCGATTGATCTTAAATTAGTTTCTTTATTTAAGGATAGGCAAAATTCCGTAAAATACGATTAAGAGATAGGCGTGCGACACAAAAGACAGGATCTTGGCGTCTAAAAAATCAATAGGCATTGCGGTGTGAAAACAAATATTTATTTTATATTGTTAAATATTCGGAAAGTGTGATTCGCGATACTCCCATTTACACACTGACAATGAGACAAATTTTCATCAGATAAACCAATTAACATGGATGTAGGAATAACTGGACGGAGCGTAAGGTACTTTCTTGGGCGAGAGGGGTGAAGCCTGAGAAGTGAGGGGAAAATTGATCGGCAGCCATCTTGGTTGGCAATTTAACATGGCGATTTGAAGCACATGGCATATAAACACAGTATAACCAGTAGGGTCACTCTCGGTCGGCACCTTTGATCTGGGACATATGAATACTATCTTGCTGATTTGGTCACCCAAAGCCGCCATCTTGGTTGGTAATTTTCGCCCCACGTCTCCGGCTTCACTACCCCTCTCATAGGCTCCATCCAGGTATTCCTACACCCATGCCAATTAAATAGTATTTCCGATTAAGTTAATTTTTCCGATTAAGTTTTCCGTAATTGGATTATCCGATTATATTAATTTAATCGGACATTTTTCTCAGTGCAGTAATTCTAAAATTCTTGTTATACACTATCAATGTAAAAAAAAACTATATCGATTCTTTACGATACGTTAAAAATTTACTTGATTTCAATTTTATATATGCGGCTGTCAAAGGATAAGAAACTACTGTTCAGTTGATTGTTGTGCGATTGACAAATTAATAGTAAGAATCGTTACGTACGGGCACGAGGATTCCAAGGTCTGAGTGAATATCCTATGTGCAACGTACAATAATAAAGTCATCGCGCCTGTAAAGGGCAGTGCGATGAATCTCGCGCGAACCACGCTCCATTCATCGGCTCACTTTGCAGGTGCATTCTCGGCGACATAAACCTAGCATACATCTACATTCGTGCTTCCACGTTCAACGTCCGTTCTACAATAATTGCAGCCACAAAACGGTCCGAAAGCATCCAAGATCGTTCTCTCGCCAACCTCGTGTGTTTCAGCGTCCCCATTGAAACGTAATTTTAAACGGAGATAGTGGCAACAACGTATATATCGTGATCGCATTACGGGGCCAATGAAAAGTTCAAAATCATCTTCAGTAAAAATGTAATTAAAGAAAAATAGACGCTAGATTCGCCCTGCAATCGCAACATATAGACTTTCTTGTATGTCTTTATGTTACAAACTCTTCCCGGCAGTTAAATCGCTGCGTTTACAACGTTGAATTTTCAAGTATCGACCAACGCTGTAGTACATTTACGATCCACGAGTGCGACGCCGCAATAATTGCATTCGTAGGCAGAGACGGGCGGGATCGTACGCGGTCGCCGAGCCGCACCGCGTGCGATGCGACGCAACGAAGGTTGGCGCACGGTGAACGCCTTGCCGTTCTAGCAATGGCATGTTGCCCGAGGTTAATTGTATTGGCTCCCTCGGCCTCATTCTCATTCAATCGTGATCATTACCCGCCGAGAGAGCATCCTCCTACGTGTCGCTTCGGTCGAAAGTGCACAGAGCTTCGATGCACACACGCAACGACATTTTCTTCGGCCTTAGACGGGGCACTCACCCACACCGAAGGGTGCCTCACCTATCTCGGTCACGCGTGTCTCCGCTCGACGTGGCGCGCTCGTGTGTTGAGAAAGGATAGACACGATTCCGCGGCTCATTCGATTGCCGTGGAGACCAACCTGACGAAAGTACGAGTGTGCATGCACGTTTCTCTCGTGTTCTCCGTCTATCGATACAAATTAATAGCGTCTGCTTCACCGAGACGCCCGACGCAACTCGCGCGTGGAAAAGACGACCTCGAGGACGCCTGGTCGCCAGCGGACCACTTTAAAGTGCGTCATGACGCAGCAAAGAGCGAGCAATAGATAAATCTATCGTTGCGCAATAAGATATAAGATAATGGGTAGAAGAGAGTCCCCTGTCACGAGACAGCAGGATTTCTGCTAAATTAATAGGCATCATCTGTTGGTTCCACCATAAATTGATTGCCTTTGAAATCTGATCAGTGGAAAATTCATTATCAGATCGGGCATGTAATCGTTGCGAAAACAGATTTCAAATTAGATTGAAATCCGCTACCTCATGGTAGGAGACCTTCCTCTAAATTAACGAGTAAGAGAATATTACCGGAAAGTGGATGTACGCGTAAAACGTAGCAAATAATATAGACCTCTGTAAGTTAAATATCCTTGGTTATAGGGAATTAATTTTTTTAAGAGACTAAACAAAAGATCTGAAAAATTCTATCGTGAAAAATATACTAGAGCATCTCGATCATGAAGCATACTCTCTAAAAATCAATTAGTGAATAATCACTGGAAACAGTGAATAGCCACTGATTTACAGTTATAAGTATACCACTGAAATTTTCAGTAGTATACTTATAACTGCAAATCAGTGACTATTCACTGTTTCCAGTGATTATTCACTAATTGATTTTTAGAGAGTATGACAGGGAAATAGTTCTGACAATTTATGCCTCGCGGCAAACATTAAGAATATCAATATCTCAAGTATTTTTTATTGCATGTAAAAGTAACGTGCCATATACTTAATTTACGACACCGTTCGTTCTGATCTTCGATCGTACGGTGCCGAACACGCCCGAATACGTGACGGACAGAGGACATAAAAATTATTCGTCGCGATAGCATAAATATCGAAATAACATCGCAGCATAAAATCGCGGGGAAGTAACACATGTGCACGAAGGATAACAATAAAATCGCGGCCAAATCGGTCGTCGCTCGGACGGGCGTTAGGCGCGAGGAATGAGCGCTCGACTATGAAGACGATCCGCGCCGTGAGAAGCGGATTTCTACGGTGCGGAACCCGAAAATCCGTTCTTTATACCCAGCGCGGCGACCATCGCGAGAACGTGGAATCGGCTAAGGCGCATAAATAACCGGTAGCCGCGCGCAACCATCTCGTCGAGTCGGAATCGGTGTCGAACAAGCACGGTTACTAACAGGGATACGCGAAATCGGAATTCCTCGGGGCTGCTCCGGGGCCGTCCATTAACTCTCGGATCGCCGTCTATCCATGGCGAGGTCGGGTACACCGTCATGGATGGACATGAGGGATCGCCGGGGACTCCCCAGGTAGCGCGGTCCGAGGGTCTCGATCGCTGGACAACGAGCCGCGACAATCATAAATCCTGCCCCAGTGACGCTTTTTTCGGGCTTTCCCGCGGCCGATTCGCCATCGGCGGCGCGTCTCGATTCGCGCGACTTCGTCTTCGATCTCGCGCCCGAAAGAGAGGGAACCACGGCCGGCCGGTCGTTTTGTTTTGCTTCCCATGAAGCTCGGGCTAGCTCCGGACCGCGGAGGAGACCCGTAGAGAGCAGAACGACGGTGAGAACCACGATTTGCGTTTTATTCTGTCGCTCGTTGCGCCTGAATTTATGGCCTTTTTGCCGCTTTGCCGGTCATCCGAGGTGGAGAGGCGCCGTTTGTGGGCCGCTAAATTATTCGCCGGGTGTATCCGCGTCCACCGCCGATGCCTTTTGTCGAAAATACGCGAAAAATATCCACGTCGTATTTACATATGTATAGAGATATCGTCGGATATTTTTACGACGCGCTGGCGTCTCTCGGCTGACGGAGGAAAGGATTTAAATTAATCTTCTACTTGGGAAGTTTTTCGGTTATATACGCAGAAGTCTATAATAGCGAAATAAATCGTAGTTTTATCGTATGCTCTTACCGCATAAATGATACATATTAATCTGAATTTCATGTGAGTTTGCTGTTATCGCTATATAAAAAATATGCATTATATTGCCAATACATATGTATGTCCAAATTATACGCGAATAATAATAATCATATAATAACTGTTCGCGTTATAATATTAGCAGTAATTATCATATTATAGCGTCAGTCAATAATACGGTACAAAGCCTCATTATTAATGAAAAAGATCTCGTAGTTGAAATGCATTCTGTTGTTGAGGACGTAACTGATATATTATTTAACGAAGTAACGCAAATTCAATAGAACCCTGTCGCGTCGTCAACTTGCCTTGCTTTTCGTGTGTAACTTGGCTAACTTGATTCCCGTACGAGACTAGATGTGAACTTTTCGATTGTCCCGAGTTAGCAGTAACCGTCTATAATCGCGCCAGCGAGATTCAAAGGCAGTAGATCGAAGTCCGAAGCGGAGCCAAAGGATTTGCTAATCAGAGATTTAATTGATACCGCGACGAGCACGAGCGTCGCACATCCCAGCGATTACTCCCACACAGAGCAGATACACATATACGCTCACGAGAACGTTACATCGTATCGGGCGAAAGGAACGGACCGTAATACATGTGTAGTAACGCAATGGGGAAGACGAGAATGGTAACCGGGGAGCAGAACACAGAATGGGTTACAGGACTACTTAATCCTGAGCTCTTCATTAGCAGCAGGAACCAATCACTCCTGCTCTTCGTCCGCGAATGCCCTGGCACTCGTTTCGATTACTGCACGCTCGGTCTAATCTAAATTGTCGTCGTCGGTCTGTCCGTGTGTTCCGTCGATGAACGCTGTCGAAGCGATTAACATTAATTTTAATCATAAGTAGCACGATTTGATTGATCACGCTTTATAGCGATTTCATTCCTTGAGCGCCAATTTAATTTAAATTAAAACTTGAACTACGCAATTCTTTTGAAGTTTCTTAATAATTTTATGAGGACAGATCAATATTTAACTTCTCAAGAATAAATATTCTTCTATTTATACGATTTTTATGTTTACTTTGAAATTGTAAAATATTTGGTTCCATGCCAAGACGACATAAAAGTCAATGCATAAACTAAAATAATTTATGAATGGTACGTAATTACTTGATTCATATAGCAATTTAAAATGTATGAAACGTATTTGCTTTTTATTACGCAATAGTACTTCGATTTGTTTAACTTAAATGAATTCTTAATTCATTACCTGAATAGTTGAACAGATCACGATTTTGCAAGATTTAGTGAAGATCGTATGCAACGTAGTTGGCACTTACCTGAAACAAAGAAAAGAGAAAATTACATTCAGATGTTTATAAAAATCCCTTTCTAAAAAAGAGATGTTACCAGCGCGAATGTCGTTAATATCGAACTGAACCCTTTTCCGCGATGCCGATTCGTTTTCACGAAGCACGGTGTGCTTCACTTCTCTTTTAGATTCATATAGTAAATAAAGATTTGCAATTTAGAAATATACATTTGTATATACCAACTATTGAGGTAAAATCTCTAATCTTAGTAATTAGAATTTAAGTAACAACAATTTCCGATACATTTTCTCGAGTGAACAGAATTAATCGTTCATTTAATCAATACCAATAAGTCCGCGGAATAATACGCAAAACGTAGCAACAGTCACGGAACAAAGTAATGTACAATAAAATATTAAGGACGGAACTTTCCATTGCGTAGGCAGGCCAACGAATTCTCAACGTTTATTTTTGTTGTTTTTCACTCGGCGCGGTATCGTACGACGATTAAGCGGGCCAACGAATTCTCAACGTTTTTTTGTTGTTTTTCACTCGGCGCCGTGACGTACGATGTTTTTGCGTGCCATCGTGTACCTGAAGGTTGCTGCGTTATCATTCGCTCGCCGAACGTCGAGCCGGCAGGCAGTGGCGAGAGTCGCTCCGTGCGTGCTATTACTTTTGCGTTATCGGTTTCCAAGACTCGATCGCGACGAATGTAGGGATAAAACGCTATCGATTTGTACACCTTTATCAGTAACGAATAACGTTCCTCGATTATTAAGTTCCTACAACTTGTAATGAGAAACGAATTGCGTGTTGAGGCGACGGCTCTTTATCAACGTACATAGGTATTTCACGAGACTAACTCATCTAAAATCTGAATGTGAACCGTGGTACTTTGTCGCTGTTACATCACGTTTACGCACCGCGCTTTTAATTATCGATTTCGTGTAATCCGTTCTATTTTCGGGAAAAGAGAGAAACTTGTGCGTGAAAGTGTGTGATTTCGGCGTTCGCGCTGTAATTCGCTCTGTCGTTTTTCAATATTTCGTGCGTTTCGCGGTATCTCACATCGCGTACGGGAGTGCCGAAATTTCGCGCGATCGATGATTTTCGCGAGTGAGTGTGTGTGAGTGCAACAAGGAAATCTGAGAGGAGGAGGAGGTCCAGGGGGCATCGGGCAACAGCGGAGAAATCGGTGAGGTGAGTGTCTTATATTTTCATCTTATTTGCTACTTGTGCAAAATAAAGCATCTGTTCTGTGTTTTTATTTTATTTATTCAAATGATTCGAACGAGGATTCGAATAAGTGTTAGACACAAAATCATACGTATAAAATTTTGTGAGTTTATACTTTATAAAGGAAGACTTTTTCAATATTCTATATAATTATTTTAATAATACCTATTTAAAAATATATAAAATATAAAGTATATTTAATACAATAATTTCGATTTTACACAATTAGTTTATAATAATCATATACATATTTGTATTTTTACAGTTTAACACATACAGTTAACGATGTACAACTCTGCTGTTGCGAATCGTATCAGTGAGTGAAATATTACTTTTTATTTTAAATTGACGTTGCGCATACAATTACTTCTTTGTATGCATGTAAATTCTTAAAAATATACAATGCTCAACCACAAACTGCGCGCGCGAAGCGCGCGTTCTGTCATTACTAGTTGATATTAAAGAATTAATTTGTGACATATTGATTCGACACTTTACATTAAATATCTCGTAATAACTCGGTGCTCGTATCTTGGAACTGATATCGCATCCGAATAATACCCTCCCGTGGGTACATCTTGACGTTGGGAGGGCTCAGTACTCAGATTTATCCCGAAGGGAAGCGACGTACCCAAAATACTGCGTTACTACGAGTCAATGTTAGTATAACTGAAATATATAACGAGCGCATTGAATATTACGCCTGTTATTATTTATAACCACGCATACGAGGGATTCGCAAATGAGTTGTCTCCTAACAGTATTCTCACTCTTGGTGTCTCGAAGTTGTTTTCATATCAGTACAATTGCGTAATCAGAGATGAATGAATACAGACGTGGTCGATGCGTTCGCGATACACACCCAGAAAAAGGATTTATTTAGGTTAAACAAATGAGATACGTTGAAATCATGTTTCTTTAAATCTATTAAATTTTTATTTACTTGTACTAAAACATTTGCTAGATGTGCAGAAATAGATATGAATCTTCTTAGAAATTTCAGTCAAATAAAATTTTGGTTACGGTAAAGAAATCATTTCTTCGAAATTAGATAAAAATTCTAGTAAGGTTAAAATTCAAAGAAAATTTGTTTGATTTCAAAGAAACTTTTCTTCTGGGTGTATGAGCGTTCGTATAAATGCAGCAGTACAAATAAATTAATAAAGTATATCAAAATTCATATGCGCTCGTAAAACGCTTATATTAGATGTTAATAGCCGAGCGCACGTGAGAAACCGGTCGCAATTTATTCTAATTATAGACATTTCGCGCAGCACTTTTACGAACAATTCGCGCCGACCGTCATTCTTCCACCGGGACGACGACGGATACCATGTATACATATACAGTTAGTTTCGTCTTTATCGATACCTCGCTCGTGCGGGCTCGGCTCATCAGCGAGCGTCGCTCGTTAATGATGAAATCTTATCGATAAACGTAATGCTGTATAATTAATTCGACGGATATCGGTACGTTCGGGATAGATAGAAGGATTGGTCGATCTCGTATTCATTTCGTTCGTCCAAGCACGCAGTTTCAGATCTGCATAATTGCACAATTATACACGCATACACATCGTTCTGCTCTACGCGCGTGTATTCGCCGAAGTGTGCACGCATGGCCGACTTCGTCATTGCGGTTTGCGACTCTCTTTGGTTCTTTTTTCTCTTTCGTTCTTCCTTCTCCCCTTTTCACGTCTCACGACGTTTCCGCCCTAATTTGTTTACGTAATCTCATCTTCCTGTTTGCTCGCTATCTCTCGCGACACCTATTTCATCCTAACTCGCAGTATTCCTCTCTATTTCGCTTTGACTCCGGTTCACCGTGAACCGACCTTCCAAATTTCATTAATTCGAGAACGCCAGGCGACAGATGTTAAACGTAAATGTTAAACGTAGAGCACGTGACACTTGAGATAAACGGGTTACAAGAATTTCTGTACACAAGAATTTCTGCACTGTAACCAGAACGGAATTTTCCTTGGCAAATTGTTTAAGATGATGAACGTAATTATTAATGCTAACACGAACGTATGCACGTTGTCGCCTTTAATCCGCTAAAATACGCTAATAGTAAAAATCTGTTGTGATATTTTCTACGATAATGGAGTGGTATATCGAGTAAAATTACATCATTAAGAGTGTCATAGCAAGAGTTTCCGTGTATTTCAGAGATATCTCCGAGATTATTGTTATCGTGCGTAGAACAATAACGCTTAATTACGACGAGACCAGAAGTGGAAAGTAATTTGCGAAAACATGGATGTTACAACAGACTCGGAAACTTTGTTCATTAGGTTCGTTCGTTAGATCTTCTCCCGTAGACGTGGAAGCCGAGATATTAACGATTCTGCAGCCGAGCGGGATCAAGAAGTTGAACGAACTCCCAGCATGCGTTACGAATTATCTCTCATTATGCTCGGTCTACCTTGAACTCCAGTCGCGCTGGAGTACAGCATACCAGTTGCTTTCGGTTTCGAGTGAACGAGGTCGCGCGCGCACATAAGAAATTTCTCCGTTATGAATTGATGGTCGTGCCGCAACGTGACATGAAGCGTTGTCACGTGCGACAAAGCACGAGCCACGAGATGAAATTTTCTTCTCGTTGTCGCAGGAAGGGCCAACGGCCTTTCTTCACGTGGTTTATTGCTTCCTTCTAACGCGTTTCCTGGCGTCGCTCGTGACAGTTTCTGTGTGTTTCTCGAAGTTGCAATACTGAATAACGCCGTTCACTTTTCGGAAATAACGGAAGCTAAATTTTTAGCAAATTTATTTTAATTTCGGAGAATTTAATACGCAAGCGTAAAGTGTCATATTTTTTTTGTCACGTCGTACATTTATTTCAGCCGGTTGCTAAAAAATACGTCTCTCCTGTTATTTTCGTGCGTTGCACACATATTTCATAATTATGTTTAACGATTAAAAAATACTTTCATCTATCTCGCGCAAGATGATTAATAAAGTGATCACAACAAAAGGGGCTAACGAGTTAGCTAGGGGATGTTGATTAATATGCCTAAAATTTAATCAGTGTACGAGCGTGGATTGTGCTCGCGTGTATATTAAATCCCGTGAAGAAACTTTCGCGTCCCGAGCGAGCGCAGCGGGAAGTTCGCAGCACGCGGAACGGCCGTAACGTACGAAACGGGATACGGGTTCGGCGTGTCCAAATTGTCGCGTGCGAGATTACTCGGGTAATCCGCGCGCGAGCGAGCATTCACCTGTGGAAACGCGACAGCGAGTTCAGCCGTTTAAACTCTCTACGAGCGTCTGAATTCTCGGCCAAGTCGATACCGTCTCTTGCTCGCCGTGATTTCTATTCCCATCTCTTCGCGCGTATCCGCACGGATCTCGAATACCTCCCCCCCGTTCCCCCAGGAGAAGTGACATATGTGCCGTCGAGGTGAAAACTCGACGAGGTGATGCACTTTCCGTATCGTGTGGCGCAGCTATAATGACACTGGCGTCTCTTCCGTTTTTATGACATTCGACAAAGCGCGAGAATGCGCGTCAATCGGCTGTGAACTCGTAAAACGTCGTTTCCCAGCGCCGATATTGCGATTACGCGGCGCGATTCTTTCTCCTCGTTTTCCCCCGGTATCCGTAAATCTTACGGTATATCTGGAGTGAAGGATAGCGAGAACCCCCCCCCCGGCGACGAAGCGAGTATCGCGAGAGGTTCTTGTGAACACAGCCGGTACAACGTTATGTCTAATGCTTGTCACCACACGTTCGAGGTACCGACGGGCTCGGCGACATCCTTACTAGAGATTCCAGCAACGACATCGTTAAAGCGCCCGTAAAAGTGGCCGTGGATTTGGCCGCTTTACGGGTCTCGGGACCGCGATATTTTTTTAGGGTCAGCAGCAGCGTTAACGCCGTTAAATTTACGACGCGTTCGCCATAAATACGAGTCTAAATTTCTAATTTAGTGACATTATAACGATGGCAGCGAGCTCTTCGCGGACCGCTAGGGGGTGACAATAGGGAACGATCGACGGCGCCCTGGATCGCCCTCGTTTATCATGCCGGGCGCACAAATAAAGCATAAAGTCGTACGGGTGGCGAGCGGGCAAGGTGCAAGGCACGGCGTCGCGTTAAATAAAAGATGCGAATGCATGCCGAGTAACCGTGCGGTTTTAAATTCTCGTAATGAAACCGTAAAGCACGCAGACAGAATTCACTTTATGGGCGGTTCGAGTGCCGCTAGACCGCGGCCCGTATAAATTTATACACACTTAAAGCGGACCTCTCCCGGTTGTTTCGATAAATGTATCGCCCTCACTCGCATTCGGTATTCCCATGACTCTTGGCATCCGCTACAAGTACGCGGTAACGTTTATGAGCCGGCAAAATCTCCCTTGCCCAAGTCGGAATCACATTAAAATCTCAATATGCGGAAAATAAAAGTCGGAAAGACAAACAAAGGGAGGTGAAGGAAAAAGAAAGTTGTATCGCAGCTATTTCTTTTCATTCATCAAGACAACAAGCTTAGATTATTTGACAATTTTGTTGACAACTCTCTCTTTCTCTCTCTCTCTCTCTCGCTCTCGCTCTCTCTCTTCCTATAACATCTAGTTCCTAAATGTTCTATTATGTCGTTTTGAAATGGGATTGAAGACGGAAATTCTGAAAAAAAGCCATCGCACGCATTGTAACTTACACTTCCGGTAGGCACGCGTACACGCCGAATTATCAGACGCCTGTGCGTACAGGCGGCGACAAAGCGCGCGGTGCCGAGAGGACGAGAGACGACAAGGGAGCAGAAGGGAGAAAAGGGCAGGTGTTTCGCGAGGCCTCTAAGGCGGACGTTGGCGCGTTTGTTGGACCGCGAGACTCGTTCAGGAGGCTGTTCAACTTTCCTTCGCCGCCGCGTCGCCGCAGTCGGACACCCTCAGCCGTTCTCTCTCCCTCGCGGAACACAAGCGTGTTTCACCGATCTCCTCGGATCTTCTCACACCTGGCTGGGTCTACCTGCCTACCTAGACGATCGCCTTCGTCCGGCTCGCTCGCGTTCTCTCTTTCATTCTTCGCCTGCCCTCCTCCGCCCTCCCCTTGCTTCGCCCGCTTCCTACCTTGCAATCCTTGCCCCGGCTACCTGTCTTAGCCAATCGTTCATCTCTCTTTTTCTCCCTTTCTTTCTCGCTACGTCCCTTTCCGTCTCCATTTTGCTGTCGTATCGCCTTACTTTCGAGCGAACGGCGGCCGATACGAATATCTCAACATTTTTCCTCTCTCCCTTTCTCTTCTCCTTTATCCTCCTTGCCCTTTCACCGTCACCCAACGTGCGTCCTCGTCATCTTGTTCTCACTCCCGACGCTCGCGGCTCATTATGCAGGGTTCTGCATCGACGAGCCGATTGCGCTCTGGCCATACCGCCGGAAAGATTTTTTCCACGTCGGCACTGATTGCGCCAACGATCCGCCGCGCCGCGTCGGCATGATCGATCGCGCTCGAATTCGCTCTTGCTCGCGGGATCGCACAATCGGCGATATTCTTCGGGAATAGGTGATCCGAGAAAGGCGTGGGTGTTGTTACGCGGCAAACCCGTTTCCCGAGCTTCGCCTTGCAGCGGCGATTCCCCGAGATACCGATGGAATTCCCGTAATCGTTGTGATTTGCCTTCCAGGGAAGATAGGTACGTTCTTTATCTCTCGATTCTCTTCCGTCGATTGAAAATTATCCTTCGCCGTGATTGCCGCCGATCTTATTTTCCCGATGCGCCGCGAACGCGGAAAGCCCGGCGAGAAATATTGTTCGAGGATGTATTGCGACACGTGGAGGATGGCGCGGCGATAAAAGTGTCTCGTCGCGAAGGTGAGTTGGACGTTGGTGTTTCAACGCGGAAGTATTTCGAGAATTTCGTTCCGCGGCCGAGAAGCGATGACGATCGCTGTCGCGATACGCTGTCGCGCGAGTGTAAATCTGTAAATGAAAAAATCAGCCAGCCATATACGGACTGAAGATTGTCTTCTGGAACGAGACGCGAAGTCACAGATAGATTTCGCTGTTAGAATATCCTGCTGTAGACATTCCCCGTGTTTCAATTTTCTCGATATCGATGGAATCTTTTCAATTTGCATTCCTTCACATTGAAAACCAATTTTCCACTCTGACCACTTTTGTCCTGTAATTGGAGATTTTCCTATCAGCGTGTGTGATTGCCGGGGAGCTATATCATTTCTAGCGCGTTCGCGCGTCGACACGAGTCGTCGCGACTTGTCAGGCATTAGTTCACAATGCGTTGAGTAAGAGACTTTCCTCAGATGTTTTTAATAACGTCAGGAATCCCAAGGTCGATTACGTATCAAAGATTTACGTTTGGTTCGCGTTAGCAGGTAGCACCTAGACGTCAGCTGTAAGACGAAATCGTAAAATTGTAATTTGAAAAGTTACCGTGTGTTTATGCGACATCGTAAATGTGCTCGACCGAGAGAAACCTTTATTGAATTTCCCGGAGACACACACAGTCATGTTAGCTGCGTCGCGTCGCGGAGAGAATAATCTGGTTATCTTCGGTCGTTTCGGTACTTTTCGCGTATGAATTTACAGAGCGATACTCGGTGCGTTTGTGGTTCCATTCGCGGCATTATTTGTAATCAGTGTATAGGATGTGGCGCGGTGTACGCATCGGTGCATCGGCGAGGCGTTGCGATGATGGAAAAAAAAATCCGACCGACGCTAAGCGAAGCTCGCCGGAAAGTTCGACAACAATTTTTAATTGTGACACGTCGCGTCGCGCTTCGTACTGCGATCTGGCGCGAGCATTGATCCCGACCGCGTTTCCCTCTCTCGGTTCGTAGTTCGCTGTCGTGTGCGCAACCGTGGGTCAACCAGAAAGTCGTGTTTTTCACGCCTCCGTGGAACGCGTCGAAAAGCTCGGCGCGAGATCTCCGACAATAGATGCGGCCTCGACGCGATTGATGAATGAATCTACCGGACAGCGCGCAACGCGAGGCCTGGAAGCATATCGCTGTTTCCGGATTTTCGACTTTTTTTTTCTCGTCTCCCCAACGTTATTTCGTCACGCCGATTGTGCGCTGGGGGGACCATGCGGGTCGGTACGCTTGGGGTTTTGTTTCTCCAGAATATTGAAATATCGGGATTATACGATACGTAGATCCCAATTTGATCGAAAATGAAGGAGCGACTTTGATTTACGGTCTGCCAACATTGGTTTAGATATTTTTGCGCCCTGCGCGTTGATAGATCCACGTTACTAGCCGTGGCCGGGTTTATGCCTTAAAAGTGAAAAACCGTTTTCAAATCGGCTTAGTTTTATCTGACTTTTTCAGTCGCGCGGTCCGGTTTCTCTAAAAGGAATTGTGCATGTTTAAACAAACGTGATCGGGGAACGTCAAGTTTCCGGCTACCTCTGATATTACACTGATCGCACGGATTATAATTTCATAGAAACCACTTATAAAAATAGTCATCAACTACTCGCTAAAATAGCAAAGAATTTCTCACGTGTCTAGACTGACCCTGAAATATTCCATTAGATTCTAAAATAATATAAAAACGTACGTCTAGATGTCATGGGCATGGCTTATGTGAAAGTAGCGAACGCCACAAGCGCCTATTATCATAATCTCTACGTAGCTGCTTATGTAACACGATTGTTCGCACCATCTGCTACGATATCGTCGCGCCGCGGGCGATAAAAATTGTGCGAGGTCGGCGCGGATATTTGCATTCGCATTTGCACTGTAGGTCAATGTAAACGATCCCGAGGCGCGGAGAGACCGAGAGCGAGCGCGAGTCGAGAGGCTCGTGAGAAAATAACGCGCGGGAGAAAATTCACGCAAGGTGATCGAGTGGCGAGCTCGTTGTCGTAAGCGCCCGCATATTATGAACGGCACGTCTAAGAATGCACCTCTCATCACCGGTGTCGGTGAGCTTGGCCGCCTCTCTGTCGAGATTAGTCTCTCCCGGCATTATCCTCGATGCGTCGATTATCGACAAGGACGCTAAATACATCTCGCGCGCGATCACGTTATGGAGTTTCGTCCTTTTGCAACGATCTGTCCGCATCGTGCACTCTACGGCGGTACTTACTCGTTTCATCTTGTTGCGGAGAGATACGGTCGATTGTTACACGTTGTTACAAATAAACGGGCAGAGGTGCGCGGCGATATTTTTCTAGAATCCCGTGCGTAACCGCCTTGTTATATTTTAACAAAGGATGCGCGTAACATTGGTAAACCAATTACACGACATCGCCGTGGAAAGTTAACGTACGTATATTTAAAATGAACATTTTTGTGTTAATTCTCTGAGCTGCAATAAATACGGGATAAATTTATAGAGAAATCAGTAAATTACGTCGTACAGCTGCAACGAACAGAGTTAGAAATACAATATCAACCCGCGTTATTTATTGATAGGTACCGTCGCTTTTAAATATTTACGAGCTAACTATTACTCATGAATATGCATTTCCACGGCGTAATAAAGCTCCCTTGTTTTTCCCGGTTGTATATTAATATAGCACAAGCTTCAACATTTCCCTAACGTTTATTGTATCTATCGCCGATGTTGGTTGAAACAGCTAATAAAAAAACAAATATTAATAGCTATTCGTGAACAATAAAAAAATTAAGAATTGAAACGTTTCGCGCATTTTCCGTGTACCATTAAATTATCAAATTCTGAAATGTTTTATAATAATGCCACTATAGATGTCTGGAGAAAATGGATTTTCAGGTAATAGCCGATTAGTTACATGTCTTTCGCACACGCGAACAATGGAAGTTTATGTGAAGAAAGGATAATTACGCGGTAGCAGGTCGGTTAGCTTGAGTGATTTTTGGTTTCTCTTTAGCCTCGTGCCATTCTTTCAACATCAAGAGCTCGCTTGTTCCCGGAAAGAAGTGACGAACGATGCGATGTGAACAAAGACCGATCACCTCTCTGAAATGATCTCGAGTATTCTGAGCTTCCCTCTGTGTAAATAAGACAATGTAATGACCACAATGCTTCCACAGAACGCGGATCGTTATAATAAGCTGTCGGACTGTCTCCTCTTGCATTTCCAATTAACACATAGGTGTCGTGAATTTCGTCGAGGAAGTCCCTTATTTAGTCATCGCGAGGCAAATTAAAACTGACGTATTCTAATTTTAGAATGGAATTGTGCTTGTAATAATTTTATGAATAATTTTTACGCTCTCTGCTGTAAAAGATAAAAGAAATGTGACGATCTCGGTGACAGAATCCGAAATATCTTCCCCGGAATACATCACCTCATTTTTCTTAACCGCAAAATTCACTTGCGCCCTGCGCTCGCACACAACGACACCGTATTTTCCGCGGCGGATTGCTCGGTCATTGAACGTTCCAGCGAGTAAAAGTGCCGCCTACGACAAAGACTCGTCGCGTAAAAAGCCTATACGCCACATTTTCAATCCTCCTCCCCGACGTGGTGTCGGCGCGGCGCCCGCGCGCAATCGCTTTTTTTCTATTTTGTCGCCCGTCGCGGAAACGCGTTTCACGGTGAAACGCCTGAAACGCGTTCGCGAGCGGACAAAGCAAGATAGAGAAATGACACGGTACCGCAAAGCACCGGTCGAGTTATTTTCACCGGTCGAAAGTGGAGTAACAGTGGCAGTGGCCTGCATGGCTCCGAGAGCTGAATGCGGGAAATTCAAAGCAGGATATATTTTTAGAGGTAGACAAGCCCATTAGGCGCCAACATTGCCGAGTGTGTTAGCGGTTAAACCCCTTCGGCCCCAAATCAAAGCCAGATAGTTGTCTCGCCGTCGCGTCGACTGGATTGCGATTGCTTTAGAATCCGATCTTTTTGAAGTTCGGGCCAGCCCTGGTCTTTTATCTCTCCCAGAGAATTCTGTCTTAGGTCGCATGGAAAGCGAAATATTTGCATTCCGGACATGCAAATACCGTGCACTCGGTCTGCTTTTTATTTCTCAGCGTGCTCGATGCTCCCCGAGGAACAATCTTTGCACAGCAGTGCGTTGCTCTCATCGAGTAATCCAACACGATACATTTTCTTCGTTCTCAATGTTACTAAATCAAATACCTGTATCCAAACAGTCAGAGGCAGGTTCAAAAGTCAAGCGGAAGCTAAAAGTGACCCCGTGCAATTTTATTTTGCTTTCAAACGATTGTTTTTAATCTCGTCTCGCTTAGTTAGTTTATCGGTTCAACTAGTCTCTCGTCGATCTAACGTGGACGTCACAGCGAATTGCACCGCAATCTCGGATAAACCAGCCTCCGCTGGATGATTCCGTAAAATCTGGTCTTTGGCGAGTCTAACATTTTCATTCGTCGTCCACACACACGGCGCGACGACCGCAGTTTAATTTACGGTGCCTCGTTGCCAGTCGCTAGAAACGCCCGACCACAGAACCACAGCGGGCTACAAATATGAAACCCGTCCGTGAACGAGAATTCTCAAGATCTAGGCGCACCCCCCGGGGGGGGGGGGGGGACTTGTGGACAACGCCGTTATACGAGGCGACGTAATTTAATCTTCATCGAGCGCGGAATTTTTCTACCATTTTTAGGAATGTGCACACATACCGACCCGGTTGCAAAATACGCGCGCCAGCAGATATTTCACGTTCCTTACGAAAGAAATGCTGTTAAATATAACGTTTCATAATCATTCGTACTGTTAAGTTTTCGCTGGAATTTCATTTTTTTAGACACCAGCAACAACAGTAGTGTAATTATAATTTTATAACGCGTGCAGGCAGGCCACGACGAAAGAATGAAAAGAATTACTTAATAAAATTGTGAAACATTAGAAAAAAAAACGTATTTTTCCGCAATCTCACGAATATATAATAATTAGCGTAGATTGAATAATATCAATAAAGATCGAGTATAAATCGTAGTTCGTGTCCTTCCGACGTTTAGTTCGTCGAGAATGAGTCACTCAGATTTTGCACGAGCGGAAATCGATGAATGAGCGCTTTCTACTACGAAGGCAAACACTAGCTCTGACTGTGTCATCCTTTCTTCTTGTCGCGATCCTCGTCGGTTGACGACTCGGTGTACACCGAGTACATTAGCAACCACAACATCGGATACCGCGGTTGCTGAAGGGTTCGGGTAGGAACAAGGCCGGGAGGAGGCCGAGGAAGCTTTGACAGCTGTTGGCCGGGGCTTTTGCCTCGCTGTCTACCACTGTACGGAATAGACAAGAACGCGATGGGCCGCTATATGGGCTCTGGATGCTCTCCCGCGTTTCGAGTAACTCCTCGGGCCACTTCAAACGTCGCGTCCATTTTGATTCATGTCGGCGTTTCCATTCACCTCGAGAGAAACGTAATGGGAGCGAACGCGTGCACGTTTTTGTAGCGAGTCGTGATATAACAGACACGATTACGGCGTTTGGAACAACACTTGCGCTCCGTATGCAAGAAGCCCCTTTATACGTATGTCTTCTGCAAAAGTTTCGTACGTCAATTGCAAGCTGTGTCAAGTTTTTTTTATCGAATATTATTCTGTGTTATATTCTCGTCCAGTGGGATTTAATTGTGGAAGATACAGAAAAGACAGTTGGATCGAGCTCAAATACGTTGTCATTTTTAGAAATGGGTTACAACATTACGTCCAGTTTGATTCGCATTAATATAGCATTTAACTAAGTCTGAATACAGAGTCGTTCTCGTGCATTCAAATGGAAATTTTTGTTACGTAAGAATAGAATGGTGGAATATGGATGACATATTCTCTTTGGTATCTGTTTAAATAATTTCCATTGCCGTTAAAATATTTTTATTAGCGTTGGAGATTTATTTCAGGACGCGTATATATATGCCTTGCATATATTATCCGTGTATTCGGAATAGATACTTATATGTATTAATTAACTTCGCCTCTCGTACATCCTTGTTATTATCTCGTAAATAATCCCTCACTCGACGCTAATAAGCAGCTTCCTCTGATACAAGACATTATCTCTAAACATTGCATAAGAGAAGATTAAGGGAACAGCTAGATCGGCCACGATGTGGTGGGCACACGCCCTACATACTCTTCCGGCCATATTGACTTCTGAGGTCATCCAGAATTCCTCACCCTCGCTCTAAGCAATACAGTTCGTTAAACTCGTGAGCGAGAGAGAGAGAGGATGGGGGAGGGGAGGGTGAGAGGATGCCCCCTTATCGACAACGCAGAAACGCATCTTCCACCGTTCCTTCGCAGTTTGCCATCATCCCGCCGGCGAGGAAGAAGAAGGCGAGCATCTCTCGACGGCGTGAAACTGGAAACGCGTCTTCGTCTGCATCTGCGTCTACGTCTTCCATCAATTCATACCCGTCGGCTGGAAATTGAGCCTTAACATTTGCGCTGACACGCTTAATCTCGCCGAGACCGTGCCTGTCGCCTCGCGCGCTCGTAACAGCTCGTAAAATATTTCGGACAGTTCGGCGAAACGAGCAGCCCGTAGCGAACGGTAACGAAGACAAATGACCTTTATCGTCGAAATCAAGCGCGCGATGCACCGCGCGACACCGCCGCCGTCCCGACGTTACATTCGACATTGGTTGCCGCTTTCATTCCTCTCGCAAACACCCGAGATATATAATATACATGGTCGACTTTCACCGCGCGCCGTTAACGGCGATGCCCAATAAATCCACACGTCTTACCCGACGATGAAATACAATGGCGCGTACCCGTGTGACCTCTTCTCCCCTGCGATTATGTGGCATTTATCGGAGGGGGACGATCTTTTTCGTCGGTTCACCCTAATTGGCCCGACGTCGTAACGCCTTGGGACGAGGAAGTGAAAGCTCCCGCCGCGGTGTCGCTATTTTTAACTCTATCCTGTACACGAGCTTGTACTCGGGAATCATTATTAATATCCATTGGCAGCTCCGTGACTCACAGATAACCCGTCTCGAGCACCTCGTCGTCCCTCGCAGAGCCGAGGCCTAGGTGTGTTTGGCATTCCTGGTCACCGCGAGAAACTAGACGCAGCTTGCTAGAGAGTCTGTCTCCCCCGTGTTCGACACACGCGTGCACGCGTGACACCGCTGTTGCACGTGCATCGCGTGCATCGTGTGCGCGCGACACGGCGACGATTGTCCGCGCAAACGAGTTTCGCAACTCCGCGGAGGCTGACGTCATTTAGGACAATGCTCACATAGCATGCACTCCTGGCACAGATTCTGCACGCCTCGCGCCTCAGCCTGTCTCGGGACAATGGAGGACTTCCACTTCCGCCAGTGCGATCGTTGCCAGCCGAGCGGCTATCGGAGACATCGAGAGTGCCGAGAAAATGCGCCGGCACTCGCGCCAATCTTTTAGCAGGATAGTAGTAATTCATTATAATGCATCGAGACACGCTACATTCTTGAGCATTCTTATTAACGGTTAGAGATGTCGCTATATGCACAGTAGTTAACAAAGCATAAGAAGCCAAACACCAAAATAATTCTTGAATACATTAATAGCAATTAAACAGTAGCTACTAATTCGCGATAGGACAGGATGTGTATTGGCTATTTTATGCAAATTGCTCGTTTAGGATTTATTTCTCAAGCCAGACACTTGTGTCGACACTTACGTTCCTTATGATACCGATGTATTTCTCACTTTTCACTGTGTCGCGAGATCGAGATATGACAATGGAGGATATAAAAAGAAAGTACCGAGACAAGAGGGGAACCGAAGCTGCCCCCCGTGATTTCTATCGCTCAGGTTACGGCTATTGTACGTGATACGTGGCACGTTGCAATAGCCACGAGATGGAAAAAATATCTAATAACGGAAAAACGAGAATGCTGGCTAGAGGAGAGGTAACTGGTAGCGACAGCAATACGGGCTGCAGCATGTGTTTCGCGTCGTGTTACTTAAACGGTTTCCCAGATTTCTGCTGTTTCCCTCGTGCAATTCGATCCTCGAGTCTTAACGAGGTGAGTGCTATCTCAATTCGTACGCAAGGTAATAGCGAGAAATCATTAAACTTCGCGACTTGCTGCAGTTTCTTTTCGTCTGAAATCGACATCGTGGTATACAGAGGCGACCGAATATAATATACCCTGCAATATAAAAAAAGAAAGAATAATATTTCAGTACTATTATTAGCTTTGTTTTACTTAACAAGATTTGTTACAGAATAAAAGGCGAAAATTAGTATCTTACGAAACAATTGCAGCATTGCGTAACATTAATTTTATTCATTACAATGGCAACAATCTAATCGCGTTGCGTTACGAATGGATCGATCCCACGCATACTTTCCGTTCAATTCCGATATAATAAATTTAATATCGTAGAAATTGCCAGAATGCACGCCTTTAGTTTTACGTCGGGTGAAGTCGTACGTGTCGGTACAGGGTATCGAGTTGAATTTTAAGACTCGACGTGATCGCGGGCTTCTTCCCTCTTCGAGGCGTGCAATCGGAAATAAAAGAAAGGGTTGCGCATATGCAGGCTACACCGGTAGCGCCTACTAGAAGGAAACATATGTTAATACATGACGTATGTCTCTGTGCATGCCTGGCTCTCGTACAAGTGACGAAGCAAGGAATCGACGTACATGGGTAGAGCGGCGGCAGCGAGCCGCACAATGGCAGCTTTACGTAATCATTCTACGTAAGCTATTATGCTTCCACGTTCTGTCGGGATTCAATTACGCCCTCCACCTTCCCGGTCTCTTCTCCCGTTTCCTCGTCCTTCCCTGTACGAGCTATTTGAGATACTGAGAAACAGTAACGCCTAAGGTGGAACTTGCTCGGCGCTAATATTCTGCTTTAGCTTTAGCACGTTTCGTTCAAGTCAAAATATTATCAAACAAGATTTGTATAATTCTATGTTAATTGAATGTGTGAAATTAAGAAAGAGAGAGAAAGAGCGACGCGTGAAAGTTTTGATAATTAGTATTTTTCAATAGAAATAATTTTGACTGTTCATTTTATCGTATTTTTTTTTCGCGCAATTTTGCAGAGTTGGTTTATTGTACGGCGCGGAGCGTGCGATCGGCCGCAACGCGTGCAAATATCGCGCGACAGTACTTGCGCCCCCGGAAGGAGGACCTTCGTGCGTGTACTTGAATTCGGGTGAGGACTTAGTGGCCAGATCGATGGCCATCGACGCAATCAAGCTACCAGCATGATCCCCCACTTCGTGCAGGCGGCACCCATATGTGATTTTTTTTCCTAATTCCCACAAGCACGTAAGAGGGGACCGCAGGGAGGACGGCGAGTCGAGGGGATGCGCGCGCGGTGATGAAAGAGCCCGAAATCGGGGGACATCGTTCTTCGCGCTATTATTTATCCGAGCTGTCGACCGTCCGATCAGTCATGCCGACATATGCTTAAGTAAGATTACATTTCTACTAATGCCTGCGAACGCGCCGCATATATGTCGACTAATAGGCGCGGCGTAAGAGGGTAGGAGAGCATTCGGTCGCGCGGGAAACATGAAGGTGGGACGGGGAAAAAAATAGGGAAGGGTGGACGAAGTTAGGTCGGCATCGAGTGATATATCGTGCTTCAACGGGGTGGGTGAAAATTTTTTCTTTTTTTAGTCGCTTAATGGTCGCCCTCTCAACAGATTACGCTCGCGCTGTCCCAACTGGGACGATCCCTTATAAAGATTAGTGGCTTATCGCGGAGTATTACTGTAATGCGCCATGGAACACGTATAATGTACTGAGCGTTCCGCATGGAGGCTGCGTTAAATAAGTCTACCGTGTAATTCGAGACTGCGCGCGTGACCCCTCTCACTTCATTAGGTTTAATACCTTTGGAGGATTGCAAAGAGAAACTAAAATGATTGTGACACACGCTGTTGCAAACGCTGCGAGTTGCATACGCGAGCCGCATTCTTCAAAGTTGAAGCGATTTCATTCTTTCCCCTTTATTTGGCGAAAATTTCTCATTTGTGATCGTCTCTGCGCCATTATATCAATTCACGAAGTTGTTCGTGTTAAACAGATTAATATCCACGGGGTGTACTTGAGTTTTACTTTAACCAATTCGATAAAAATGTGCAATGTTCAAAACGTAATCGCGCGTTATCATCATTGTCGAGCTGGTAGCAAAAATCGGCGTGAACGATTTCATAACCACTGGGACATATAAGTAAATTTTTTATTTTGTAAGTAAGCTCGATGATTTAGCATGCATTGCATTACTGAAAACGATATCAACGAAAAAATTAAAAACAAAAATAATGTAATTGTAAAAGGGTTGAGCAACGATCATCAATTTCGCGATTTCAATAGAACACTTGGTATCCGTAACAATATATCATTGCTAACCACTGGGACATATAAATAAATTTTTATTTTTGTAAGTGAGGCTCAATGATTCAGCGTGCATTCTATTACCGAAAAATATATCAACGGAAAACTTAAAAATAAAAAATAATATAATTGTAAAAGTGTTGAGCAACGATTATCAATTTCGCGATTTCAATAGAACACTTGGCATCCGTAACAACGTATCATTGCTGATTGTTTTTACAAGAGAAACCTATTCGCAACCTGCTGAAATGCAGAAGTAACATCGATGCGAGGCGGGGGAGGGAGGGACGGTACGCGAAACCTAACAAAACCTGACGTAACGTCGAGCAACAATATGAAGCGGTACCGATACGCTCCGAAAAAGTTTCTTCCCCCTCGAGTGTTTGATGTGCGAATCGAAACACGTGTCGTCGTGACGGTCGGGATGCACCTGGTGCGTGCGTACGCACCTCCGCACGCGGCACAATGGGCCGCTAACAAATTTAGCGGCGGGGGGGAATAGGAAGGCTTTATGGCGAACACGAGCGATCTTTCTCACGCGATGCCGCGTCGCAGCCGTATGGATATGTCTGGATGCATCATTTACGATCGTACTGTCTGCGGCGGAACTTTTTACGCGAAATTTATCACGCCCGACGTGGGGCAATATTTTACGGCTTATTCGATTTGCACGGTACGGATAGTGCTACATTCATACGGATTAAGATATTTACGGTTAATCAATTGCCCCATTATGTAGAAAGATTTATTTAATAACATACGGAAAATAAGTAATGAATTCTCAAGCGATCAATTTGACGACTTAATAACAATGTACTGTTAAAGTTTCATAGCGCGTATGCGTATGGTGATCGCGCACGGTGCTGAATGTCAAATGCAGTAGACTTTAGAAGGATGAAATGTATATTGCGTGTACTTCGCGTTGCGGAATGCGTATTGCGTAAAATATTGATTATGCAGGAATGATGGAGCTCCGATAGTTATTGGACGTATCCTCCTGCTTCTGCTAACTAGATATTGTCATATTGTCGATTAATAATCCGTCGGAGGCTATGTATCTCGGGATAATCGGTCCATCAGCCGCAGAATTATCGATAGGCATTTCTTTATCAGATTCCCCGTGCGTTGCCGTACCTCTTTGAGCGTGATGCCACCGCCGCAAAAAAAATCCTGTCAAATGCAAGCGAGCGTACTTGCGTCATTCGAAGGCGTCGTTTCTGCGCGTTCGCGAAAGGATCGATGCCCGTAAGGAAACGGACACACGTGACCGTCCTTACCCAATACTTAGGCGATGATCGCGCGACTCGATAAGGGAAAGTTCACTTGTCCGTGCCTCGTAGCCAAACGGACGATCGCGGAGATCGATAGGTTGCGCTGCGAAAGTCGATTCAAGTATTTACGATGTCGGAGGAGTGCTTTCCTCTCGGCACGGAAATGCCGCCGCGCGAATTCGCGTTTACGTATGACGGGATGCACCGTTCGCACTCGTATACGCGACAAGCAAAATGAAGAGAAATTTCAACAAGTATTAATTTACCAATATATAGTACAAGTTTTATTATTATATAATAAGGAGGGTCTTAGAAAAATACAGGTTTTTTCTTTCGTGAAAAATTCCTCGTACATGTAAAAAGAAGAGTATATTCATATTAATTCATAAGTATTTTATTTAACAAATTAATAAAATTCGTATGGCTCAAATGTGATAATCACAAATTTGAAGGAATAAAGGACTAACAAAAGAGCCGTGACAGGGTGTTAATGTCTAAATATTTCATATTTAGGTTCAACATAGGGCCAAAATTTCAACTCGGGTCTTCTTATTTTCTTTTCTTGATTAAATAGCATTTGTAAATAAATTTTTGAGACTTCACGATTCTAAAATCAATAGTCTTGCTAAAATCTAAAGTATGTACACGCACCGGCATAAATGCTGTCCCTATCCTTGTGAGGTGCACGCACACAACTACAGGGACTCTAGTTGTGTGCATGCACCTCACAAGGATAGGGCCAGCATTTGTGCCGGTGCGTGTACAAGTACAAATGTTTGTGGAACATTCGCTAAAGGTCTATAGTCATACATTTCGATTTACATAGGCATAGTATAGATCGCGACAATACGAACACGCCGGTGTTGTATTGAACCTCTTGTGTCATTCTTGGTTCGACAACGGAATGCATGCTGCGAATCTGTGACGGCGCGTGATAACAGTATATTAAAAAGATAACATCCTGATGAAATATACCCAAACAGACATGGAACGTTTTCTCTTTCGCGGAGATGTTTCTGAAAACATCAGAGCCTTCGGTCCCTTCTCTTTTAGTGAACGATGATATCGTTACAATTTGACATCGGATGCGAATGGCGAAAGTGACGATAAATGCGAGAGAACGAAATTTTCCATGATCCGGAGTTGACGGTGCTATTTTCGGAAGCTGACACGTCGATTAGCTCCATGGGAGCTATGTGTAGGGGAGAAATGTGACGTGGAGTAAATTGAAAAAGATGTTGATAACACGTATTAATATCAGAACATGAGTTTGCGATCGAAATGTAGAACAAGTAAAATGAGTTTGTCGATATATTTTTTTTCGATTACGGCGCTCTTCGTTAGGAACTTGAAAGGTTACATATCTTAAATTATTCAGTAATGAAACTTAACTCGCTGTTTCCTGTCAAATATTTAGAATTGTTAAGAAAATGGCAGAGTCTAAAGTGTTACACGGACCGAGCGTATATCAGAGTACCAAAGTGGAAAACAAGAAACTCATAAAAATAGATATCTCGCTGCTTTAACTAAGTAATCGATCCTTATTCTCACCGTATCATGCGAGAAGGCATACGACTCGAGACAGCCCGAGATATTCACTGTAATTATTGATAAACACGATAATCTGACTACGCGGGTGATGACGGTACGCATGGACGCATCGATAACTCTATCACGCAAGTTACAGGGTGAGCCTTGTATCCTTGTATTAAATTGTATATACACGATGTCTTATCCTCGAGTAACTGCATTCGCACGCCCATCCGGCTTCCCCGCTTTCGACGATGGGGCCTGGAAAAGCCACGGCTTTTCGAAGCAAGGGACGCGCGTGGCGGAGCGTCGATCACGCGGCATTACCGGCGATAGCGATCGGCCGGATCGCCGCCTCGTAATTTCTTCAACATTTAGCACTCCTTCCCCCCTCGTTAGGGACCGCCCGATCCGAATCGTTCGCGCGAGCCGTAAAGCAGTCTATATACGGCGCTCGCGCGGAATGCATACACGGTTCTTACATATACTCGGCACCCCGGGGCTTTCGTAATCATTGCGATTACCGGCGCGGTAATGCGGCGCATTCCCTCTCGCGAACTCCGCTTCGCGATGTCCGTGAACGGTGAGTACGTGACTCCGCCAGCTGGGTGGAAAACGGGCGCATACGAAGGACATGCGTGCGCGTATGTGGACACGAGCCCTCACGCATCCCGCGATACTGACCCCAAAATATGAGAATCGTCGACACACCACTCCCGTTCGTGCTCACTGCTCGGTCGTCACTTTGTTCATTCTTTACGCAAAGGAGCGACAATGCGTTGTCTGCGACTCTCGCAACTAAACTCTCTCGAATGGATCCCGTTGTGCCTAGACACGATTAACGGTGTATAATTCCGGAAAATATTGTAATATGGATAAGGCGATATAATACGCGGCAAATAATGCATAAATATTACACGTTCAAAAATGAAAATTCTGCAGCCATCGATTAATATCCACACTCAGCCGGCATGCGCGTATTTTTAATTTTAATTCGATCGACCCGGTGTTTTGCTATGCATCATATTCACGTTATCCTGTTATCCTCATCGCAACGCGTACCCTTTTAATGCGATTGCCTACTTTCGCGGCACCCGATTATACATAAACGTTGCGTATTATTTACCGACTTACGTAATCTACATACATTTTCATAAATTCTGTACACGTTGTTCGCACATATTTTCATTGCCCGATGCACGTTACACTTCTGTTAACTCCACTTGTCTGATAGTGACCACAAACGGCGAAATGCGTGAATACCTATGGCATAGCGTTAGCACAATTTTCACCAAATTGCTCGTCGATGCCTCTCACTTTCCGCTTGTACTTCCAATTTTGCGATTTGGTCAGTCAGTTGCGGTCGAGTTTCTGGTTTTGGAGTAAAATTTCGTGGCTATTTACGCACGTCAATAACCCAGTATTTATCTGAGCCGTACAGTCAATTAAATAGTTGCGTTCACTTCGTATTATCAAACGCATTTTTTTTACGTGTAAATATCCAAATGTATGGTGGACTTTAAATAGCAGCGATCGCTCTTGTAGAACGAAATTTCGCGTGCATTCTGGAACACATTCGTAGACGAACACGATTGTAGACAATCGTGATTCATGTCGCGCTGATCTTCGTTCTCCATCTACCAATTGGAACGATTTATCCGGATTTGTTTTACGCTTTTTCTCATTGATAGTTTCATAATTCAGACATATAAAATATAAAATTTTTATATTTTTTTAAAGAGTACGATAAGGTATCTTCTGTGATAGAATAAAAATATACAAGAACATAGAATACAAGAAGTTACCAGGAATCCTTTTCTAAAAAAGAGACGTTACCAGCGCGAATGTCATTAATATCGAACAGTTGAGGCCTCTTTTCCACGATACCGATTACTTTCGAAGAGCGGTGTGCTTCACGTCTCTCTTAGATTCATAGTAAATAAAGATTTGCAATTTAGTAATATACATTTGTATCACTTTGAGGTAAAATCTCTAATCTTAGTAATTAGAATTTAAGTAACAACGATTTCCGATACATTTTCTCGAGTGAACAGAATGAATCGTTCATTTAATCAATACCAATAAGTCCGCAGAATGATACACAAAACGTAGTAACAGTCGCGGAACAAGGTAATGTAAAATATTCAGTACAGTATTTTCAATTTCGTAGGTGGGACAACGAACTTTCAACGTTTTTTTGTTGTTTTTCTCTCGGCGCGGTGACGTACGATGTTTTTGCGTGCCATCGTGTACCTGAAGGTCGCGCTATCATTCGCTCGCCGAACGTCGAGCCGGCAGGCAGCAGCGAGAGTCGCTCCGTGTGTCGTATTACTTTTGCGTTATCGGTTTCCGAGACTCGATCGTGATAAATGCAGGGCTAAAACGCCATTGATTTGCACACCTTTATTAGTAACAAGTAACGTTCCTTTATTAATTATTCAATTTCTATAACTTGTAATTAGAAACGAATTGCATGTTGCGGCGACGGCTCTTTATCAACGAATACATAGACATTTCACGGGACTAACTCATCTAAAATATGAATGTGAACCGTGGTACTTTGTCGCGGTTACATCACGTTTACGCACCGCGCTTTTAATTATCTATCGATTTCGTGTAATCCTTTCTGCTTTCGGGAAAAGAGAGAAAGTTGTGTGTGATTTCGGTGTTCGCGCTATAATTCGCTCTGTCGTTTTTCAATATTTCGTGCGTTTCGCGGTATCTCACATCGCGTACGGGAGTGCCGAAATTTCGCGCGATCGATGATTTTCGCGAGTTAGTGTTGTGTGAGTGCAAGCAACAAAGAAATCTGAGAGGAGAAGGAGGCCGAGGAGGCATCGGGCAACAGCGGAGAAATCGGTGAGGTGAGTATCTTACATTTTTATGTTATTTGCTACTTGTGCAAAATAAAGCATCTGTATAATTAATAAAATTAACGATGTACAACTCTGCTGTTGCGAATCGTATCAGTGAGTGATAAATTACTTTTTATTTAAAATTGACGCTGCGCATACAATTACTTCTTTGCATGTATACAAATTTTTTAAAATATACAATGCCCAACTACAAACTGCGCTAGCGAAGCGTGCGTTTTGTCATTTCTAGTATTAACAAAATTTTAAAGTGGAGTTTTGAAAAAGTTGAATTATATTTTGAGAAATTGCACACGTGTACGCACCGGCATACAGCTACGTTGAATTATTAATTCTACGCCAGATGCTTCGGACCGATGATCCGTTTAGACGTGCTGGTCTTCGGGCTTAAGAAGCGTACGCGGGGATCGCATGGCGCGCGATTTCGCCCTGTAATCACGTGTACGTGCTTAATGGGAAAATAGACAAGTGTCGGCACTCGAGCGTCGCGATATCTCGCGCGAGCAGAGAAGGGCGAGAGCACGGGGGTACGCGCCGATTCGAAGGGGCGTTGGTCCGATCGCTTAGGGAAATTGACAAAGAGTCGACAACTGTCAGCGCGCAGCTGGGTCACCGACTTCGAATGCTCGCACGTCGCGTACACGCGCGCGTGTGCACGCCGAAATCTCCCCATCTAAGTTGAGCTTCTCGCCACCCTGCCAACCATCGGTGCAAATGCCTCGCCGGTGAGCGCTCAAAAGAGCATATTTCGCTCACTCCTATCTACCCCTCTCGCGACTCGCGCGACCGTTCCGTTGAAAATCTGTTCTGTTTTACACGAACATGGCCGATTTTCTGTCTCGCGCGGTTTATTTTGCACAGCCTCGAATTACGCTATGTTCATTGTAACGCGCTTCATCTCCCCGTCGTTTTCATCGGCACCTTTTTCTCCTCTTTCTCCTCTTTTTCCCCTTTTTCGGAAAGTGCTTCCGTTCAAAGATTCGAGGACAATATGTCTATCGATTAGGCGACAATCAACTAGAACAACATATCGAGAAATTACTTTACAATCTATGAGAGGATAAGATCTTGTCGAAGCATTATCAAGAAAAACCATCTCTTCCCTTTCATTCATAAGGCGCATAAAACGATCGAGAGCCTGAATTTCAGCCGCGCGAGTTTGTCGACGCAGCTTACACAGAGATAGTTCTGTTATTGCGTCCCATCCCAAGAGGATTCCACGATGCCTTAATGAGATTCGCGAATTTTGCGAACGCCTCGATTCCCATAGAGTCCGAAAACTTTCTCGGTAATGACTCAGGCAACTGAAGACAGTCATTTGGTCTTGATCCCGATTCCACGCGCGCGCGAGTTCACTTGTTCGTGGCCGATTATAAGCATTCGGAGTCGAAAGGCAAGCGAGCAACTAAAACGGAGGAGCGTTATCTGCTTCTACTCCGATGGATATCATTTCACGGGATCCTGAGCAACTCCATCCAATCATCACCCCTGCGAAAAGCTCTATCCGTCTCTTCTCTTTCCGCCCTCCCCCCCCCTCTCTCTCTCTCTTCTCTCTCCTTTCTACCGCGAGCCGTTTCTCCATCTTCGCTTTTGCTGCCTCGTCCTCGACTCACTTTGGCGCAAACTATTGATTTGTTTCATAGCCTGCGGCTCCTATAGCGAAACGTGAGGTAAGGGCTTCTTCGTTCCCTCTTCAGACTAGGGTGGATGTACATACCACCCCTGTTCCAACCATGGCAATGTCGAACGTTGCGATCCAGCTTGCGACATACATATGCGCACACACAGCTGCGCGCTGATTTTCTTTTGTGTATATAATGCGCCCGGCTATGCGCGTAATCCCCATCGATGTCCGCTTACGATTGAAATTTTTTTCCACGGGTTGTCACGTCTGCCCGCGGCGACGATTGCCACGTGCGATAGCCCGATCGATTCGCGGTACACGAGATATAACCCGCATGAGTTTCGAGAGGTGAGAATATTATTGGCAAGCGACAAATGTTCATGAATATTGCGACGTTTCTCGCATATTTCTGTTTCTGGCATTTCATTTTCACTGATTATTTATGCATATTGCATGCTCGTGAAAAATGTGTTCGGCGAGAAATTAAATTATTTCTTATTTTTTTTACGTTAATGTACGCGGGTGCACCTAGGTATGGATCGTAACATAAAATGATCGTAACATAAAATATATTAGCACCCGATGATTTATGCGATGTTGACATCATCATCGAATACTCGTAAATTACACTGAGAAATGCGATGTAATGTCGATTTAAGTGGTGAAACGCATTAAACACGTGATAAGGCGACATGCGTTAAAGCAATACGTTTAAGAGTGGAGCTCGATTTATAATCTACTTTTGCCTAATTATTTTGAGTCGTGTTAGCAATATTTTATAATATTTGTCGCGATCTAGTTACGCGCAATCGGTTAATCTTAATGGTAAAGTTATTAGATAGCTGTTTCTTCCTGGTGATGCAAGCGGACCGGTTCGGATCTCATGTTATGAATATAATTGAGGTAATTCATTGGCGAAAGCACCGTTAATCGCGTTTACGCGGTTGAAACACGTTCCGTGCAAAATGGAGCGATACATTGAAATTAGTATCGTCGGTTTCATATAGCTCGATATTTTACGAGAGTTTAACGATCTCTCATTCGCAACCGTCTTGTAAATATTTAATGAGGCGTGAACGACAGATAGATACATATTACGGTCGCTAAGACGTTTTTAAGACGAGGGCCTGCTCAAGTAGAGCAACTTTGTATTGGTAATGGATACAGCGATATCATCTCGTTATTAATATTCAATAGAAATTGATCAATAACGAAGGAGAAATTGATCCTAATCATTTATTTCAAATATGCCGAACCGTACATTGCTATGTTATTAACAATGTACGGGCAGTATGGTTTGTGCCCTTCGGGGAAAATTATAATTGCCAAAATCTCTTGTCAGTTTTGACGCGTAGGCGCCTATGTTTCTATTACATAAAAGCCGTCCATTATCTTGCCGTGCGTTCCGCCATTTAATGGACAGATTAAAATCCCGGAGGTTTTCATTTCTATAACGAGAACCACTTCGACGTTCGACGAATGAAAGGAAGAGTGCGGCGGTTGTGGAACAGAAGTGGGGTGGTATGAAAAACGTTTGATAGCTCGTACTTGATTGCAAAGGGTGCATTCGGTTGCGGTGGATTCCCGTGGCATGCCTGCTCGTCCATTTTCGGGATAAGATGAGAATTACAAGTGTTCCGTTTCGGAATCCTCTTTCCCTTCCCCGAGGAACGTTGTCATTCCGTGAACACAATAGGAGATGTTTCGTAGGGTAGTCGTTGCTCTTGTCCTCTCTCGTTCTCTATCTCTCTCCATCTCTCTGTCCCTTCGCTTAACTCGACACGGGATGTTACGTTCCTGGTTATGCGAGGGTTCACGCTTACACGGCCATTTCGGCAGGTCGAAGCGTTTTAGGTAAATTGTTTCGCGCTAATGCGGCTAAATCCTGTGAAAGAAGATCGACGTCTTGTGTTTCGTCTGTTGATAAGCGTCTAAGAACGATTGCATTGGGCTTTGAAGACAAAAGACGGAAGATTTGCTAAGAGCTTTTGTAATTATCATTTGTAGAGTATCGACGAGTTAGACCGCACTCTAAATAAAATTTTATTTGAGATATAATTAAGCGTAAAACTTAGTTATTTCATCACGCGTGCTATTCGTTACGCAATGGAGAAGTATTTTCGATATAAATTTTCAACGAGCCGGTTCGTGTGAAAGTCACGTTCCTCGTGGCTGAGACTAATTCTGAAATAAAACTACGAGATATAGTAAAGCATAGATAAAAATAATGAATAGCGGACCGAGTTAACTAGCGTTCTCACGGCGACTTATCGCTGAGAGAGAATTTCCGAGCGTGGCTACGACTCTTAGCTGCAACTTAACCAATTTTCCTCTAACGTCGACATTATATAGCCCATCCTCGAATCGCGCGCCGCGTATTAATCTTCGTTTAACCAAGCGTCCGACTCGCAGATAATGTTTTATCGGTCGCGTTTCTCCGGTAAGTCGATAGCGGACGATTAGGGAATTTTATGGGCTCGTTTGAGGAGAAGAGGACAAGAATCACGATCAGCGTTATCGCGTAACTGCCGCGCGGGACGATATTTCAGAAATCGTTTCACTTTTGGGGGAGACCGCTCGGCGACCCCGCCGGCTGGGTGATTCACTCCCATATACAGCCGCGCGCGAACCCTCGACTTCGTAATTGATTGGTCCTGATACGCCTCCTTATCTCTTAATCCATCTTCCGCTCCCACGTTCCGCTCGTAGATTCTGCCTGTTTGTTATGTATGCCCAGGCCTCTGGCACTGGGCATTGCATTGGGTCGAGCGAGGGGATGAACGCGAAGCGGTGCTGTAAAGAATCAATCCCTTTACAATACGCGCGCGCGTTACACCGGATGTAAATATTTGCGGCAATTGTGTAAATATCGACCCAGGCGCCAACCGTTATCGCGGTACGAGAGTATATGGCGATGAATAATGTATCGCGAGAAACGTTCTTAATAAATGGACGGATGAGACACTTTTCGTCGAGCGATCAACGGCGCTGAAGTTATTTTATTGCGAGAGAATATCGTTTGCTATTTTCAGAAAATTGTGAAAATTAAATATCCTCGCGATCAATTCCTCAAAATGTTTATCTGTCGATATACGGTGATATCGACGAAAACGAAGTAACAAGTGAAAAATTGTGGAGACTTGCAAAAAGTCTATTTTCGAATGACGGTGTTCGACGTGTAAGATTTAGCCTTTCGAGCCTCACGCGAAACGTGTTCGCGGCGTAAAAAACTGATGAAATGAGTGACGTAGGATTAGCGATGCGATGTGCATTGGGACGCAACCACGGTATGATGACGCGCAACAAAGTCGCCGATAGAGCCGCAATTTTACGCGAACAATCTATGCGCTTTTGTACGCACGGACGTTTCGCGGCGAGCGACGAGTCGTCGCGAGCGTGACAAAAGAAATTTTGCGGAACGAAAGTGATTTGTGCCGCGCGCTCTACGTAATAGTACGTGCTCTCGACCTCTCGGGCCGCGAGCTCGATATATCACCGTGGTGGATTATGACGTTTAATGCGGACAAGTTACGTTGGCGTGCATCTTCATCAATTGGTGTGTCACATGCGCCTTGACCGGCCGTTTTGTCCGAGGACAAAACGTGCAGCAGGATACGCTGCTCTTATTGCGAGCATTAAGGAATGAAATTATTGTTAGCACCGCGTAACGTGCGCGGTTGAGGAGTGACCGGCGATGACATTGATAAAGCATCGAGTCGTCAAATGGCTGGAAGGTAATGAATTGCTAGCAACAGCTGAGCAATTGCGGCTCGCAGGTATACGTTAAAAAATGATTAAGAAATAATAAACAACGGATATAGGTGCGACTGATTGAGCCATTGTACCGGGTGGACTATTAAAATAAGATAATCCCGCGGTTTGTTTACGCTTGTTAATTTTCGCACGGGAAATTTCTTGCAAGGAGGTTCCATAGCTGGAAAGAGAGGCACAATGGATGACCGCGGAGTATTATAACATTATAATGCGGACGAGTAACGGCGCCGTCATCGTGCGTCTTCATTAGCGGTCTGGACGTTTATACAAGTGAACGGGAACAAGACGGGGCGGTTTCTTCTTGCACCTTGAAGAAGCGAAATTGCCACGAGGTCATTTGCAACAGTTAAAAGGTGGGAAAGGGATAGCTGGGTTCGTATGGGCGGGTCACGTTAAAGGCGAGTCTCGGATTAATGAAGAGAGACGTTATGGGGGATGCCCTTTCCTAGACCGTGTGATACATCAATGGTTTTTATCGCTCGGCGGATGCCTGATGGGTCTGGCAACGCTACGGCGCACGCGAGCGTTCGTCCCGACCGGCGTCGCCGTTGTCCCGCCGTTTCCGTTCGCGACGCGTTTTAAATTTACGTCAATGCGTCACGAAGAGAGTTCAGAAATTAAACAGGCATCGCATTACGCTGACTCTGTGCGGAGTCTTAATTTGTTTCTGTCATTTGCGATTCCCAGTGTTCGCTTTAACGTCGGTTTTGCAAAGTCTCTCGACGAGTCGGAATTGTTCGGTGGAAATGAAAAGCGTACAGAAATCCAATTAGAGTTTGTTTTGTTTGCAGTGCATTGATATTATTACTGTTATTATTATTGTTATTGTTGTCATTACTATTATTGTTATTATCGCTGCTAATGAGAACGCGGAAATATAATGGGGGGGGGGGGAGCAATTTGTAAATAGCAGATGAAATGAAATTGTAGTTTAATGTAAAGCGAAGCCAATCCAACTTCGTCGCTTTTTTACGATCCCGACTCCAACGGGCCATTAATTCGTTTTTATGTCGAGGTAGTTATTTAATGGCACGTTATATGGGTCAGCGAATCAAGATCGCGTCATTCAGACAGATATATTATTCAAAGGATATTTGCAATCTCGCATACCGAGGGTTGGCCTTTTTAGACACCGACTATTTCATAATACGTTACGCCGGGGTGATCACGGTGAAAGGGCTGATGGTTTCTAAGCGGAAGCGACTGAAACGCGAGCAGCGACGTTATTTGATGATTCTAAAAAGCCTCTCCTCTCGCATAATTCACGGGGTGCGCCACCCCGACCGTCATCTCCTGTCATTTTTACTTCTCTCGATCGTCCCCTTTCAGAAGACCCACGCGGCATCCCGGTACCCCCAACTTACAACACGTATGCGCATTTTGCGGGGTATCTTATTGTCGGAGCCATTGAAGGAACTCCAACACGGAGATCGTTCGCGTGAGATATGCAGAAACTTCCTCGCGTGAGTTTCGCACATAAAGCAAACACGTTGACCAATGGCTAATATTACATAAAATTAGCGATTACAATGTTAAACGTAAAACGGAACACGGCGTTTGAAAAACGTTCGGTGGTCATGGCAAATAATTTCTGCAATTATTTATGCATTTGCATCGACGATAGTCTATCATATGTTTAATTCATTTCAAAGTAACATTTTTAAATGTAGTATTGCAATGAGACGAAACAATTTCTCCCTTTGCTGAGAAGATAATTCGGCGGTCAAAGATATGAAGAAAATCACAGCTTCTCAGGCAGCAAATATAGTACCGTATAAACATATACACGTGTACGAACACGTGTCCCTCAATACCCAGCACTCGGCAAACTTTTTCCTAACGGGGTTGTGTACGACAGACGTCGTCGCAGTCGATGGGGAGAGATCAATTAGAAGAAATCTCGATAACGACGTTTCGCCGGTTTCCCCTCGTTCCCCTCATCGGCATCGGGAAAGCGTAAAGACGCGGAGGTGGGGGCCAGGAGGGATCAAACAGGAAATAAGAAAATGTATATGTACCCTTTGTGAGGTGATTCGCCGCGGGAGCGAGCGAGGAGGGACGAGGTCGATAATGTTATAGCGGATTATATACCGCGTTACCTCGTGCCGTGGCCACGTCGCACAAGCGGAATCGTATGTACGGAGGGACAATAGGGCTCGTGCGACCCTCTTAAAGGGAGGTTAATTGGATCCCATCGATTCCGATCGTACAATGAACCGGGATCAAATCCTCGCTGATTCGGAGAGACGGCGTAACGGTCTCCCCATCCTCCCGACGGCGGTGTCCCTTTTTCGCGCTTTACTCCCCGCGAGCCTCGGCCCTTCGTACCTATCCTCCCTTACCGCCAATCCGAGCTCCTTCCCGCCGTAGTCTAGGTAACTCCCTATCGCGCGAGTTTCGAGGATCCTCGCAATCTTGGCTTTCCGTAGCGACGGGGCCGGGCGCGCACTTCCAAGGATGCCACTCTTCTCCCCGATCGAGGACAGCAACCTTGTGGTGAGCTTTATATTTACAGCGGAAAGTTCTACAAATTAGCGAAACTTCGCCGTATTCTTCCCGAGTACCGATCGGATGAAATTCTGACGATGGCGTTTATTTCTTACCAATTCCTCTCCTCATGCCCGAAGTCATTGTCTAGACTCGAATAAGGGGATTAGTTCGTTAAAACTTCGCCGAGAATACTCGCGATTCCCCACCCGTTGTCCGTCCATGGAAAATTTTACGATGAACTTAAGAACGTTCGAGATATGAACGAAGCATTGTCACACCGACGATGAAGACTTCATTCATTAGAAAGCTGCATATGTGTATCGCACTAAGGTTTGACGATTTGCGTGAACTCAGTCGAACCGTTCCCGCAGTAGCACGCGCGATGCATTGAGACGGCGAAGCAGCAGTTTGATTCACTTTCAAGGGAACAATTTGGTGACTTACCTACCGGAACCCATATAAAGCTGGACCTCCCACCATCGCCAATTGAAGTAAAAAATAAAAAATGTAGTGCTATTTATGTGCTAATTTGTTGCTTTGCATCTAAGACTTTGATGACTTCTAATTTAAAAATGAAAGAGTTCAACAGAGTTTAATTGATTTAGGATAATTTACAGAAATTAATTATATTCTTTGAAGTTTTAGAAAAAAACGGACTATTAAAGAAAAAAGAAAATACGAGCTGTCAAGTATGTAAATTGTCAATGTGATAGATTACTCATAGATTACGACACGTTACTATAAACACAATGCCATGTTTACTGTATAACAGTAAAAGCTGCATTTAGTGATATGCAGGGTTGGGAAAGTTACTTTATAAAAGTATCTAGTTACAGTTACAGTCTTTTCGCTAAAAATGTAACTGTAGTTACATTTACGAGTTACTAATTCTGAAAAGTAACGCGTTACAGTAACTCAAAAAGTAACGAATCGTTACATTGCGATTACTTTCTTGCAATGAAAATAAAAATATTAAATCTGTAGTTGAATTATAATATAAAGTGTCGATAAAGCCTGGATAGCACAAAGTATTAGCGTAGTATTGGGAAATAATGTAAATGCAATACCGTGCAATTATTGATACGCAACATTGACATTTGCGGGATGCGAAACGAAGAAGATTGGTTTTTGGTTCGTGTCGCTACGTGGATTTTTCGCCGAGTTACAGCGTTTTAAAAATCGGGCGCGCGCGCACCATTCATATGAGAAAGCGCGCGAGTTTTACGCACGTAACGTCAGCGTACTACGTCCCCAAAAAAACTGGCATAAAAACATACGAGGCGTTCGGTAGTAAACATCGCCGCGCGAGACGCCGCGTATACGTTCTGCTGCTTCTGAATGAGGATTAAGAGAGATCGCAAGTCGATATACCTAATCGTCAATAACTTCGCACAGAAAAATCGTAGGAAGATGATCCTGATCTCGTTGGAAAGCTAAGATTTCAGCGCTTCTAACGAGATAAGAATGGCTCATCTCGGATTATTAATTTATGAGGCATTATTGATAAATTCCGAGAAAATTGATTTTGTCCCAAGATCGAGAGTTTAATCTTTCGATCGGATGAATCTCTCTCACATCGTGCATTAAATAGCAACACTAATTTATGTTCCTTCAATATTCATTTTTCTATATATACACATATGTAATTGCACAGTTTCTTGTTGATAATCCCCTCCTCGGGTACTACCTTGTCGTGGTGGAGGGGCTCAAGTACCCTGAAGGGTTACTCTCTAAAAATCACTAAGTGATTTGTTACTGAAAACAATGAATATTCACTGATTTACAGTAATGATGCACTGATTAATTTTTAGAGAGTACAGACCCTAAAGACGGGACAACCAAAGGTACCCATCGCGTTCGGGAGTGCCGTATAAAATAATCGCAGTAAAGCTTTGTAACCGGGAGTGTAGAATCGCGCGAACGATCTTTCGCGAGTGTGCCAGAGCACAGTCTGAGAGGAGGAGGAGGCTTCGGATAGGCATCGGGCGTCGTCGGAGCATCTTTGAGGTAAATACTTTTCATTTCGTATAAAATTTATCTTCTTCCTATCATTTATACCACAATTAAAAATAATAATTGGAAAGAGATCACTGTTTTAACATGAATTTTGTAATTGTATGTTACAGACTGCTGGAAGAGTCTCAGAAGGAGTCCCGAAGGACAACCTGAGTGGAGGAGGAGGCCTCGGATAGGCTTCAGGCGCCGGCGGAGCAACTTTACGGTAAATATTATTTTTCCTGTTTTGTAAAATTAATGTTTTCCGGTTTATTGTTGAGTCATTTTATTTCACCATAATTTTAAAATAATTAAAAAATTAAGATACATATCTTTTGTGGAAAATCTTTCACGATATAATCATTTAAATCTAACTGAATAAAAAGTTGGATACGCGTTGAAATTATATTTTGCAAAATTCGTTTTGTTAAACACTGTTTTTTAATATAAATTTTATTTTTGTGTTACAGATAGACAACAAACAACAACTCCGCTGCTGCGCGTCGGGTCGGTGAGTGCGAATTTTGTTTATTAAGGAAACGAATCTACACCTCGTAAATCGTAGTTTGTAGATAGTAGATCGTAAATTGTAGATCGTAGTTAAATATATCTCGTAGATTCGTTTCCTGAAAATGGATAGGTGATAATAATAAAATAATTACGGCATTTAATGTTTTATTTAAAATATTCAACATATCGGAAAAGAGTGGTAGAGATTTTTAAAATTTACGGGAAATATGATAAGATTGAAAACCTTGTTGGAGAACCAGAGTTAATCCTTGGTTTTCTTTGTCACAGATCCCCGGAAGCAACAGTTTTGGCACGAGAGCGCGACGTCGATTCGCGAAATTAATATAAAAAAAGAGAAGAGTTTATGTATATATCCTTCTCCATAAATATTCTCCCATTAACACTACTAATGGAAGAATAATTTTTATTTCAATAAAACTGAAAATATACGAGATTGCATGATTTGAGAAACGATCGTCGTTAACTCCCTGCCGAAATGACCGCTATCGGAGGTAATCCAGAAGATCTGGAATTCATTCTTTTCTGCAGCAGGGCCTTTAATTTTCTTTTACACTCTTTTAATCTAATGAAACTCTATTGCTCATATTACGATATGTTGAATTCACTTTCCATCTTGAGTTGTTGCAAAAATTACACAAAATATGGCTTAGCAAATACAGTCTTGCTGTATTTGTCGAGCAAATCTTTTGTAACCTATCCATTTATTTTTCATATTTTCTATATGTGGTTTGATATGTAATATGTATTGTCAAGATGCGTATCGCATGAACGACATGCACAATTACACGCATCTTCGCGGTCGGCTTACGCGGTCGGTTTTTGCGATCGGTTTTTCAGGAAAAAATTTTAATTAATTATTAATTACTTAATTTTATACGTATTATAAATTTTAATTTATCGAGAAATATTATTAAAATTACTTTAACGCGAAGTAAATTTGTTTTCTATATCTATTCGACTTTTGAATTCTAAGATCATTTTACGAAGAGATGATCAATATGTTTAAATAAATAACGGAAGTAAAAATAAATTTGATTCGTACATACCGTACAGTTTTTTAATTAATATTTTTCTTTTAATTAACTTCTCGTGGTCGTGCATTTTGCGATACGATCCTCACTCGTATATTCGAACCGTACGAAATATTTGTCGGTGACGATAACCGACTATGGAAGGAGTCTTCTTCCTTCCTGATCTCTGGTCAAAATGACCAGACTGTATGGCCAGGAGCAACGAAAGGTAGGTCCAATCTGGCCCAACGCAAGATTCAACGAGATAAGTGGTCCTTCTTGACCACGATGATGAAATGTATAAATATTTATTTAGATCTACTTGTACCTATATATCTTTTTATGTGCTAAAATTCGGGTGGGATATTCTTTTCTACATTTTCTCGCGCCTGTATGCGAGATTGGAAAAAACTAAATTAAATCAATCTCAATCGCGCGTGAATTAAAATCCCAAATTATATCCTTAATAATCGCGTCGCGGTTTTTATTTGAAATAAATAAATTTTAGTTAAAAATTTGTATGTTTGTTTAAACGGGTAGGTAAAAAAATGGTCAGATAGGACTATAAAAGTGAATCGGTATACGAGTAGATACGAATTCGGGTAGGTAGGAATTCGGGTAGGCAGGAATTCGGGTAGACAGGGACAGGGAGACATAATTTATTACGTCGTAGACGTAATTGTCGTAGACATAAGTAAATTGTATGAAGAAAGATAAATAATAAAAATGTTAAAAATCGTATTGTAAAGAAAAGAGGACCGCTGAGTGGAATCAGCGGGGGCGGCGGAGGGCCTCTTTAGATTAATTTTTCTATTGTATAAAATTTTAAGTTGGTCTAAAATAATCTTTTATGCGATAGATTTTCGTTTGTGCATTTACGATACGATTTTTTGTTTACACATTTATAAAGAATGATACATATTACTCTCTAAAAGTCAATCAGTGAATTATCACTGAAAACGATAACTATTGAATTATTCAGTGGTATACTTGTAACTGTGAGTCAGTGAGTATTCACTGTTTTTTGTAATAATCCACTGATTGACTTTTAAGGAGTAGACATAGCTACATGTTTTATATTGTAATATAATATATTATAAAATTAATTGTGATGAAAATATAGCAATGATACAAATGTCAAAAGAAAATGATTGTTGTAAAGAAAAGAGGACCGCCGTTCGAAATTGGCGGGGGTGGTGGAGGGCCTCTGCAAGTTGGTCTGTTTTTACGGTTAAAATAAAAATAAAAATTTAGAGTTAAAAGAAAAGTATTATTTTATTTCTAATTAGAAAAATGTAAAGTTGAATTTAACGTGGACGCAATCTTAATGATATCCGATATAAACAGTTCAATCTTGCATGAAGATAAAAGTTATTTATGACAATAAACAATAAATGTGGGAAATTGAATAGCCGTCGCGCTGATCTTTACTGTGTGAAGTATATTGCTATATTCTCTGTGCACAATAGTTATTAAATTATTATTAGATAAATGTAATTAGAATTTAGTTGTGTAATACTGGAGTATTATTAGATGATATATAAAGCTAGAACTCAAATGTGTTTAAGCTGCAACAGAACATCGTTTTAAAGTTATTAAAAGATTTTACTTCGATAAAAGGATATAGCGAGGTTCAAATTCAAGAGCTTTAATAATTATATTAAGCCTATTATACATAATAGGCTCCTGATATTTTTTCCTAGATTTCATATCATTTATTCTTTTTATGTGCGTTTGTACATAAAATACATAAAGTACATGATATACGTACTTTCAAGACGTAGACAACGTCTGGCCCAACGAAGAAAGACTAGATACGACGAAATTTTCGAACAAACAAGCGCGGATTTTAGAGAAATGATCTGAATATTCTCTACGTTTTCTCTGGCTTCATTTTCGGAATAACTAACTGTAAGTAAAATGAACTACCATTTCTTTCGAAACGCCTATCTATAACTTTATAAAAAATATCCCTTCACGACGCGAGACGTTACTGTGCCTCTTGATTCTACACGTTAGTCTCATTACGTTTATCATTCCAATGCAACATTCCAATGACTCCTACTTTTGTAATGCCGACTGTTTATGATTTATGAAGGAAAAAATATTAAGTAGAAAAAAATGTGTCATCAACCAATTTAAAACTGGACTTGAATGAAATCTTGAAATGGCTCCAAGCACTGACCGACGTGGTCTGCGACACTGTACGATAATTTGTAACTTTCCGTGAAGCAAAGTGTACTTCGCACACAAACACACATGTAGCACGCGATCGATAAAAGATACATTAGATACATGAGGTACGACACGACCGCGAGGTCACGCCGGGAGATACACCTCGCACGCTCTCGACTCTAATTAGAGCCTAACTAACGTACATCCTGTCGGTTCCGTAAAGTCATCTCGATTTCGAGATAATACGCGGCAGAGTCGGCGATGTTATAGCAGCGGCCGAGAAAAATGAGCGCCCCTAAATCGTATTGGTCACGGTCCTTAAGTTCGCCATGGCCACTTTGCTGCGGTTAAAGTCGCGAGTTCTTGCCGCCGAAGAGGGAAAGATGGAGAGCGAGAAGGTACAACGCGGATACGAGAGTACGAGGCGGTCTCCGCTCCGGGGGGTAGGGGTTTGGCAGGGGGAAGGGAACACCGTGGAATGGTGGGTTGCGGCGTTTCTACGTCGTTCTTTCGCCTCTCTTCCTTCCTCGCCCTTCCGCTCCCGACAGATGAGAGAAGCCTGCCTTGATCCGAGACGTCAATTTTCTTCTTACCGACGCGAATATGCGGGGGCACGCGGTGGATCGCGTGTACACTCCCCGTTCCCTGTGCTCGCGAGAAGCGCGGACTCGCTTCCTTCTCATTGGTTATACTCGGTCCGATTAACACGTTCGTGGAATATGTCGGAAAATGTTATTAAGGGCAGGTAAATTACAAGAGACACCATCCAAGTGCAAATATGCAGAAAATGAGCATATTTCTTTGCATATCTGCATATCTCTTTGTACGTGTTGGATAATCTTAAAATCACTTGTTGAGGTGTGAAGAATTATTTGCCGGTATAAGTAAAGTATTCATATTTAATACTTGACATATTATAAGAAAATGCATATTCTTTTTTAACTGATACAATAAGCTAGAGGTTTTCTCTTAATCACTCCATTCTAACTATTCCCATGACTCCTATTCTCGAGTGTCGATTTACAAAGCGCAAGAACGCACTCTCGTTATTATCGAAGATATCACTTTTAAATCAGATACACGCGGCACGTGTTTCCCGACTGCTTTATCGCCAACTCTCTACTATCCTGGGATACAACATATTATATATTCACAGTCAGTGTACCATTAATAATCGTTATCCCGACATTCCCCTGCCAACAGCGCAGTGGGTAATTGGAAATCGAGAATAAAAGTTCCGTGGGGTGAAGCCCCGAAAGTCCCATCGGTGGTATAATTTTCACCCAGGAATGATCCACTGGATCCCGCATATTAGATATCCCCCATGCGAATCGCTCAGAAATGTATACACCAATATATTACCCTAAATATATCTTACTACTTTAAGGACTTACCTTTGCGAACCAACTATAAACATATCAATCACAAACTCGGTTAAAGCGGTAATCCATCAAATATCGACAGTCTCATTATTCCGACGGAGAGAGCTTTCTGAAGATATATCTAGATGATTTACTTATTGATTTCCACGCGTCTTTTTAAAATTCCCCACTTGTCAGAGGGTAGTAGGATACGTTTTAAAGTCATATATAATTCTTTTATAATTGCAATGTGATAATGGAAATGGAATAGATGATCAATTCTTCAATTCAACAAATAATTTAAGGTGACGTAATAACGCACTACTTTAAAGCTGGCAATAAAAATCTGCTACAATGCGCCTTAAATTGTATTAGTGTGATGTAAGTATTGCTTTAAATCGTAGCAGTGCGCGAAATTGTAGCAGCTACGAAAATGAAGGGCACCGGAAGAGTCTCGTTGCCGACGACACATCGCGGCACGTGCCGGACGACGCTGCGACACGTGCCGCGCACACGTGACCGAGGAAACCTATCCCATGTGGCATCTGGAAAATGTAGTACGTAAGGAGTAACATGACTGTTCTTGTTGATCGCGTTGGTGCTTTCACGCCATTTCCACTTCGCCGCCCGAGCGCGCATTTATAAAACGTGCATATTGCACGTAGTCCACTTGGGTGAATCATTTCGTCTGCGTTTCCCAGAACGTTTTGAATGGAACAGTATAAGAATAATGTATTACGATTTACTTTTCTGCATCGTACATTTCCGAGAACCGGTCTTTAGTCTTCTATTTATTTTACGTTACATTTTTAACTATCAACGTCGATATTATGCTCACAGAAATTATCACAGAAATTACGCGACATAATTCTTCTCTGATCGGAAAGTAGGCGGCAGAAATTTAATTTAACAAATGCCAGGATTAGTGGTCGTGAAGGAGGTAGAGATATATGGCTCCAGACCTCTTCTTTATGCATTGAAATTACGAGTACCTCCCGTGTAGAGGCCGTACGTTATCTTATCTCCATCCGATAACACCTGTGACGAAGTATTTTTTTTTATCGCGGCCTTAATGCCCTATTATTTCGCTTCCCTGAGCTCTTTATAGCGTTTATCGGCATACAGCGGTGCGAAAACTTTATTGCCTTCTAATCGGCGTCCCACTTGGCACGGTATGCCACGATTGCTGTTTCGTGTTTCAAGATTACGTTGGGAAAAATTCGCGCTTTATGACGACACGGAGCGATCACGCGGATTTGCCGTCACGGTACCTTCGGGCTGACCCTCTGGCGTTTTCCTCCTCGCCCTTCTCTTTCTCTCTTTAATGGTCTCCGTCGTGCGAAGCTACTAAAGATAGATGCGATTATAAGATCGTACGCACGTTTGAGCAACGGATCCCGGGCCTGATCCTACGGGGTTGCAATCCCGATTCAACGCTGTCTTTAACAACTCACTTATCGCAACGTTCTGGGAGGTAACGATTAGAGGCGTTGGACGTTTCTCGAGATTGCAAGCATGCTCCTCTCGTCTCGCCTCCTCGTCGCGCAGGGTGCGCGACTACGTGCAAAATGCGCTAACAAAGCTACGCACGTTTTGTAAATCGGGGTCTCACGTTGTTCGCATCGGGGTTATCGTTTATACGGATTGCGTGGATCTCTGGGTAGAATGTCTGGTTTTCAAACTGGTTTGCGAGTTTTGCTAAAGGAAAATATCAGTACGCCTTGTATTTTTCTGTGGTATAAATTTATTTGTACGTAAAATTAACAAGTGATAGTCAAGAACTTACACGTGATAGATAACAACTTACAATTAAAATAGATCGAAAGTTGCTGCGTGCTGTCTAAGAAAGTTGACACGAATAACGGGTGGGAAGTGAACGAGCTAAGCAACGCAAATCTATCGTTTATTATTATTATAAATCATCGTCCATAATTTGATATTTTTCTTCACTGCTATTTTATTAGCCAAAGAAACTCCTGCATTTTTTTATGGAGACACGATTTGCGTTTTACCCACGGTTTATTATTCCGCGTTCCATTGCCTGGACGTCTGCCGGAAATATCCCATTATACCTCCGCGAATCATCAGTGACGCCGATATCTCTGCCTACGGCCAGCGACCGAAGGGGGGAAAAAATGCAAATCGCGCTTTACGATATGCCTGCCGAGTATCTCATCTAAGGCCTCTGATGGCCTATTGGTGGGTGTTTAATAACCCATTCCGGTTTTGATAGATAGATACTGACTTACACAGGCAAATCCGTTGCTCGATACTGGGTGTACAAGACTGCACACACGTGTCCACGACGCGAACAGGGCACACACGTGTATCCTTCGCTATGTCGGGTAACGTGTCAACAATTAGAAGGATTAGCGCCCGAGAACGCTCGGAACTGATACGGTCTCTCGTCTCTCCCTCTCTTTCCCTCTCATCGTCTCTCCGTCCATGGGTTTTCAAATCGCGGCTATCAGAGATAGATTCGAGGAATCTGTATAGAGATCTCCGTGTTCGATCATTAAGCAGATCCTATCGGGATTGTAAATTATTTAGTCATTCACTCAATGTCCCGGTCGATTATCTGGGGGAAATACCTTCTGACCAGAACGTCGAACGTCTTTGGTTCGCTGAAACTTAACCAAACACCCGTTTGCGTGTTTCGCGGGAATTCGGGATAACTTGCGAGGCAACGTGTTTGAGAAAGCTGCATTCTCCGAAGTTTCCAAATAAGGAAATTAAGGGATTACAACATTTTAAAGTCCAAAAAAGCCAATTTTTGGTGATTTTTTTTCAGGAATATAATAAACGTAAATGAAAATCTGTTTATTCCTATTTATTCGCTATACATTGAAGTATAAAGAAAATTTTTTATGAATTTTTTTCAACAAAATGGCGGCGCCAGAGCCTTGGATCTAAAGTGAGGAAGTCGCCCTACGGGCGGAAACTAAGCTCCCTCACCCTTTGAGCTGGAACAAAAACCAAAGATTTTTGACAAATATATAACATTTTCTTTCGAACTACGTGTGGATTTTGTGATAAGTTGAAAATTGTTGTTTTTACACTTTTGTGCAAAATGTTTGTAGTGAAAAGTGCAACTTTTTTTTTCCAACGCACACCATTTTTACAAAAAACGGTTTTTTCGCAAAATTCATACGTAGTTCGAAAGAAAATGTTATATATTTTTAAAAAATCTTTGGTTTTTGTTCTAGCTCAAGGGGTGAGCTTCGTTTCCGCCAGTGGGGCGACTTCCACAAAGAGACACTGGTTCCATAGCTCTGGCGCCACCATTTTGTTGAGGAAAAATTTATAAAAAATTTTTTTTACACTTCAAAGTATAGAGAATAATAAGGATTAAACAGATTTTCATTTACGTTTATTATATTTCTGCAAAAAGTCACTGAAAATTGGCTTTTTTGGGGGCCCTAAAGTGTCGTAACCCCTTAAGGTTGTCGAGAATGAATTCGGCGATATTAGGATTTTTCTGCAAAAGTAGGTACATAAGATCGCGTTGTCAGATGTAATTTCCCCGTCTAAAACTGACTGTATTTATGTTGTAATCGTAGTTAGCGGTGCAACTTATCGGTAAGTTTATCGCAGAGAGAAAGAGAGAGAGAGAGAGAGAGAG
>NW_011967222.1:2346499-2361108 GCF_000949405.1 Vollenhovia emeryi | reverse complement strand
TTCCGTCCTGGACGTCCTTGTGCTATTTGGGATATCTTTTTAGAATAAAACGATATCGCAAGGACGTCTCTGTTACGTCCCATTGCATGTTACGTCACATTAACATTATTTTGGGACATCACAAAGATGTCTCTTAGATATTAACTTGAGATGTGATAAAAGGCGGACATTTGGATATTCCCGTGATATCACACTGATGTAATTTGGATATCTCAAGATATCTCTGGGATATGGGATATTCTTAAACAGATATCACACTGATATCACTGTGATGTCGCTGTGCTATGTGGGTCGCTAGCACGCGGCCTGTTAGCGCGCAGGCGCCTCGGATCTTACAATATGCAATACAGAATAACCAACTCTGCAAACAAATAGAGAGTTAAGATGTTTCATTTTTATAGTTGGCACTATTGTTATCGTTACACTGCTACCGTTTACACGTCCTTTTTACGTCGATGTAGTAACTCTAATGGCTCTTGCAGACCAGCGCGACGACGCGACGCGCGACGTGCGACACGCGACGAATCGCAAGAGTAAAATTTTCTCTATTCACACCAACGCGATGAAATCTTTTCATAAGGTTTATCTAATATTATAATCACATAAGTAACTAAAAATGATCGATTAAATAATAAAACAAGTATCAATCATGTTCTATTGCTGTTTAAGTGTTCAGTGAGTAAAGGTACGTGTTCATGGTGTCGCTCGTCGCTAATATTCAGCGACAAACAAGTCACGTGATTTCATTTCTCGCTAACTTCACCTGTCGCTCGTGTAAACGGATTTTAGCGACGTCGCTCTCACGCAAATATGAGAGTTTGAACATAGAACTGGAAGATGTAAGTACATTAAATAAATAAATACATACAGACTTTTCTAATACTCATTAGATTAAAAACCCGAGATTAAAACATCGAATAAACGATTGCTTATTTTTTATGTTTTTCTTCTACGGGAACGCTGCGAAACCGTTAGGTTATTTGGTATGTCTTCTTGTTTCGCCGTCCCATTTACAGTGTTTTTGCTGTGCCCTTGATAAACTGATAAATAAGCAGCATCTTCTTCCAGTCTTCTCTCTTGATAATGTGAAACGATTGCTTGTTATAATTTTAAGATTAACTGTGATGACATGTACATACAGCATGCAGAATAAGGATTGTTAAAATTGAAATAATTTAATGAAATTTTCAGGTAACTGTTGTATGTACACGCTTGTGGAATATGCAAACTAATTATTGGTGAAAAAAGTATACCGACGTATAGAGGAATACACCCGGCTGTTTATTGATGACAACTTTTATTTCTATCCAGGTATAATATATACTTATATCCATATATGTATATATACATATATATGTATATAAGTATAACTTAACTTAAGTATATATTATACCTGTTACTGGATGAAAATTTTATTAAATTATTTCAATTTTAACAATTTTTATTCTGCTGTATGTACATGTTATTACAGTTAACCTTAAAATTATAACAAACAATCATTTCACATTATCAAGAGAGAAGACTGGGAGAAGATGGTGCTCATTTACCAGTTTATCAAGGGCACAGGGAAAATACTGTAAAAATAGGACGGCGAAACAAGAAGACACACCAAATAACCTAACGGTTTTACGGCGTTCTCGTAGAGAAAAAAAATAAGCAATCGTTTATTCGATGTTTTAATTTCGGGGTTTTAATTTATTGAGTATTAGAAAAGTCTGTGTGTATTTATTTAATGTATTTACATCTTCCAGTTCCATGTTCAAACTCTCATATTTGCGTGAGAGCGACGTCGCTAAAAGTTGAGTTCAATCCAACTTTCCGAAGGCGTCGCTAGCGACAAGAAAGCGGACAAAAATGGGGAATTTTTGGGTCACGTGACCACTTATCGCAGCGACAAGCGACATCGTGAAATCGTACCTTAATTGTAGCTATTATTGACCAGCGCGATAACATTAAGCGCGACGCGCGATTTCCATGAACGTACCGCTTTCCTCAACGTCACATCCGTCGCAATGAGAGACGCGACGTCGTGACAAAAGTTGGTCAAGATTGAACATTTTGTCGCACTCGACAAGCGATTATACTGAACTAGGTGCGTTCGGAAACATCACCCGAGTGCTTCAGCAAGCAACATAAACAAACCTAAAAAGTACGTACCGTGGTGAGACATTTACGTGACTGAATAAATTAATATTGATATAATAATGTCGGACTATGAGAATCGGGATTATGAATATCAAGATTATGAATATCTCGAAGACGAAAGTTTAGAATTGGACATAGAAAATATAAATGTAAGTATAAAGAAATATTAATTGATTCAATACGCGGAATTAGAGATTAACTAATATGTTACTAAGCATATCAATACTTGTTAAACAAGATTTAATTTAAATAAGTGTATTTATACATAAAATTTTCAGCCCGATGATTCTCAAAAACTTAACTCGCAAGTGTTTGAAGAAATGTTAATACTCGAAGTGCAAGAAAGGCCATGTTTATGGGATTAAAGATTAAACATACAACAGAGAGGAATGAATATGATACGAAAATCTTGGGAACACATAGGTCGAGCCCTCAGTATGTGTACTTATATTTCTCTGCATTTTATTAATTATAAATTCATAAAGTATAACATATATATTACTTTATATATATAATAAATATGTACATCATTTCTCCCTTCAAAAAAGATGCGACATAATGACATAACGACATAACGACATAACGACATAACGACATAGCGACATAACGACATTCGTACGCGGAAAGTGAGACGCCCATACAGCACAAACCTTGCAGTTACATTGCAGCTACATTACAGCAATGTTGCAATATTGTAGCAATGTTATTGCAATGTAACTGCAAGTTTTGTGCTGTACGGGCGTCGATTCGCCATATATCGGTTCGACATATTGACCAGAAAGATTAACCAAAAAGATGTTTTTTTACATATTTTTGCACTTTGCCGGAAAAAATAAGAAGAAAGATGACGAAAGGATTTTCATGTCTTTCGATAAGACAAAAAAATTTTTAGTCAATTTTTCGCTTTACCAAAAGACGATTTTCAACTTCTTGGAAATGTCGACTTTAGGTCGACTTTCAGTCCATAGTTAAAGTTGACAATAAACCATCCTATAAATAGTTGATTAAATGTCGACTTAAAAAGTTGACTTCAAAGTAACTAAAAATATCGACTATCAGCCGGTAAAGCGTCCTTTGTGCTATGTGGGATTATATTGTAATATTTCTGAAGGCGGACATTTTACCGTTGCTGCAAGATTGCAGCAGTGTTGCAGCAACATTTCGCAGCATTTAGGCAATGTTGCAATCTTGCTACAAAAGCGTACTCAAATATCTTGCAAACTTTGGGCAACATTTATATCATTTTGGTTTCTGGGTACGTAAGTCCAGGTTCAAACCCTGGCTGAGGTAATATTTTTCGCAATAAATTTTCTGTATTGAAATATTGGCCGATTAATGTCGACTAATAAACTTGATTAAAATAAAATAAAACTAATCTTTATTAATTAGGTTGTAGAGTTACAGCAAGTTTAGAGTCAAGTCGTGGTTACTATATCGGGCAAGGATGTCTCGGGATTTATCGTACAATTTCTTAAGTAATGTGTCAGAATTTTTCTACGTATCAGATATTTTTCCTAAGTGTCGGAACCAAAAATTTTGCAAGTGTTGGGCTGCCGACGATTTAATCTGAAGAGTCGAGAAGCTTGACGATAGAATGAATCTCAGCGACGTTCTCCTATTTATAGTATACCCCTAAGTGACAAGAACCTCCCATGCTAGAGCCTCCTACCATTTGGGACTTGTCCTAGTAGAAGGAAAAAGGTTTATCTTCAAAGTTTATGTTATTTGAAGCCGGAACTCAGTCCCCCTCAGACCATATGACCCTCTTGAAATTTAATCTCTAAACAGAGCAGCTCTACTCGAACGATTGAAAGAAAATTCTAGCATAGAAAACTTGTGAGATTTTTATCGCATGTTACATTTTTTAAAAAGATGTGGAGTATCTAAAAAAGTTTGAAATTAAAAAAACGTACCGAAACGTACTTAAACGTTTCGTAGATTAGAAGGGTCAAAAGTGGACCGTTCTTTGCTCTTTGACCTGATGTCAAGAAACTAATCACATTGTTTTCAAGATCTTTATTTATAAATGTAAAAATAATTATTACAACTTATTAAGTTTTGAACAGTACCATAAAAGTTGTTAAAGAATATTATTTCAGAAATTTTAACTTTAAAGACAAATATATCGGTAAAAAAGTATATTATAAAAATGTTATAGAAACTTGTGGGGTTATTTTTACTTACTTTATAGGTTTACGAGAGATTATCGGCCTTTACAGAAACATCTTGTATATGTATATTAACTATAGTTATTAATGTTATTATACGTACAACATAAAGATAGTAAATTAAATTTAATATAAATAGTAAGACATTTACTTTTCTATGCTTAAAATAATTATTCTATGCCTAAAATTAATATAAATAAGACATTTACTTTTCTATGCCTAAAATAATTAATTACATACAAGTAGGTACAGTAATTGTTTCTTAGGCCAGTATTCATATCATCTTAAGTCTTGTCTTAAAATGCCAATACGGCTCTGTGATTGGTTAAAAACACATTAAGAGTATACAGGGTGTCCTAAAACCACCGGAGGTCCTCTTAATGACAGATTCCTTAGAACATTTCCAGACGAAAATCCTAATACAAAAGTGTCGAGGCTATAATAGTTTTTAAATTAGAAGCGATTATTTTCCACAAATGATAGGGCTGAAATTTCGCGCGCTCAGGAACGGCGAAATGACAAGTGATATAAGTGCTCCTATGAATATCGTTCTTTTTATATCACTTGTCATTTCACCGTTCCTGAGCGCGCGAAATTTCAGCCCTATCATTTGTGGAAAATAATCGCTTCTAATTTAAAAACTATTATAGCCTCGACACTTTTGTATTAGGATTTTCGTCTGGAAATGTTCTAAGGAATCTGTCATTAAGAGGACCTCCGGTGGTTTTAGGACACCCTGTATATCGCGTTAGCTACAGTACATTGCATCCTTTATTTTTTACAAGGCCGTGCAGCAAGTCCAACCGGAACCGAAACCGCGTGAGATTATTAGAAGAAAGGGAAAAAAATGGCCTGCGCGCCACACACACACACAGACGTGACGCATACGACGGCCGCGGTTTCGCAACTCACGGAGCGCGGGGCACTCTCGCGCGACAATTCCATGATTCACGCGTGATTATGCACGCGTAACGGTCGCGATAAATTCGTTTTTATCGCGCAACACTTTGCGCGGCTTGGTCTCCCCGCGAACCGATGAGCGACAGACGGATATGAACCCGTTGTCGTTGAATAACAAAAAAAAAAAAACTCGTCTCGCATCCCCGTGTCGGGGATTTCGAGCCGAGCCGAGAGCGGCCGGGAGAAACGAAATGGAATTCGAAGGCGACAAGGTGCCAACGCCCACATACTTGGAGTGTCGCTATCCGGCTATCGATCATAATGTACCAATGACACTTACGCAATAGCGTACTGTTTCTCCCTTACGACTTCAATTTCAGATTGTCCCGGCTGTATCGTGGGTCTCGTCCCTCCTCGTCAGCCGGAGCCGCCGCCGTACCCTCGAATATACGACCTTTCTTCGGTATCGCATTTTCGGCGAGGAATCGCAAATGTATCGCGCGAGACTAAGGAATTCGATATGCGTGTCGTGTTACGCACTTTAACGATACAAATTGTCTTCGCTGAACGCCAGTGTTAAGCGCTAAATTGATGCTAGAACCGCTGTAATATCGAAGTGATAGCGGTTGGCCTTGACGCTCGCGAGGGCGTAAACAAAAAGGTCCTGGTACGGAGACATGCATGTATATATGTATGTGTACCAGAGCTTTATATAATATATATATATATATATATATATATATAAAATAAAATTTTGATCTGGTTCCGAGGTGAGAAGTTACAAATGTGCCGAGTCCAAAGAATCTATTCTGTTGCAAAAACGAACGTATGTTACTTTCGTAGTTTTGTACGTATTTTGATATTGAGTTCTGATCTTCGTTTCTATCGTCTAGAATTCTTTGTTAAAATAATAAAGCTTTCTGCAAAGGGGATCTAAAAAAGTTGAACGACGACCAGAATTTCATTTTCTACGAAAGAAAAATTAGAAGTACTTGGCCAGGTCCCTCTCAAGACACTCAAGAAAACGATCGTACACATTAGAATTAATTACAATGATAACAGAATGACTGGTTTACATTAGAAAAGTTTCGCAATCAACGCGCGTTTCGATGCGAAGAAGGAGATTTAATTCATTATTCGATCAATGCCACATAAGGCAATTTCAAACTAAAGTTATATCATTTGTACGCTTGGCAACACGCTGTTCTGTTCTGCGAGAGTCCTTAGGCACAAGGCACATGTATGTACACTGGTATTTTTAATGCCGGATATGATTATAGTAAGCTAAGTAGTACACAAACGTTATTTAGCCTTCTGAAAAGACAATAAGCATACAATCGTTAATAAAATTATTTTCACAGAGGATATTTCGTTTGGAAGTGCTGTGCGCGCCATATGCGTGCAGGCACGCACGCACACGCAATTTAAGACGTAAATGTTGGCGCCATACGTTACCTCGGACTTTTTTTTTTTAGAGAACCGGTCGTTTCGCGAGCTATTGACAACGCCAGGATCGTGTGGCGAATACTTTTATTTCTGAATGAGCGTTTGTACAATTATCGGAAAGCACCGACGATAGCGCGAACACTCATGGGGACTGAATGATCGAAAAGTGTCGTGTAAAAATAACTTAATACTGATTACATTAGTATAAATACAAATTTCATAAAGAATAACGCTTATACATGTATTATACAAGTTAACAAGACGCGAAACAAGCAACTGTCTTACGCAAAAAGTTTACGTCTATCAATAACATTCGTTTGCGTCGCGCGTACCTTATATAAAAGTATTTCCGTATAGTCTTTGTATTGATTTGTCCCGCTTCAAATCCGCAGAAAATTTAGGAAGCATACGCGACGCGAACAAACTCAAGACCACAGTACAAATGATCTTAACGCAGGATTTGTTCGATAAATTAAATATAATTTTCAATCTAATTTATATCACAGCTAAAACGTCGACTTAATTGAATTTATCAACGGGTGTCAAAAGTGCTAAAACGTCTCTAAGATCTACGGCTATTAAATATTGATATACATTGATATAGTCGATATAATTCCCAAGCGATCGTTATCCAATACTTCTGAAAAAGTGTGATTATGTATCCCCGATAACGTGCGGCGTCTCTAAAAGTATTAATGAATAAATAATGTAAAAGTTAGCACACATCACGTTGTATATTGTAGCAATAGCATAAACTCGGCAGGTGTTCGCTCTAGAATGTGGAACACATCTACGTGAATGTAGAATACATCGACATTCGGATAAGATATGTGGGGCGACAAGAGTAAATTAGCAGTTAAAAATAATATCACCTGGATACTTATTGCTTTGAATTGAAAACAGTTCCGTTTAAATATCCTCGAAATATTTGGAAATCGCTTTGAAATATGTGAATTTATTGTCATGGGACATGTACCTAAAGTCATTGTTATCAAGTGTCTCAACAAGCTTGTCCGCTATTCGCGCTACGAGTGAGTCGATGAGCAACAATCGCATCACGTGTAATGGAAATTAATGGGACGAGTTAATCGCTCGGAATACGCAAAACAGGCACTCTCAACGATAAACAGATTCTCATAACGATTTAAGAATCGTCGCTGTCGCTCTCTCGCTGTTCCCGCGAGATCTCATCTACGGACGGCGGCGCGCCGTCCACGTGCCTGTCGAGATTGTGCGAGTTCCACAGGGGAAGCCATTTGTTCACGAACCACCAGTGCACGGAGAGTCGTCCGTGATTGCACTCCGTTCTCTCGCATCTGCCGAGAAGCTGACATATCCCGGTCAGACTGCCGCTTTGGCTGCGGATGCAGGAGTCGTCGCAGGTGTGCTGATGTTCCACGTAGCGATTTACGGGGCAGATAGGGGCATTCGAGGTAGAAGCGCCGGGGGCGAATACTGATCGCAGAACTGAGGATGAACTCGGCTCGTTGAATCTTGCATTGGACGCCGCATTGCCGGACGTCGACGGGCCGGGGTCAACACCGTTCGACGGGTTTCCGCTATTGGACGCATTCCCGTGGCCGGACACAGAAGCGCGGTCCATCCTGCCGACGTGAATCATGGCGTATAGAGGATTGTTAACGGACTGTCCGGCCCGATTAATCCAGTCCAGGTAGCGTCCGATGTAGATGGTGGAATTCGGATCGGACGCCGCTTTGTTGCGGCAGTTGCAATTAGCTGGGTTCCTACAGTGACAACATTCCATCTTCAACAGTTCAGCGGCGCGAAGAGCGGGGAACTTGGCGTACGAGTACTCGCCGCGGCAAAAGGCGCACCTGCAGTTTCTCGAGACTTGGTACACGTAGTGCCTGGAGTTGGCAGTGTCCTGATATCGTAGTCTGTTGTACAGATTGTGACAGTGGTGACACATGTATCTCACGTCCACGTTCCTACAGAACGGGCACGTGCAGTTATACACAATCGGATGAAGGGAGCGTTTCGTAGACGCGTACGCTATGTTCTCCGTGGAGAAGCAATTGCGACCTAATCTGCTTAGAGAGTTTTGGTGGATGTTGCTGCTTAGTCGAGAATAATCGATATAGATGTGTCTAGGTTGATCGTATTGGCTCACATTTCTGGCGCTTTCCACGTCGTTGAAAAAAGTAGGTGCATGATACTTATAATAATGACAATGAGCTCTACTGCTACACGATATCCGCTCGCCTATTCGTTCGTACATATGATTATCTATGTTACCCTGATTGTTTTGCGCTAGCGGTTCGTTCCGAGGGACCTCCGCGCTTTCATCATCGTCTTCATCGTCGTCATTGTCCAAACGCTCGTAAATATTTTCTTCCGATTCTTGCTGCTGTTGCTGCTGCTGCTGCTGTGGCTGCTGTTGCAGTCGACGATTGTAAATGCGTATCAGATCAATCGGATTTTGATAATTCGGATTCAGATTCGGATGTATCTGTAGCGCGTTGTTGTTGGGACGATTTTGAAAGGCACGCGAGACATGGCCCGCGTTCTGATAGCCGTCCTCCCTCTCCTGATTGCTCCTGCCTTGATTCATTATTACCGCGGCTAATTCGCCGTTCTCGTATCTCTGGCAAACGCAACGCGGCCCTTGGCAATTGTGGCTGGCGCCGCGATTTTGTATCTGCATACCGCTGGGCCCGGCTTCCCGCGAGGAGTCCGATATCTCGGCACCCAGGTCCGTGCTTTGTTCCGTCGCATGCCCAGCGGATTGTAGACCTCACATTGTCGCCGCGGGGGCCATCGGCTTATCGATGATCGCCACACCTGCGTAACTACGCCCGACTCCCATGCAAGTCGGCAGCGTGGTCCACGTATCGGTTCTTGGCGAATACACCTCTACCGATGCCAAACTGGAGGAACCGTCGTCCCCACCCACCACGTACAAAAGTCCGTTTAACGCCACAACACCTGTTTGACACGGCATTTATTTTTATGTCAGGCTTACGAGAAGAGGCGAATAATATTAATTTGACCACAACTAACTATACATTTAATTCGAAAAACCAAGGTTTGGATTTCACCATTGAGGCAATGCTGGCTGAGGTAATATTTTTCGCAATAGTTTTCCAAATTAAATTTATAACAGTTGTGGTCAAATAAATATTATTCGACTGTTATTTAATTACTGCGACGAAGAAAATTATTATTCGTGCAGAAGAGATTATAACGTGAAGAAAGAAGAAAATGTAAAAAAAAAACGAGTATCAATCGCCTACCGGCGTTACGACGACACAATGCCATATCACTGACAGGAGTCCACTGATTCGTCTCCGGATTAAAGGCTTCTACGCTTTTTCGTACTAGTGGACCATCGTGACCTCCTACCGCGTACAAGATACCGTCCAGGACACCGACTCCCGCACCGCTGCGACGCGCGGACATCTCAGGTACGGGTTTCCATTGATCCTTCTCCGGATTGTAGCACTCGACACTGGAGAGACATTGCCGAGACTCTCCGTCGTAGCCACCGACCTAATCATGTCTCTCCGTATTAAACATGTTATGGACGAGGTAACGATACCTGACATAAACTTACGGCGTAGAGCAATCCCTTGACGACGCCGACTCCTACGCTGCTACGCCGCGTTGACATTCGTGCAATAGGTCTCCATTCGCGAGTCCGTGGATCGTAAACTTCAGCCGAGTTCAGTCCCGTCGAACCATCGAAGCCACCGACCTGTGCACGTAAAATATCGGTCGTTGCAGAGAGAAAAGAACGGAGGCAGTGTCTTCTAATTGAAATTTTTTTGAATTTTAGTTACGACGAGAAATTCGCCGGTAAAGAATATAAGATACAAAGAGGAAAATGTGATAGCGTACAGCGTAAACGCAATTGCCGAGCACGGCCACACCGAGCGTCGATCTCCTCGCTTCCATCTCGGGACAGGGTGACCACTGATCCGCCGCGGCGTCGTAAATATCCACCGTTCGTACTCTCAGCGATCCGTTGAATCCACCGACGGCGTATACGCGTCCGCCGAGAACACAGAGTCCTGCAGTCCAATACAATGCGGTTGTTGGTGTGTAAATTATCAGAATAATCGCACTTAATTATAATTAACGATACATGAGTTATTCAGATAACTCGATGGCTATTTGCAATTCCATTTGATTGGACACATTAACGAGAATTCATGTTAATTTTTTCCTTTCATTTCAATCTCGATTTCAATACAGTACAGCCGTGTATTATTCCGCTGCAAATTGACTGCTTACCGGCTCTACAGCGTCGTGTTGGTAGCTCGGAAACTTGATACCACCTTTCCTCCTTAAAGTCAAAGCACTCGACGCTCCTGATCGCCTTTGGAGCTTGGCCACCGACAACGAGCAGTACTTTGGGTAGACCTCTCGGTTGCCTCGGTTTGGTACGCGGTGTCTTGAACAGCGACTTTTGCTCGCCCTTCAGCAAGTGGTACTTCAAAGCTTCGATCAAGAAATCCTTGCCTGCGAAAATAAAAAAATTATGCCCATCTTCGTTTGGCACGTACATCGTAATAGCGAGCTTACATTGTAAGTTTGCCTTGAGAAGCGGTTCCTCCTCCACACGCTGTACCAGATACTCTTGCGAGAGCAAGGGCAAGCGCACGTGCTCCATCAACAGAGCCAGGTCGTTTTGCCTCTTCTCAAGATCGTGGTGCACCCACGAGATAACGCACTCGAACACCTTCTCCTCGGAAGGTACCATTAAGCGATCGCTGCAGATAAGTTTGGCCACTTGTTCGGGTGCCAGCGTTAAGAATTCTTCCGCGTCGACCACCTCCCTGCAATCGATGTTAAGTGCGCAATCAACGCGACCGCCTGATACGATCTGAACGGATCGAGACGCGGCTTACGAGAAATGCTGCTCGATGTAACTGTCCGCGTGCGCCAGCAACTCGAGGCACCCGTGCAGATCCGCGAACGCCCTGATCCCGAGACAATTGGACGGGTGTAGCTGCGCCTGCAGGAAATCGCAGCAGGCGTCCCGCACGTCCGTCAGTTGCAGCAAATTTGCAGCGGGTAGGAGCACCTGTACGTTATCCTCCGTGACGTGGACCTCGGCGGAGTAAACGTAATCCACCAGTAACACCAGCGCCGAATAGTCCACGCCCTGCAGCGTTATCCTCTGCTGATCGCGCTCCTCGAAACTCGTGAACATGGCGTAAAAGTAAGGGCTGCACGCGGCGAGGACCATCTTGTGAGCCGGTACCTCCATACCGCCGTCCGCTGCCAGAATCACGTCGCAGAGTAAATTTTTCCTAAGCAACAATAGCACGTTATTCGAATGTGTTCATCCTACGAATAGTTCTCGCGGGTAACGCGGTACGCCCAGGTAGAACAGTGAGTCCTGGGGGGTCAATTCTGCATCTTAGGCCCGTGTTCTGAACCCTCTTTTATCTATAAAAGCGCCTAATAAGGCCCGTATTCTAAATCCTCATTTATCGATAAAAGAGGATTCGGGATGTGGGCCAAAATCTTCTGATCGGCTGCAATCCACTTACAGAGGCGCTTTTATTGATAAAAGAGGGTTCGGAATACGGGCCTTACACTATAGTGAGCAGCTTAGTCTCTTTCCAACTACCTCCTAAGAGACAAAGCCGTTCATTTTTAGCATTTGCACTATATAAGATACAGAATCGATTCCCCGATGATCGAAGTTGAGATGACGTTAATACATCTTGTAAGCGATGACTAAGGTCATAATGACGTCATCATGATGTCACGTGAGAACATTTTATGTTCTACCTGGACGTACGCCTAACGTGTATAACAATATATTAACACATCTGCACCTGAGACATCAACTGTCATAACTGACACGTGGCAAACTTGTACGGAAGAGAAATCGACTTGTGTTTCTACAAGTGGTTTTTTCATATCTTTGTGATATTTTAAATTCCGTTTCAACATATTTCTTTAAAAAGATAAATAAACAATTAGAGCGTTCAGTCGAGAGATAAAGTTCTTAAAATTGATTATTTCGCAGCGGCGACAGTTTACTTCTCAGGTAGAGACACTGTTCAAAGATGCGACGCTGAACAAGGCTCGACTTTGTAAATGTCAGGCGATATATTTCAGTGCTGAGCGAAGGACGCGTACTTCCTCATCTCGTTGATGACATCGAAGGCTCGATTCGTATGATGGTGATTCCTGTACGGCGGCTTGTCCTTCCCGTTTTCCCGGGGAATGTGCTTCTGCGAGCTCTCGTCCAGAGAATTTTGGCTGGCATAGCGAAGCAGCAAGCAACTGCAACAACAAAAGGCACAGTTACAATTCTGACTACAGCAGTTTCCGTTAAACCCGTCAAAGCTTGTCGCCAACTGATCAGACGGGGCAGAAAATATAAGGCCCGGTCTGCAACGAGTTGTTACCCGGACAGTACGAATGTCTAAAAGACATCTTTAAGCTGTCTCTTAGACGTGTGCAGCTAAGAGATATCTCAGATACCTTTACGACGTGTTTTAGACACGTGTGTTGTCTGGGTCGTTAATCAAAAGTGAGAACTGTCTGTCGGACCTTTTTCTTATAGTTAGACCTTAAAATTGATTATTTTGCAGCGACGACTTTAGTTTACTTCGCAGGTAGAGACATTCTTCAAAGATGCGACACTAAACAAGGCTCGAGTCTGTTGCCTGCTGGTCAGAAGTCGGAACTACATGTCGGAACTACACAAACTTGCTGGGTGAAAGGAAAAGGACCGGCGTACAGCTTCCGACTTCTAACGACTCATTGCAGACCGGGCCCCGAGAGGAAGAGGCTCGTCTACTTAGTCCCAGAGGGTGGCAGAAATCCGCGGCTAGAAGTGGCGGGATCGTGAAAAGACGACGATGAAACACTTGCCTGCCCTTGGTGTCGGAACAGTCGTTGACGTTGGACTGGTTCTGGCCACCGCTGACTCCCGCCGACTCCATTTCGACTCAGCTGTTCGCCCGTTCGCGAGGGGGAGAGCAGACCCGTGGCAGTGTTAGCGGCTGTTGTACACGGGCGGGGAACCTCGTCACGCCGCGTCGCGTCGAGTCCCGCGAGTCATGTCGTCGCGCTCGTCGCGCGTCTCGGCAGAATTCGACCCGGGGTAAAAGGGCGACGCTCGTCGGGACGTTATCGACCTGGCGATCTCGACGCGGGAGGCTCGCGCGTCCGCACGCAACGGGCGACCCGAAATCGCGTCGGGCGGACGGCGGTCGTCGCGGGTGCGCGAGAGAGGCGGCGGGGCGGGAGGGAGAGGAGACGATCCTGTTATCTTCTCCGAGAGATGCCCCCGAGGAGCCCCGCGCGTGCACCCTGACGCACCGTGTATATATTTTGACAGCACGCGCAAGTAACGCCTTCCCCCTCCCCCTGGCGCCCTGTCGCGTCTTCCTTCTCTCTCTTTCTCCCGCTCGATACCGCGCGAGCCTCTCTGTTCACGAGCTGCCCCACCCTCGTCGTTTCATCGACGGCGCGTGCGCGGACGCGACCACTCCGCACGCAGCTTTCCGTGACGAAGGGTGAGACTTGAAGTTTGCGGGGAGGGGGGGGGGGCACAGCTGTTTCAGAACAGAGGATTTATTCGTTTTTCCCTTTAATTAGAAGAGACAGATTGCAACAAGTGCCGGGCCTGAGGCCGGCAGTTTTGACACTGGGGCGCCGTATCTCGTACTTTTTTTTTCGCAGCTTACAAATGCGACGACTGTTATCGAAATATAAACGATAAAGAAATACAAACGTCCGTTTGGATATCTAGCGAGGAGAAGTTTCGTTCGTTACGCGAGACAATCGCGTTTTTATGCCAGCGCGAACACGCGACATTGCACAATGTTACGACGATATCCTTATCGTTTTCGTCCGCGCCTTTTGTCTCGTACGTTTCGTTTAACGGTTTCGCTTGTTCTCTCGTCACTTTTATCTCGAGAGATAGGGCCTTTCCCGTCGCGTAGCGAGGCGATTCTGCAT
>NW_011967222.1:2325615-2342495 GCF_000949405.1 Vollenhovia emeryi | reverse complement strand
ACAAGCTTTGATGTATGTCGTACTTACCTCCACTTACATACGACGTTACATTTACGCCAAAGCTTGTGCGCTATCTACGTTTACGCTTAAGACAAAGGCGCGAGCGTAAACGTAGATTAGCGTACAAGCTTTGGTGTATGTCGTACTTGCCTCAAATTGCATATGACGTTACATTTACGCCGAAACTTGTGCGCTGTCTACGTTTACGCTTGCGTCTTTGTCGTAAGCTATTACGTTCCTTTGTGCTCTGATCCTTACGTACGGGACAGAGTACAAAGCAACGTAATAGCTTACGACAAAGACGCACAAGCTTTGGTGTAAAAGTAACGCCGTATGTAATTGGAGGTAAGTACGACATACGCCAAAGCTTGTGCGCTGTCTACGTTCACGCTTGCGCCTTTGTCGTAACCTATTACGTTGCTTTGTGCTCTGACCCTAAGCTTGACTGCGACTCGCCGTTGAGACAGCGACGCGCGTTCCTCGGGTGAGTTAAAAATATTTCTTTCACGCGTCCCGCGCCACGGGCACCCGACGATACGTTGGGCCACCTGGGGGCTGCGGTATACAAGTGAACACACCGCTTAGGAGGGGGTTCCTTTCGTATGTAAAACCGAATTCGAAGCGATCACGCCGGTCGGGAAGACCGTCGGCGCGCCGTAGAAGCGCGTCCCGTTGCTCCGCAAAACGATCCGGCGCCGCGGCGCGCGCGCGAAGAAAATAAGCGCGGAGATAAATCTGCGCGACGCGATGAGGAAGCAATCCCAGGGATTTGATAAAGTTTCGCGGGCTTGATAACGACAGGACGAGATTGCATAAATTCGCGGCGAGAAGAGAGAGCACGCGAGCTGACGCGAGCCGCACGCGATCGGCGACGCGATTGGCGGGGCGCGCTTATCTATCTCCGATTTCTTTTCCCCCCTCTCTCGTCCATCTTTTTTTTTTCCTTTGAAAATGAAACGTCATAACGGACGACCGCGCTTCGATTGAGCACTATCGATATTAGCGACGCAGGGGGAGATAGCCCGCGATTAAGTGTCGTAGATACCGCGCATCGTATCGCGGGGCGCGGCGCGGCGCGGCGCGGCACGGCGAGGCGAGGCGAAGGCGAAGCGCCGCGTGCGCGCGACATGCGCAATATTGTTGCAAGTGCAAGGTTACGCGCAACGTAACGCACGCTGCATGTGTATCCGACTGATTATTTCCTGCCGGTAAATGGCCTCGATTCGCCGTGTCTCGCATCTCCGAGTCCCGCCGCGCTCCCGCCGGACTTACGCGCGGCGATTTATACTACCAAATCGCGCGGTCGGTCTCCGATTCCGCGGATCGATAAGCGAAATCGAGAGCCGTTTCGTTCGCCTGAGACGCGGTGGGGAGGGAGGGATCCCCCGGCGCTTTTCAGCGGATTGAGCGAAGCGGAGGAAGGGAAGGCGAGGACGGAAGACGAGAGCGAGTTGAGAACGCGGAAATGAAGAGGAAAATAGCGGACGCTTCTCTCAGAGCCTCTTTCACCGGCCTCGGTTAGATTAGCCGACGGTTAAAAGGTGCAGGGAGGCCAACAGATTCTCTAATGGACATGATTATCCTTCACCTCTATTTGCCGTTGGCACCCTGCAAATTTTAACCGTCGGTTAATCTAACCGAGGTCGGTGAAAGAGGCTCTCCTGTTCACGTCTACCAACGCAGTTTAACTTTGATCTCGGTTTAACTTACTTCCCATGTTTTTCCAACTCTAAGGGCCAGTTTCACAAACATCGGTTATCTGTTAACTAGGGTTCAGTCAACTTCCTATCTTTTTCTATTTTGTTATCTAAGAAGAGACAGAGAATCAATTAACCTACGGTTAGCAGTTAACCGATGTTTGTGAAACTGGCCCTTAGTGTGTAGTCAGTGCGCACTAGTGCAAGCAACCAAATTCGCTATAACCTTAATCTTGGCTTAATTCATCATTGTCTCTTTCTAAAGTAACAGTTGGAAAGAGACAAAGAACGAATTAAACTAAGCTTAAAGTTAAGCGTCGTTGGTGAAACCGGGCCTTAGAACTAGAAAGAGATGGAAGAAAGTTAAACCGAGATGAAAATTAATCTGCATTGATAGAAATGAACAGTTCCGCTTAATTAAACCGACGGTGCTTTCCATTTACCGAGTCGACGCAACTCTTAAGAAACAATGCAGTCAAAACTGATAAAAAACTGATCACTAACTGATGGATAACTGATCGTTGTAACTGATGACAGCACAATCACTATATTGAAACAAATTTACCAGTTACTGATATAAAAACTGGTCGTTCATTCAGTTTTATATTCATTAGTAATTGAAACTTCCAGTTCTAGTTGAGCCATCAGTTGTAGCTGATCAGTTATCCAGTCAGTTAGTGTCCAGTTGTCGGTTCAATTTCCTTTCACCAGTTCTGTTAAACATTTTTTATAACAGTGTATGTATATTACACAAGTATTTTATGACTATTGTTGTTTGCGTAACAGTTATGTAAAACTATTGCAATTGATTATTGACTGGTACAAACTTACCAATTAAGAACAAGAACTGATTAGCAGGATCGGTAACTGATGACATTGAATCGGTAACTTGTAGCGTTCTCAGTGACTGATTACAAGAGTCAGTTACTGGTGATGTTTCTCAGTTGACGTCCAGTTTTAATAATCAGTTTCTACATTACTCTGATAAACTAGTTACACAATGATTGTTATTATCAGTAACTAAATACAGATCAGTACTTAGTTACTGATCAGCACTTAGTTACCGACGATAACAATCATTGTCTAACCAGTTTTTTCAGAGTGATGTAGAAACCGATCACTAAAACTGGACGTTAGCTGAGAAACATTATCAGTAGCCGACTCTCGTAATCAGTCACTGATAGAACGCCACATGTTGATTCAACATTATCAGTTACTGATGATGCTAATTAGTTGTTTTTCTTAAGGGAAGTGTTATTTTGTCCTTGTTGGTCACGGGCCGAGTTGAAAAAAAAGACTGACGCTCGCGTCGCCAAATGGAGAGCATCGCGCGTAGCCTGGGCGAGGGATTCGCGCGATTTGGACGCAATAACGCTTATCTGTAGGTGGCTCGGACGGAGGACGCGCGTTATCACCGTTGCCCACCCTTCATCCGCGCCTCTGCTCGAGCTCGAAGGAGAGCGAGGACCGTACGCGGTCCTCCCGCGGCCACGCCGTCACGAAAGTCGGACGATTCGGTGTCGACGGTGCCACCGTGTGATTTCTAATACCTCGTCCGTACGTGCCGCGACTGGCTAACGGAAAGTTGACCAGAATAACGAGCGCTCGGTGAAAAAGAAAGCGACACTCGTGCAGCAAACGGTTCCTTAGACGAACAACCACCGCGGTGGCACCTAATCGGGATTGTGTCGCAAATTTTTCAATTACATCCACGTGCAATCGTTTAAGTCAAACTTCTTCACGCGGACGGCATAAGCGATGTAAATTAACGTCAATTAATTTAAAGCGATTGACTCGTTAACTGATCAATTAATTGATTTTTAACTGTATTTTCACACAAACGGTCCAAGAGGCAAAAAATAGTTTCAGTTATATAATTTATTTATTAATCAACTGTACGGTGATATGAGAGAGACGCTGATGTAGAAATGTTATTTACGCGGATCTGTCAATTAAAAAATCGCGCCCGAGCTAAATAACAGCGACCGAAGACAAAAAAAATGCCCGATATTTCTGACGAAAACAAAAGTGTTCGTTGATCCGTGTATTACTCATTGTTTACACGACACGCCGAACAGTTTGCATTGTTCACACGTGTACGTGGATTGTTACGTTTCGCGCGTAAACGCCCAACCCTGCTACCGCCCCATACCAGTCCATACCCACCTCGCGATCACACAAACTTCGCGGCACACTTTTTCAGTGGCTAATATTTCGATGGCGCGTCAAACGCGGCAGCGTATAATCGCGGGAAATCGATCGTCGTATTTTCTCGCCAACGAGTTCCTCCTCCTCGCGCGGAAACGCGCACGGGAATTACGAAGAGAGTCGAGAGGGTCTCGTAAATTTTTATCTAAGCGTCGTAAAAAGTGACGTTCTCCCCGTAATAATGCCGCACTGTAAAAGCGCATTTAGAGACACGCTCGTCGCGAGGTAACGACGGACGCGACCACAGACTTTTACAGGGTGTTATGTAATACACGCCTCACCTCTTATTTACGGATAGAGCGGATTAGACCGAGTTGAAAAAGTCCTCTACCATTTTCGCGATGGTTCACGAGTTATTAATTATTCAAAATCGCTGTCTTAGCCCGGCCCACCGCCCAAATCAAGCGCGCGGCGAGTTGTTTATGACACACGGCAACGGTTACGTATAATAAGCAACTCCCCGCGCGCCAATCGCGGGACGGCCGCGTTTCGTCGCGCGCTTGAATTGGGCGGTAGGCCGGGCTAAAGCCTCGTCTACATAGAAGTCGTAAGAATAGTCGACTATGATTGGTTAATTCTTATGTGCCTGACTGAATTGACCAATTACAGTCGATTATTCTTACGACTGCGACTCTGCGACCCTTATTGTTAACTCCGCATAAAGCCTCCGCTACAATGATTCTCGGTTCTGTCTACAATGGTCGTACAGTTGTATCGATAGTCGCTTGAGCAGTCGCAAAGCAGTCGTAGTCGTAGTCGCTCGAATAGGTTCAATTCCTATTCCAACGACCACGACTGCGTTTATTGCCGCGACGGACCAATCAGAGAATAGTGTTATATGTCGTGTGTCATTATATGAATATATCGTGGGAAAATACCTCAAAAACAGAAAATCGGTTTCAGTTGTACATCGATACGACCCAATCCATGACTCTACGATTCTAAGACTGCGACCATTGTAGACAGAACCGAGAATCATTGTAGCGGAGGCTTAATACGGGGTCTACAATGTGAGTCGCAGAGTCGTAGTCGTAAGAATAATCGACTGCGATTGGTCAATTCCGTCAGACACATAAGAATCGTCCAATCGCGGTCGATTATTCTTACGACTACGTCTCTGCGACTTGCATTGTAGACCCCGTATCAGACAATGATTTTTAATAATTAATAACTCGTTAACTATTAGGAAAATTACAAAATGGTAGAGAACTTTTCGACTTAATCTAGTCCGCTCTATCCGCAAATGAAAGGTGAGGCGGGTATTACATAACACCCTGTATATGCTACTAGTCTGCTGTCGTCTGCTACCTTCGAGCTGAAAAATGAGGCAAGAGCTCCGCCATGTCTTGTTAGTGCGCGCACGTCGGTGTGTCTACGGGGTGTCTGAACATAACTTTATTCTAGTAATTGTGCGCGATTCGTGATTCGTAGGTATATTCGTGAATAATTTGGAGGAAAAATTCGTCGATTCGCCGTGTGCATTCAGTGCACGAAGGTAGCAATCTGGTAGTAGAGGAAGGTCCCCTATTATTATATGAGATAGGATTCTAATATGGAATAGCGGGGTTTTTGTTAAATTAATAGGATCATTAGTTGATTCCATGAATTTCTTGCCCCTGAAGTGAAATCTGTTTAGTGGAAAATTGATTATTAGATCGTGTAATCGTTGCGAAAAAAGATTTGTAATTGAATTTGGGGATTAGGTTAGGTTAGGTTAGGTTACTTTGGAGGAAACCTGTTTGGCGAAGGAAATCTCATAATAGAGGACTTTCCTCTATATAGAAGTCTGTGGCGGGGCTCGAACGTTCACTCGACGACACGAGCGCGCGCGTAAACGTTTACGTTGCATTTCCATTTTTTTGGGGACAGAGATAAAAGACTCGCGCGCGTACCTATATACGTAATTTATTTCAATATTACGTTTGTTCTCTTTCGTTTCTAGAGTACACCAGAGTACTTGATCGCGCAAATTATTTTAACTGTGATATATGCGTTCCGAGCGATTCTGATTTGTATAATTTAGTGCTTGTACACCGGTCTGAAACAGAGACCGAAACGTATGTTCTTTACATTGTTGTAAGAAAGAAATGCTTGTGACGCTAACACCCCGTCAAGGCGCTTAGCTCCATTTCTCCATCGATTTGCTGTTCGTCAGAGCCTCGGCATTTATTTACACGGAGAGAATTTTCTCTTAAATTATGTGACTGCAGAATACCATGGCATTTTGAAGAACTTTATGAGTTTTTTCAAATTTTACCATACATTTTACTATAATAGTAAAGGGTAAAATTAAAAAAAACTCTTATACGATTCTTTAGGATGCCACGCAATCACATGATTTTCAGGATAAATTTTAAGAGAAAATTTTTAGGATAAATTTGAAAAGGAAATTCTCTTAAAATAACAACATACATATGGTAAAACTTTCAAAAACTCTCATAAAGTAGTCCAAAATGCCACGTTGTCCCGCAATCGCATGATTTTCACATATAGTAAAATTCCAAAAACTCTCATAAAATAGTTCGAAATGCCATGTTGTCCCGCAGTCATGTTTCAAAACAAATTTTAAGAGAAAATTCTCTCCGTGTATTTATTCTCACGATGGAAAACGATGAGAACGCCCGCGCTCTCCGTTAGTGATCGCCAAGCTCCGCGCGAGCTATTCCGAAAACAGTTCGCACGTTTCGTTCAAGGCTTTCGTTTCCCCCGCCACGTCGAATCATGACGTCGGCTCCGCGAGAAAGAAATAGCGTGAATCTTCATTTCCGTGTACGTTCGAGACGGAACGGTCCTTCTGCACCATTCGGATTCGCGAGAACGTAGCCGGGAAACGACGCTCTTTCCGGCTCGCGGATTGACCGCCCGAGGCCCGTCCTCGTCGCCGCGCGACGTCAGAGGCGAGAAAATATGTTTATCAATGTCGGATAATAAAAAAAAAGAGGAAGAAAGAGGAAGGAACACAGCGGCTCGGGACGCCGGCGGTCGTTGTTACGTAAACGCGCCGTAGGCAATGCGCGCTGCATTGTTCCGCGCGGACGTAAACGCGCCCATCCCCCGCACCTGCACGCCGCGACGCGATCTTCACGAGGGATCTTATCTGCGCACGTCAGCGCGCCCGTCATATCGCTAATTGCTTTTATGTGTCAATAAGCCAACGACCCCACGACAATCGAGAGCGCGTCGTATGCACGTCTCGCGAGCCACCGGTGTGTCCCGCGTCACGTCCCCGAGCGCCGTTTACGTTACGCGTGGGCGCTATTTGCCGAAGGTGCGATCGATATGGTTACGTAAATATATCGCGATGCCGAGCCTATGTCCTTCCGGATATCCGCCCTTCTCCGCGGAATATTTGGAAAGGGAAGGATTATCCTAAGAGGACGCGGCTTTTATTCCGCATGCGCCGACAAAGGGTCAGAGCACAAAGCAACGTATAGCTTACGACAAAGACGCAAGCGTGAACGTAGATAACGCACAAGCTTTGGCGTAAAAGTAACGCCATGTGTAATTGGAGGTAAGTAGGTAAGCTTGCGTCTTTGTCGTAAGTTATTACGTTGCTTTGTACCATGTCCCGTATGTAAGGGTCAGAGCACAAAGAAATGTAATAGCTTACGACAAATAAGACGCGAGCGTAAACGTAGATAGCGCACAAGCTTTGGCGTGTGTCGTACTCACCTCCAATTACATATGGCGTTACTTTTACGCCAAAGCTTGTGCGCTAATCTACGTTACGCCTGCGTCTTTGTCGTAAGCCATTACGTTGCTTTGTGCTCCGACCCTGAGCGGCGTCGGGCTCGAATCGACGGACGCGCAAGTTTCCAGGGCGATTGTTTCTCGAGAAACGACCAAACGCACGACGATAACGAGGCGTCTGGGCGCCCAATCGGGTTTCGTTACGCGGGGACGCGAGACACGCGCGCGGAGTCGGCTTTTAACAAAAATGTGCAGCCCATTCAAGACCGGACGCGCACGTACCGCGATATCGGATCGTTAAAATGCCACACGCGCGATTGGATTAATGTTTATGGATCTCGCATGCATGCCGATCGATTCTCGCGTGCGCGCTCTCCATAAGGATACGCTCCGAGATTCGAACGTGCTGCCGCGGAGATCGCTGCAAATGCAGCAACATTCGCTGAGTAAACGCGAACTTCTGAGGTGTCCCCCTCCCGTGGCCACCGTTGTTCTTGGCGTCCGTCAACGAGAGCAACGGGCGAAAAAGCGGCGTGGAAAACGGCAAAGTGAGAGAGCGGCGAGAGATATCGATCGAAAATTCGACGAGAAACCGACAACGAGATTAATAACGTCGTGGCGGAAAAGAACGCCGTTGTGTTGCGCGAAACGAGCTTGTAGACATACGCGACGAACGCTCCAAGGGCGTTTTATATTAGACACAATCGCTTTTATCGTCCTTTAGCGTAATCGGAACGATTAGCCGTTCCGTAGTGACACCAAAAATAGCGTTTCGAGCGAGGACGGGGGAGGGAGAGGGACAGGGCGACGCACGGCCATTAGTACATTAGGCCGATGAGTACAGATCGTAGGCGCGGATCGGAAGTTTAAGTGCACCTACCGGTTTGACGATCGTATTAGCTAACGATCGTCAAAACGGTATCGTAAAGCGGACCGGAGCCCCGATATCGACCGTGGGACGTACGGCGGAGGATAAAGCGCGGGTATAGAATTGCGCATGAGGAATCGCGCCGGGGCACGCAGATCGTTTTCGCGCGTGTCCCGCTACCAATCGGACGGCCGTCCAAGGTCAATTCACCTGGGAGCCCCCCGCGGGACCGGCCGATTCCGTTCGATTTTCCCCCCCGATTCTCGGCGTAATCCCCCGTGCACGTCGCGCGGGCCACTTGTTGTCCTTCCGCTCGCGTTCCGCTCGCGATGGCCATCGGTGGACGACGGCGTCGCTGTCCGGCGAGTCCCGACGGCAGGAGCAGGCTGTTCTGCTCGTGCACCTGCAGCTGCACCACCCCGTCCAGCCCCGAGATCGAGGAGCCGCCGGGCGGATTCTGTGAGTGCGACGGCCACGCGTCCCCCCCCCCCCCTCTCTATATCTCGCTCTCGCTCGCTCGCCGTATTTCACCAAATTAGGATTGAAATGACGCATCGACGTCACTTATATACTTCGTAGGAAATTTAATCGCGGCCCACAGTCCGTGCTACACAGGAGACAACCTCAGGTCATTTTCAATGGCCTCGAGTTGACACACGATGGGGCCAAGCGTGACGCCAGAACTCCGAATTGCACTCTAGACCCCTCCGCTCCGTCGTGCCGAGTTCTATAAGCGCCTCCTTTCATAGTTCACCCGCTGAGCTGTGGAATGGACTTACCACTCGACACTGAAAACCCGACCCCTCACTGCGTTTTCGGAGATAGGCTGTTCAGTTTCCCTCCGGCACAATTTCCCGGCTTGTCGTCAACCGAGGATTAGGACGGGCACGTTTCCACCTGACCGCTCGCGAATCCCGGAGAAACCTATGAATATACGGTCCGTTTTGTTCTTTCTATTTTTCACTCCACGCGCAGAGCTTTCTTCTTTTGTATTTTCCGTGCATTGTACCGCCGCCATGTTTTACATTTTACGTGCCCGTTTTTTCTACGCTTGAAGGGACATCGTCCGAGAGCATTCAATGAACAACGATTCAATGATTCAACGATTCTCTCTCTCTCGCTCTCTCAGCGCGCGCGCGCCGAGAAGTTGCAAAACGATCCCGAGTAGCGGCTGTGTAAACGCGAGTTGATTCCCCGCTTTCCTCGTTATTTCCTCTTCCGGTTCACATTAGTCATTGGCTCGGCCGCCAATGTCGTGGCGAACGTCGTATCCTGAATCCGCGAGTGGTCCGCGGCCGAGAGACCCGTAAATCTATCTCCCTTTCTCTATTTTCTTTTCTCTTCTTTTCTACCACCCGCGCCGCACAATTGGATCGCGTACACACGCCGCGGCTGATAATTATCAATTTATCCGACGAATAACACGCGGCCGCGCGCGCGCGAGACACCTGCGGATTCAATGTCGCTGCGCGGACGGCCGCGTCGCTTTATCACTCGCGACAGCGAAACCGAATACCGAGCGAAGCGTCGTATTGCCTCGCGTTGTACTCCGCTTTAATGAACCATCGATAATGGCCCCCCCTCTCCTCCTCCACCTCTCTCCTCCCCGCCCCCTCGTGACAGCGATGTTCCGTCTTGGATTCTAGCGCGCCGTTGGATCAACGCTCTCGAGATATTGTGCCCTATCGCGTTACAAGATGCTCATCTCCCCGTCCCTTCCCCGCGCCCGCAGACGTCCTTAATCCTTGATTAATTGTACGACCGTCGTCGAAAAGAAAAAAAGAAAAAAATCACTGCGCCACTTCGCCCGTCGTGTTTACCGATAAATGATAACGAGAGACGCGGATGCGCATAAGTAAAGCTAGCGCCACACTATGCGCGATTCGCGATTCGCAGTTTAGCATTCGTAATTTGTTACTTGCCGTCACGTTCGTGTTAACTTGGACAACTTTGAAACCCGTTATTACAGGACTTGCATCGTATTAGTCGAGTTTCACAATTAGTCGCGAAACCACTTGGCTAGCGAGCCACTGCGAACGGCGAGTCGCGCACTACGAATCGCGCATAGTGTGGCGCCGGCTTAAGGGTCAGAGCACACAAAGCGGCGTAATAGCTTCCGGCAAGACGTAGGTCATAAACGTAGATAGCGCACGAGCCTTGGCGTAAATGTAACTTGTCGTGTGTAATTGTAAGTAAATATACGACGCACGTCAAAGCTCTGTGCGCCATCCACGTTTGTGATCTACGTCTTGCCCTAAGCTTATCACGTAGCTTCGTGCTCCGACCCTAAACGACCTAACGCGTGACGCAGCAACCGTTGTCACCGACGCCTTCCTCGTCCCTTTGGCTGATGGCAGACAACTATCCGTAAGCGCTTACGGAACTGACGTAGCCGTAGACTTAGGGTAAACGTAAGTCCTTAAGCGCTTACGGAATAGTTGTCTGCCGTCAGCCTTTGTCTCCGCTTGCCTTTGGAAGCGCCACTCGCGGCGAGAGTGGCGCCCAGACTTGTCGTGGAGAACAAAACGGCAACAAAGCGAAAAGAAAGAAAGAAAATAAGTAAGAAGGAAGAGGCTAAAAATACAAAGAGCTTGAAAAGTTTGTCGATTGGTTTGCAGGTTCGCGGAACGCAGTCAAGCTGGCTGCCTCCGGCGGTAATCCCGCCGCTGCCGTCGCCGCATCCGCGCATCCTCCCGTGCTTTGGAGCTCCCGCAGGAAGCCGGGTAAGTCCTCTCGTCCGCTTGACACTCTCGCTCCCGGCGGTCTCCGGCCAATGCCGGCGCGCCGCGTCGGACAGACGACGCGACAGGGGACCCGCTCGTTTGTTCGGCGATTCAACGAGCACACGCCCGCGCGCGAGATACAACGGGCCGCGGGAGGGGAGGGAGATAAGAGCAGATTGGGATTTCGATTTGTTCCGACAGGTCGTCTTTCTCTTTCTCCATCCATCGCGTATCACGACGCTCCCGTGTCCCGTATGAGGGTCAGAGCACAAAGCAACGTAATAGCTTACGACAAAGACGCAAGCGTGAACGCAGATAACGCACAAGCTTTGGCGTATGTCGTACTTACCTCCAATTACACACGGCGTTACTTTTACGCCAAAGCTTGTGCGCTATCTACGTTCACGCTTGCGTCTTCGTCGTAAGCTGTTACGTTGCTTCGCGCTCTGACCCTAAGGAGCAGATTTATGAAATGCTCAGGAATGAACGCCGCGGATTAACGAACAGCTGTAAATCTTTATCTTATCGTCACTTCGGCCAGGGTTTCCGCTTTTCGTTGAGAATCGAATTACCGCCGTATATACGTGCCCCCGCGGATGGTTCCCTCCCTCGTCCTCGTCGTTGCCAATCTTCGCGGTCCCCGAGAAACGCGGTGGAGCGAACATGTGCAGGATTATCGAATTAACCTGGAGGTCAATTTCAGTGCGACAGGCTAATTTGATACGATTGGCGAGTCGCATGCTCGTTTGACCCGGCACGCCTAATCCTGAATCTTTACCGCAGAGCTTTCTCCCTTCCTCTCGTCCTCTCCGACGAGCAGCCGCCTCTTTCTCGCCTCCGAAAAACCTCTGCCTCGTTGTTCATTTTAAGGCCCGGTTTCACCAAACGTCGCTTAACTTTAATCTTAACTTTAATCTTAACTTTCATGTCCTGTCTCTTTCTGAAGTAACAGTCGGAATGAGACAAAGAACGAAATGAGCTAAGCTAAAGTCAAACAACGTTGGTGAAGCCGGGCCTTGATCGTTTCAGGCTCGGTTGCACCGCTGTCGCTTGACTTTAACCTTAAGCTTAATTCTCTCTCCGTCTCTGTCCACTTCTACCAATGTAGTTCAACTTTAATTTCGGTTTAATTTACTTTCCATCTCTTTCCAACTCTCAGAACTAGAAAAATATGAAGAGAAAGCAGAACCGAGATTAAAGTTAATCAGCTGCATTGGTAGGGAACGGACACGAGCGAAACAGAAAGAGACGAAGAGTTCGAATTAAGCTGGAGTTAAGCTAGCGCCACACTATGCGCGATTCGTGATTCGTATTATATTCGTGTGGAGGAAAAATTCTTTGATTCGCCGTGGACAATTCGCCATTCGCAGGGATTCGCTGGCCGAGCGGTTTTTTGACGAAAATAGTGGTTTCTTGACCAATATAATGAAATTTGACTACTGAATTGTAGACTCATGATGCAAGTCCTGTAATGACAGGTAAAGATTAAAGGTTGTCTAAGTTAACGCGAATGAAACGACAAAAGTAACAAAAATTACGAATGACAAACTGCGAATTACGAACGGCGTGGCAAGTAATAATCGAATGTCCCACGAATTTCTGCGAATCACGAATCGCGCATAGTGTGGCGCCTAGTTTTACAGTTACGTGACGTAGGTGCAAAATCGGGCCCCAATCTCTTACATTAATTTGATCGCGCTGCCGCTCGCTCGTTCCACTTTTGACTAGAGACCCTGTAATCAGAGACTGGCCATAAGAGTTCGTCAAATTCCTGCGAGTGAGAGAGAAACATAGGCTACCTCACTCTTTCTACGATCGTAGTGAGACAGCCTATGTTTCTCTCTCGCAGGAATTTGACGAACTCTTATGGCCAGTCTCTGATTACAGGGTCTCTCTACTTTGGACCAAAGCCGCGCACCATCTCGAGCGATGAGCAATTCGGTCCAGCCTACGATTATTCTCGCGACTAGTCGGTAACTAGTCCGGTGTCTCGGCGCGCGGAGCGGAAGGCGCTCGAACGGACGCATCAATTAGGACGCGGCTAATTCACGGAAGGTTACGGCCTTCCGCTCCCGCGAATGTAGGAGAGCTCGAGCGCGGCGGTGTCGAAGGCGAGAGAAAATGGCAGCGCGGAAAACTCGCAGCAGGAAAAAAGATCGTAGAACGCAGAAGCGATGGGCGCGGACAGCGTATTATCATCGAAATTGGCGGGCGTGTCAATGTCGAGGACAGCACGAACTTGGATGGCGACAAACGTGCGCCCGACTGATCGGTCAAGGTTACGATGTCACGTACAAGTTGTCGCCGCTCCTAACGCGTGACGTATCGACGTAGGACACACTGGGCTGCGTTCAGAAACGTCACTTTATCCTTGTTGCTCACCGTATGTTAAACAAGGATGAAATGATACACTGGGGCACACGGGTGACGTTTCTGAACGCAACCCTGGAGGATTGTCCCTCTTGCCGAGGGAACGCACCGGCGTTTCTCGATCGAGCGGCCCGCCGTGAACACGGCAGGTGGAGGATGGGAAGAGCCGATTAGAGCGCAATAAGCGCGTAAGCGTTTTAATTATGACTGCTAAGATAACGATCGCGGGAATGCCAGGTGTTTCGCGGTCGCGATATACGTCCAGGATCATCCTCGGCAACGTCACCGGCCGCTCGTCCCGATCGAAATCGCCGGGGACGAATTTCAGGATTCGCGAATAGAGGAGAAAGGGCCACGGGCCGGGGAGGCTCCTCGGCGGGTCCAGAAACAATTAGAGAGCCCGTTGCCATCGCGAGGCAAACGTATCGTCCGCGGCGAGAAATCCGTCCTGTCCGTGCGGCTCTGGAACCAGCTGCTGCACGGCGGGCAATTCCGTTACAACAGCGAAGCGCGAAGAAAATACGCGGAGTCGAGCCGAGAGAGAAAGAGCGAGAGAGAGAGAGAGATGATCGGTTGCCGAGAGAGTGGCCTCGCGTTAAAACTTCTTATCACTAACTGCAGCCGCGTATTGGACTATGACGTAAAAAACCGAAAGATCGCGTAAATCTTTCTGCTCCGCTGTACGTTGAAGTAAATCGGAGCTCATTTTTTCCGTAACGTCATCGGTCTATTGCGTCCGACGTGGATTGGCAATAGTCTCTCGTAATCTTTTCAGTGGCGCTTCATTAATAAATGAACGTACATAACTCAACCTACGCGAACTGTAATTTTCCAGTGGGAAATAATTGCCCGAGCTGATCGGGCTCTGCGGCAATCCATTAATCCGCCGAGAGCGCGCTTGGCAAATCTACCAGAAGCGGTGGCACACGAGGAAAGCGATCTGTCTTAACTGCTCGAGCGCTTCCGTTTCAAGCTCCTCAAGAGAGGAACAAAAAAAAAGGAGCTTAACCAATCTTTCGCTCGTAACCGTCGCGGGCTGCGCCGGATGATCTCACAACGAGACTCGACGAGTGGGTTTCTGCGCGGAAAAAAAAAAGATTCTCGCGGTTTCGCCGGCGTCCTTAACGCTGACGCTAAACTCCACCGAGTTGTTATCTCGATATACCGTAGCGATACCACGAACGCTACCTCATCAGTTGCATAATCCGACGCGACGCCTCGTCGTGTACGTACGTGTATCGGCGTGGCGCAACACGCGGTGCACGCGCATTTACGCGCATGTACGCGCGCGCGAGCGCTTATCGTTTCCATGCGGAATAGTGTGCGCGTCAAATATTAAAATTCTTTCATTTTAATGCGCCGTAACGCGTCGCGGCGCGTCGGAAAAAAACGAGCATGTGTTTAACCAATGGAAACGCGTTTAATCAGTGAAAACGCGCGCGAGGCGTGGAAATCGAGAGTGAAACTCTCGCTCCGGACGACCTGTAAAATCTCTAAAGTCGCGCCGGCGAGGCGCAAAAATTTTCAAGGAGTTAGAACGCGCCTACAAAAAGTGTATATTAAAATACACGCGCGAATATATCGAAAAATACATATTTATGTGAATGTTGTAATGAACATATTGTAATGAAAATTGTATCCCGAAATCTATGGACCGTCTAAACGGATCGTGAGTTTACGGGAGAAGAGAAAGAAGAGCGAAATACAAACCGTCCCCTCATTTTTCCCGTCTACGCTCGAACAGTAACGCGTATTTCCTGTTTTCTTTCCGCATAGACTCGGCCAGCCGCAATTTACAAATTTCAAGCCTCTTTATCGTTTACGTGAGTTGCGTCATAGAAGTGACTAATTTGCCTTGATGCCTCGAGCGAGAGAGAGAGAAAAAAAGAGGCATTTTTCGCCTCCGATCCAGCGACGGGCGATCTTTTAGAAAATATTGATCTTGAATTGGAAAGGCAAAATCGTGGCCGAATCGATTTCCTAAAAATCGACAAAAAAAGTTGCACGTGGCGATCGCATTTAAACACATTTATTCACGGGAAAAAATGCCGTTGAATTCGACAAAAATGAAGTTGCTTGAATTAAACATTGACGTCACGGGCTGCCACAAATAATTCACTCGATCGTATTTGCTATAAATTTAATCGCTTAACTAAATAGATCATTAAGACAACTATCTGATGCTTCTCATTCGTTAATACTGATTCTCTTTCAACGATTTTACTTCAATTACACTGATCTTGTTGATACAACATATTTTTCCCCCGCGTTCTTATCTCGTATATATCTATTAAATTAAAAATTAATTGGTTTGCTTGTGCAAGAGTTATCCAATCCACATGGAGTATGTTGTAAGAAGAATGGAAACGAAAATTTGACGGATGATTTAAAGATAAAGAACACGGAAGTTTTTCATTACAACGATTTAGGAAGTCACGCATGAGCAATTTTCTTTTTACTCCTGACTGCTGCCAATCGACAGTTAACAAAAACGTTGCAAGCATGTGTTTCATCAATGTTGCATCTTTTGTTCGCGCGGTGAAGTTTCTCACGTAAGCTTCTTGCGTCCAGTGACGGACAGACTGGTTGCGACACTTTTTTTAGCGAGTTTAGGAATGTGCATTTGGATTCAAGGTTACGTTTCAAAATCTGCTTCTCCGAGGAATATTTTACTCGGTGACCGTTTCGAAATTATTTCGAGCGTTTTCGACCTACTTCTCGAGTAAAATTTTCCTCGGAGAAAATGCGTTGGAACGAAAACCTGAATCTAAAAGCTCGTTTCAAAATTTATTTATTAAAAAAAAATGTCGCAACCATTATTTCCATCGCTGTACGCAACTAAATAGAAAAAAAAACAGAAAAAAGAAAGAAAATTACTTTCCTCGATCCCTTCTTGGCTGCGTCCCTTAAGAAAAAAATGCAGTCAAAACTGATAAAAATCTGATCACTAATTGATGGATAACTAATAATTGTAACTAATGATAGCACAACCGGTGTATTGAAACAATTTTTAAACACGTTTTATATTCATCAGTAATTGATCAAACTTCCAGTTCTAGTTGAGCCATCAGTTGAGTCACCAGTTGTAGCTGATTAGTTATCCAGTCAGTTAGTGTCCAGTTGTCATTTCAGTTTTCTTTCACCAGCTCTGTTAAACATTTTTTATAACAGTGTATATATATTACACAAGTATTTTATGACTATTGTTGTTTGCGTAACAGTAATATAAAACTATTGCAATTGATAATTGACTGGTACAAACTTACCAATTGAGAAACAAGAGTGGTAATTATACAGGGTGATTCAGACCACCCGTACAGCCCC
>NW_011967222.1:2313410-2325129 GCF_000949405.1 Vollenhovia emeryi | reverse complement strand
TTTATTTCGGAAATAGAACATTTTAGAGAAAAATGTTTCAGGCAAAAGTTATACGGTTTTAAAAGGGCTATATAATGAAAAAATAAATTTTCGAAAAAATAAATTTTTTATGGTTATATGGAGGTCGCTGTCATTTTTTTAAATGGAACTCCCTATTGTTTATTATACTATCTTATTCTACTAAATAATATGAACAACTTTTGTCTGAAACCTTTTTTCATTTGCCTACTACTTTTTGAGATATTCAAGAGAAAAATTATAACTTTTTACATGTTTAGCTTATAATATTTCGATAACTGTTTGTCGGAGGGAAAAGTAGTACAGGACTTTTTTACTTGATTTAATCTCAGGAATATGCTATTGCAATGGTTTATGTATTGTAACACATAAAATTTACATACACAAAAATTTTCAATAATTGAAACACCATTGCAACAGCATATTCCTGAGACTAAATCAAGTAAAAAAAGTCCTGTACTACTTTTCCCTCCGACAAACAGTTATCGAGATATTATAAGCTAAATATGTAAAAAGTTACAAATTTTGTCTTGAATGTCTCAAAAAGTATTAGGCAAATCAAAAAATGTTTCAGACAAAAGTTGTTCATATTAATTAGTAGAATAAGATAGTATAATAAACAATAGGGAGTTCCATTTAAAAAAATGACAGCGACCTCCATATAACCATAAAAGATTTATTTTTTCGAAAATTTATTTTTTCATTATATAGCCCTTTTAAAACCGTATAACTTTTGCCTGAAACATTTTTCTCTAAAATGTTCTATTTCCGAAATAAAGGGGCTGTACGGGTGGTCTGAATCACCCTGTATATCGCCAGAAACTCGAAACCAAATTTTCTTAAGTTTTAACGACCTACACTGGCTATAGTGATTTTTGTAACAAAAATTACCAATTAAGAACAAGAACTGATTAGCAGGATCGGTAACTGATGATATTGAATCGGTAACTTGTAGCGTTCTCAGTGACTGATTACAAGAGTCAGTTACTGGTAATGCTTCTCAGTTGACGTCCAGTTTTAGTAATCAGTTTCTACATCACTCTAAAAAACTAGTTACACAATGACTGTTATTATCAGTAACTAAATGCAGATCAATACTTAGTTACTGATTAGCACTTAGTTACCGACGATAACAATCATTGTCTAACCAGTTTTTCAGAGCGATGTAGAAACCGGTCACTAAAACTGGACGTTGACTGAGAAACATTACCAGTAGCTGATTCTCGTAATCAGTCACTGATAGAACGCCACAAGTTACCGATTCAGCATTATCAGTTACTGATGTTAATCAGTTCTTTTTCTTAAGGGGTGAGAATTGTTTGTGGACATTCGTCGATATCTTAAGTAAGTCTATCCGCATCCACCCCGCCTCTCCGCATAAAACGGACGACCGAGACAACTCGGTTGAGCGTAACAAGGTCTGGCTGGTGCGGATGCTTCTTCAGCTCTCTTTCTTTTTTTGTTTTGTTCTCCGCGTCCCTCCCTCCTTCTATCTGGTGACGCGTGCACGGGTACACGCATTCGTACACGCATTCGTACACGCGCGTAGTTATCGCGCGAATGTGACGATGCAAACGTATTATGTATAACGAAGCGAGATAAAAGGGGGGTATTTATCTCTGCGGACTGACTCGCGATCGACAAAACTTTTTCCTATCGCCGCTGCACGGGGCTCGTTTGCGCGCCCGTATACAAATAACGCGGGTGTAATTTTCGCTCGCGTCGCCGCTACAACACGGCTCGTGTTACCCCGAGATAAGCCAGAAGCGTACACGTCATCCTGCCCCCCCTTGATTTTGGTTGCGATTCCCCGATAGTTTGATTTGCTCCGAAAATAGAGACGTGCGGTAGCGACGTTAGAAACCTCGTCTCCCTCTCCTTCCCCTTCCTCCTTCTTCTCTCTCTCTCTCTCTCTTCCTCTCTTTCTTCCCCCTTCCCCCTCCCTTCCCCTTCTCCTCTTGTTTGGAGCGTCACGTCGCGCTGCAACGCGCCGCGACTCCGACTGAACTCAAGTCGATTCTACTCAACTCGACTCTTAACAGTCGCAACTAAACTCGCGCGCGGTGAGGACACGCCGCGAGTCCTCCGACGTCTCTCGCAGCCGGGAACAGCGGCGGCCGGGAAAGGCGAGAGGGAGATCTCGCCTACGTCTGGAAGAGGCCTCCCTGGAAGAGATACGTGCTCTCGCGCCTGGAGCCGGAGACCCCCGGGGTGTCCGCTGACAAAACCGACTCGAATCTCGCGGTTGAACTCCGGGATATCGCGGCGAGTCGACGCATGGCTACCGTGAGATCGCGAAACTCGCGACGGTGCGCACCGCCAGGTCCTACCGCGATCCCCTCCGCGACCTCGCGCTGTGATTGCAAAGGGGATAAAGGAAGCGGCTCGTGACGGGACCGCGCGGAGTTGGGGCCTCCCGGTTTTTCCGCGTCGCAATCGGCTCGCCGCGCGGGGCGCGCGCGCGGTCGACTTCCGGAGTAGCCGGCGGAAGCTTTCGCGGAATTTGAATTGGCTAATGAGAATCGCAACCACCTCCGGGGGAGGGGGAGAGTCGTAACCCCCCCGCTCGGGCTCGACTCCGCCGTCTCCTCGCGCCTCGCGCCTCGGCCACGTGGGTGTTATTCGGGCCTAGAATTTGCGCCTCCCTCCGCCGGGAGGAGGTCGTACGTGGGAGACGTATTATTGTGCGAACGAGTTCATTCATCGTGCGGATTCCAGCCCGCCGGAAGTGACGAGGAACGACGACTTCCCCGCTAACGGTGGTAGTGGCCGGTGTTGTTGGTGGTGGTAGCCAGTAGTGCGCGTACCAGTCGAACGTTGCATCGCGCGCGCTCACGTACACGCGCGCACGCGAGCGTGCTGACCTAGAGGAAGCGAAAGGAGAGAAGGAAGGAGAGGATGTCGACTCGCCGCCGGGCGACCGCGACCGCGCCGTGCGGCGAGATGCAGCGTCCTGTTGTCGGTCGACGGCCACTGGCTCTTTGAAGGTTTCGCCTTATCGACGATGGACTGGAGTGGCCGGACTGACCGCGCGAGGCAACGAGAGGTCGTGCACTGTGTATCGTTATTGTTTCCTCGTCGGGGCGATTCCGCGCCGCGCTCGCTGACGCGACTATGCAGCTGAAGAAAGCGATGCTTAAGATATTCGATCAATGTAAGTTTCGCGCGCCCGGACTCTCCGCCGGTTACTAATAATAATAATTTCCCTCTCTCCCCCTCTGTGTCTGTCTCTCTCTCTCTCTCTCTCCGTCTCTCCCGCGTGCGCGCAAAATAGCGATGAAAGAGTCGCCGCTCCGCTCGCCGCTCTCGGAGCATCTCGGAGCTGCGAGAACGCGCGTGATGGACGGGGCGACGGTTTAGGCCGACGCGACGCGACGGCTGAACGCGCGCGCGCGCGTCTCACGTCCCATCTGTATGCGTAACACGGACGGGACGGCGATGCGTGTGCATTACGCGGCGGCGTGATTCCCTCGTGCGCAGCATGGGCCCCCATTAGGGGCCCCCGGGTCGTAATAGCGTAATAACGAACGGGGCGCAGCAGGTCGGATTAGGCTGCACGGGACATCGCGGAAAACCTGCGACTCCGTCGCGCGGCGCGCCGGCGAGAGCTGTTCGCGATAGCGCTATTATCCGGACGAATCGCCGGCGATTCGCGAGGAGTCGTTGATCCCCGGTGTCCCGGGAAAATGCGCAGCGCGATCGCCGAGGTGGAGGTTTATTCGGTTTCGGCTAAACTCGTACGGCCCGGGTGGAAAGTCCTCGTACGTTCGCGGTCGACTTTCGCTCCCGAATTGTCTCGGCAAAATTACGCCGGCGATCGACGCAAGACCGCTCTTTTTTTTTTTCGCCACGCAGGGCGCGATCGTGGGACCAACGCTGTGTTTGCGGTGCTTGAGGTTTGTTAGGAACCGAGTAGTCGAGCTGACCGCCGCGTCGCCGCACGTATACGCGGATGCGCGTCTCGGGAATCGTTTAACCATAGTACAACTAGTAGGTTCACTCCGTTATTTGTTTTGTTTTGCGTCGAGCCCTTCTGCGCATCCGACATCTGCAGCAAATGCAGCCAATGGGAGAAAAGTTGTATGCGGGGTAGTATAGTTTTTAAGTACACACACACATACGCTGCTGGCGCTCGATCATGCATCTTTTTTTCTAGCGTGAACTCGAGAAAAGGGAAAAATTTCATTGAAGAATTCAACATTCGTCAATGAAAGTTTTCACTTTTCACGAGTTCACGCTACAGAAAAGGATTCACGATCGAGCTCTTGGATTTGCACCAAACACATAGCGGAATACCACGTGATCGCGGGACCGCAAAGATCAAAGTGGCCGACAGAGAGTGGATACTACTATTAAGCTAATATTACATTTGTCGTACGACAAGTGTTTCAAGTCGGTTGACTCGTGCCAGGATGGTAAAGTTGTGGAGTATCTAGAAATTTTCTATCCTGCAACCAACGTTCTTCAAAAATGTGTCGTACGACAGATGTAATACCAACCTTAGCCTAATATTACATTTGTCGTACGACACATTTTTCAAGCGCGTCGATTGGCTGCAGAATAGTAAAGTGCCAGGATGGTAAAGTTGTCGAGTACCTAGAATATTTCTATCCTGCAACCAACGTTCTTAAAAAATGTGTCGTATGGCAGATGTAATACCAGCCTTAGCCTAATATTACATTTGTCGTACGACAAATTATTCAAGCCGGTAGACTCATTCCAGGATAGTAAAAAGTTGTCAAGTATCTAGAAATTTTCTATCCTACAACCGACCAACGTTCTTAAAAATGTGTCGTACGACACATGTAATACCAGCCTCAGCCTAATATTACATTTGTCGTACGACAAATTTTTCAAGCATGTCGATTAGCTGCAGAATAGAAAAGTTCTTGAGTCTTTAGAAATGATCTATTCCGCAGCCAATGGACATGATCGACCAATTTGTCGTACGACAAATTTTTTAAGTGCGTCGATTGGCTGCAGGACAGTAAAATTCTCGAGTGTCTAGAAATTTTCTATTCTGCAGCCAATCAACACGCTTGAACAATTTGTCGTACGACAAATGTAATATTAGCCTAATACCTATGGTTTGACCGTCCGGTCGTTGCGCGCGAGCGGATCTTCAAAATTGAATATTACTTCCAAAACGAGAAACCCCTTCGCGCAGTCCACGTACCCGAGGGTCCAAATTAACTGGAGAAAATATTGGAGTCACTGAGTGAAAAATCGAACGCCCGCGCGTTCAGTTTTTAAATAAACACATAGTCATTCTCGTTATTCACTCGTTCGTCGCCTCTTTCTGGTCAGGCAGAAAATGTAAATTGACTTTTTTCTACCGGGACCTCGAGACCCCGCGTTGCGGAAAACGACGGCCGGCCGACGACGAATTCCGGGCGGAAGAAAGAGACGCGTATAACGTCGTCGAAATGCCACCCACACATTCACGCGCGCCGATGCGCAACGCGCCCCGCGGAGGCGCTAGCGCAGCTGTTTTCGTTTCGCGTTATCGCCCGTTCGACGATCCGGCGATATCTTTTCGAACGTAAACGTAGACGCGCTTCGTCGAGCTTACGTGTGCACACAATACACGTGCGCGGCCGAGAGCGATACGTCCGCGCCGATCGTCATCGCGCCTAAAATAAAAGTTGGCGGCGCGCGGAAAAGCGAGAGACCGCGCGCGGAGGAAAATCCACGCGCGTTTAAATCGCGGCGTTTGGGGTCGAGCCCGCGGAAAGAAGGAAAGTTAAACGCACGAGCCCCCCGTCTCGCTGTCGATTTAGCACGAATGCTAATGTCACGATAAGATTCTCAGTTGACGATAAGACTTATCGCGGGCGTGAGCTACAATCTGCGAATTTGAAACGAAATTTCCATCGCGCACTTAGCCCCGCGGTATCGCGCGTCCCGTTTATCGATGAGACTGTTTATTTACGTATTTGGCAGATAATTGTATTGACAACTCTCCAACTTATCTCAAAACAAAATGACAACACCCGTGTCATCGATGACCAAATCTTATCGCGCCGTTGCGTCACGTGTGCTCCCGCCCGAAAGGGGGAAAAAAAGCGAGCGAGAGACGGACGAGATTTTGTGAGTTTCGCTATATTAAACGTAAGCGGGAGATAGATGGTGTCCAAAAATGGACATATCGATTCCCTCCCCGCAAGAAAAAAAACTGTTGACAGAAAACGACGTGTTAACTTTTGCAGGAGTCAAAAATCACTTGAACTGAAACATAATGCAGTCGCGAAAAATCTCATCGATCTTTAATATCGCGAACGCGCCCGCAATCTCGCGAGATCCGCTCGAGACGGCGATCTTTACGGATGAAATACTGTAGAGCCGAAAAAGAAGAAAAAAAAACCGAAAGAATCCTACGGCGCGTCTACTCTTTTCTTTTGTCCTTCTCGCCGAATCGGCCACACGGCAACTGACCTGATCGCGAGGGATCCCAGGCGCGTTCTTTACGGCACATTATACCGATTGCAGCGGCCGAGGCGAATACACGACGCGACGCGTATTTGCATTGGCCAAGGTAACTGCCGCTATTTCGTTGCGTAACTTGGCAGATTACGAGAAACGACAGGTTCCTCGCGCGATGACGTGCGATTTTCGTCCTCGATGCGCGAGCACGCGTTGCTCTTCGCCCCTCGGTGCGCTCCTCGACGCGCTCCTCGACTCTGTCTAGACGCGGAATCGCGGCCGCAGATTACAAAGTACTGCGCTCGAGTCAGTCTCTCACTCTCTCTGTCTCTCTCTCTCTCTGTCTCTCTGTCGATCTGTCTCACTGTCTCTCTGTTTCTCCTTGTCTCTCTCGCTCTCTTTCGAGATCTCGAGTCCATTTTCACGAAATAACTTTGCGTAATCGGGATAACTTTTCTGTACGACGGAACGTTCGCGTGATGGAAGAGCCGGGAGAAAGCAGCTGGAAGGTGTGACATGCCGGGGCGCTATAAAGTCGCGATACGTGCGCCGCGCGCTTTACGACCCGCACGACCGACGACGCGACTCGCTCGCGTGCGTGCGTGCGTGCGTGCGTACGTGAGTGCGTGCGTACGTGCATACGCACATGCGCGACGATTGGGTTTAATATAGCTGCGTGTCGCGCCGTCTCTCGCGTCGCCTAACGACTCTACCTCGACGCACGCCGAATGTGGAGCCGGACGAGAGACGAGAAGCTTGTCTTCCTCCTCCCCTTGGAAGGAAAGTTCGTCGTGAAAAAGGGCGCGCGCTCCCGTCGGTCTCCCAAGCTCTTCTCGGGTGCATGCACAGATTTCTGTATACTACTAGACTGCTATCTTCGAGCTGAAAAGTGAGGCAAGAATTCCACCGGGTCTTGTTAGGTGCACAAAGTACTGTGTGTCAGTGACACACCGATGCACACACGCTACTTTATTTACCTAACATGACATGGCGGAACTCTTGTTTCACTTTTCAGCTCGAAGGTATCCTAGTAGCACAGTGCATTGGCTAAACATTGGCTAAACATTGGTCCAATGTTGGTCACGTTAGAAATGCATTGGCCGATATTGTCCAACGTAAAGCCATGGAATAAATGCAAATATTGCACGATAATAATTATATAATATTAGATTTATTGTGTTAAGTGACTTGGTTTCTTAACTATGTACCTCTTTATAACTGGATACTCTGATATGCTACCTGTAAGTTTCTGCGACGCGGTTGCGTTCTTATATTGTACACACTTCTGTATTTGAACTTATACAATTTAATTCTTTTGTAGATTTCTTGCTGTCACATTTAATGGGTGACACTTGAGAAGGACCAGTGCTCTACTGGTCGAAACGTCGTGTAACATTTGAGAAATATATTGTGCCAGTTACTGTTGATGTAACCCTTTAGTTATAATATTAGATTTATATTGGAAATGCATTGGCCAATGTTTAACAATGTAATAAGAATATTGACCTAATATTGATACCGGAAAACGAAAAACCGGGCCATAATATGGTGCACTGCGAGGAATTTCCTTCGGACAAACCAATGAAACAGTGTTTCCGACTGTTAATTTTTCCGATTACGTTTTCCGATTAAATTATGGATACACCCGATGCAATTTGATCGTGAAAACCGATCGTATTTTTCATCGGATACACAATTGAATCGGGTATATCCGTTTGTTATTATGTAATTGGATTATCCGATTATATTTAATCGGACATTTCTTTCATTCTTACATAAAAATGTCAAAGTGAGCGGCTTTGTCTCTTTCTAAGGGGACGGCTGGAAAGAGACGAAGCCACTCACTTTTAGCATTCTCGCAATGGTGTAAGATACAGAGTCGACACTCTAAATCTACATGCGCGTTTCTAAGCTCGTTCACTGAGAACAATATCCGATTAAATACGATCGGATAATCCAATTATGTTATATAATAACAAACGGATATATCCGATTAAATTGTATGATCGACTTTTCCATCGGATTTCATCGGTAACTGCATTTCGTCGGCTATTTACATAATTTAATCGGAAAAGTCAATCGGAAGAATTAACCGTCGGAAACACCGTTTAATTGGTTTATCCGACGGAAATATTTCTCAGCGTTAAAAAAGTCGCGGTCATTCTGTCCATCGTTGCACGCGCAGCTTTTGCTCCTACAGAAAAGTCGTTTTGGTTAAAGGCCACAAAACCAATCAACTTGCAACTCCTCCGGGAGAGCCGGACATTTGCGTATACATTTCTTCTGCGAATAAATTCCGGAACCTAGCCCCAGTTACCCTTGACGCACATTTGTTTACGTTTCTCTCCTCCGACCCGGCGTCGTTCGTATCGTCCGATGTGCCCCGATTATTTGCACGATCTCTGTAAAATTAACACTCCCCCCCCCCCTTCTTCGCGGAATCTCGTCGATACCCCGGGCTCTTCCTCGAATGTATCCGCGACTCGAAAATCCCACGCGAGATAAACGGAACCCCGTTGATTACGTCGAACTTCCGAAAATAGAACCGACCGACTCGGTGGAGACGAAGACACTCTCGACATCGGTCTCGGAAGGGAATCTCAAATGTGTCGCGATTTAAACGAGAATAACGAGAGGGGGGGGAGGAGGAGGGACAACGAGGCGCGATTAAGCGTCCAGAACAACGCTCGACGATCTCGATAAAAATTCCGTCGCGCGGCTGCAACGTCGATTTCTCGTAGGATCAGAGTGCTTGTCGCGTCGTTGAATCTCGTTACGTCTATAGAAGTCGCTCGGGTGATCGGCGACGGTATCGCGAAACGTAAGCGTCTCCCGTACGCCTCGCGCTCGTGACACGTCGTTCAGAAATCGGGGGGATTCGACGTCGATTAACGTTAATAATTACCGGACGGTGGGGCACAAGCGAAGCTTGAGCGAGCAACACAAAACGGGCCCGGGATAGCGCGTGCATGCAGACTTATTTTTCTCGTACGGACTCGCAGAGAAAAAGAACGGTAGCATTGAACTTGACGGTAGCACTGGCCAAGTCCGCGGACTTTACGGGCGAGGGGGTAAAGGGGGGATGGAGGGGGGCGGGTAGGGGGGGGGGAAGAGGGAGTCTGGTGCTGTCAGAAAACGAAGAACCGGCGACCGGTCCGCGGAGCAGGTTTCAGTGGCCTCTCAGTGGCGTTGCGCACATTCGAACGCGAATGCGAACGCGAACGCCGGGAGGAACGTGGAGGGATCGACGCCCCGCCGAAAGACGATAAATCCTTTTTTCGCCTTTACCGTCCTTCCACCTTTCTTTCGGGTCCTTCGACCTTGCCTCGATCGCGATTACACGGCCCGAGCACGCGGTTTCGAGCCGCTTCCGCTTTCTGGGAAACTGGTTCGTCCGCTGTCGTTTACGTCATCGAGAATCAGTGTCCGAATATGAGTCCATTAAATCTCTCCCCCTCTCTCTTAAATACACACACACACATTCACTCACTCGGTCACTCAATCGCTCACTCGCTCTCCAAACGGGAGGAATTAAAGCGATCGATTGGCGTACGAATAACAAGGGGTCTTTTTGCGCCTCCGCGAGTTTTCGGTCTTTCGATTTCGCTGCGCGGCATTGTCGAGATTCGGCGGCGCCCGGAGGGTAACCTGGCGATCCTCGTCGGAAAGTAATGGTCCGCTCACCTTCCGCCTGAGATCCCAACGCGGGCGGGGCACCGTTTCCGGAGCTCGGTAACTGGTTCAAGGTGACGGCAGTCGGAAATTTCTGAAAAATTCGACTCCACGGAGTCCCGGGGTCTAGTCGACCGGTTTGCCTCGCGGAACGGCGCTCGCGCTAGTTTCACATATATTCGCATTTACGCGTTCCCCCCTTTCGCACGGAGGAATCTGAAAAATCCGCGCTGGCGCTGACCGATCGCGCTTAATGAGCCGCATTAGCATTGTGTGATCCTGGAGGAATTCATAGACGGAGAACGAGCGATCGATCGGGCCGGTCGCGACTGGCCGAGCAAAAGCGAGACAGGCGAGATCGGTGGCGAGCAGATAGGTCAGCTTGGCGCCATCGGGCCGAGGCGAGGCTCGTGAAGGCCGGTCGGTCGGTCGGTCGGTTTCTCGGCTTTCCGACGCTATCATGCCGCTCGCCGCAAGCGTGCGAAACGCCAGCGTTGCGCCGCGCGACACACATCGCGCTCGCCTTTTGTGTGACTTCGCCTTTCGCACATACACACATAGACGGTGCCGTCCGTCACGCGAGAGCGTCGTCCGCGCGTCCGGGAGGAATGAAAAGAAGAAGGATGATTATTTCGAGGGAGAGACGCAGAAACGTGGACACCGTGCACCGTCGTCCGGCGTTCACCTGAACCGTCCACAGCCTCCGTCGCGGGCCGAGCATGGCCTGGCAGCGAGCCGCAGCCTTGTGTAACCAAGTGAAAAGATCGAAAATGGTACGCTCGCGGTGATCTTCGTGACCGCCCGACGTGAGTCCGCTGGAAAATGTGTGATCGATCACGAGGAGAAAGCTCCGATGGGGGAAAGTGTGTGTTCGCGCCGAAACAGCGCGTGCCGACGAATTCGTGCGATTTGGAAGCCGTCGCTTGAAAATTGCTCCGAGTCCCCCGTAGAAAGCCCGTTGTCGAATCGCGAATGGGAGTCGCGGACGGGAGGTGTTTGAAATCTCGAGCCGGCATTAGCGAAAACGCGTCGCCGCGAGCAGCGCGCGAGCGACGGGACGTCGTTGTCGAGATGAGTTTTGCCGCATAGATAATTTAATCGGGTTTTACGACGCGCGCGATTATCAGCCGACTGTATAGCTTAGCGTAAGCTTCAATTCCAGTTGTTTGGCCACCACTATCTTCGTAGTAATGATTATCGCGTACCCTCTGTCGTCACCGACGAGCGGCGAGAGCAATGACGTTCGCGGGGGGACTCGTTAAACCTAAAATGTATTCGTCGCGATTGTGCGCTAACCGTCCGCACGATCGATCGTCGTGACAAAAAGAACATTCACCGCGTATGGAAACGCGGAAATTGGGCAGGGTCTCGTGATAATACGTCCCGCTTCCTTCCAGTCGCGCGGTGTGTTTGCGATTCTGTTCATACGCGACGTACAAAGTGTCCTCTGTTGCATTTTCGTCAAATTGTGAATTTCTGGGCAATTTGTAATTGATATTTCCTTGATGGATTTGGAGCGACAAACCGGTCGAAAACTTTTGGAGACTTTTTGGAAGAGACAGTAAGTTTCATGGGAAAAAATCAATAAGATAACAAGATAGAATCC
>NW_011967222.1:2265868-2311487 GCF_000949405.1 Vollenhovia emeryi | reverse complement strand
TATTTCCTTGGCGAAAGCAAATCGAGACATTTGGAGCGATAAACGGATCGAAAACTTGGAGACTTTTTGGAAACAGTAAGCTTCAGGGGAAAAAATCAATAAGATAACAAGATTGAATACTTCAATTAAGTTGGAGTGAACTTCGAAAGGACTTCAATACGAGATTTAATTGCAAAGTTTCACGATGGGAAGTTAATTGCTATAAATGACGACGTTCCTCGATATCTTCGTTACAGGAAAATTCGTTCAAAAATTGACGAAAATATCCGTAGATTGCAGCGCGCTTCGCCAAAGGCCACTCATACAGGCTGTGCAAAAAGTTGCGGGCCGGCGAGATATCTCGGAAATAAAACATTTTAGAGGAAAATGTTCGATACAAAAGCTGTCGGGTGTCAAGCGGTGCATTAAGGCCGAATCAGACTAGCGATTGTCGACGCGGATTGGATTTGGCGATTGTCTTCTAGCCAATGAGAGCAATTATAGCGATTTAGCTGACTCTCATTGGCCAGAGGACAATCGTCAATCGTCAATCATCAATACCAAACCGAGTCGGCAATTGCTAATCTGATTCGGCCTTTAGACGAACGATATTAGTTATGACGAATTTGGTTGCTTGCACTTGGGCTGGTTGCCTAGTGCGTACTAAGTGCACACTAAGGCTTGTTTATAGTCAAAATTCTATATTTAACTTTCTCTTAATTACATGTTCGAAGAGTATTTAGTCAAAAACATGATCCGTATGAACGCTATACAGAGCATTCTTTTTAATAAAAAATATTTCAAGAGGTATTTAAGACGAGATTTTTAAGACGATCCTTAAATATAAAAATTGATTATAAACAAGTCTCAGTAAGCACTCAGTGAGCACAGTACATATGCATTCATTGTCAGTGCAAGCGATCGAACTCACTATTAGATCCTGGATTGTGAGTTTTCAAGGTCGGGGAAAGGCCACCTTGAGTTTTTAAACGGAAACCCCTGCTTTATTACATATTCTTGCAGCTGCTGTCAAAACGTTCATACGAAGCACTGCTGACAAACTCTTTTTTCCGCTGAGAACTTTCCGAGTCCCCAAAGTTGAAGCACAAGTTTTAAGATGCACACCGCGTCGGTTCGTCCGCGCGGGAACTTAAACGGACCATCGATATTCAATACGCGTTTAAGAATCGGAGTTCGAATTTGTCAGAGCAACATCAAAGAGCAGAGGGGGGGGGGGGGGGAGAGAAGGAAGCAACAGAGGTATAAAAGAACGTTGGAACATTCACAAACAAACGTCGGCCCACCCACATGTGCCATATTGTTTTTCTACGTATCGCAAAGCATCGTCGATCGAGTACAGCTTGGATTTCCGGTTCGCTCTAAAGGCTAAATATAATAACGCTGCAGCGGCGTTGCGTGGATGCGTTTGCAGCCTCGCGATGAAACGTTTCCGCGGTGCTCCCCGCTATCCGCGCGCGGCAGGTAACGAAGCTTCCGTCAAAATGGCAAATGTGTAAGGGGCAATTTCACAAACGTCGGTTAACTGTTAACCAGAGTTCAGTCAACTCCCTACCTTTTCCCACCTTGTTCTCTAAGGGCCAGTTTCACAAACGTCGGTTAACTGCTAACCGAAGGTTAATTGATTCTCTGTCTTAGAGAACAAGATAGAAAAAGATAGGGAGTTGGCTGAACTCTGGTTAACAGTTAACCGACGTTTGTGAAACTGGCCCTAAGACCCATTAGCGCAAGAGGGGGACGATGATCCCCACCGTGAGACGCGAGCGCGGAACGAAATTTCGATTATCATTCGGACTCGTCGCTCTTGCCCGGTTACGTCACTGCAGTTACAGAACACCCCGCGTTGCTGCGTGTCGTCGAAAAAGCCAATATTCCGCGTGATTACTCTGCTGTAGCGACACCCGTACGCGTTGTACATCAGCCCGTAGTTCATAATCGACTCGGTTCGAATGAGCAGGGCCGAAGCGACGTGCGGTAACTCATCCGTAAAGAGAACGCGCGCTCGTCTCGTAGGAAATTTACCCGGTAATCCGCGTCAGGGTTTTTCCACGGGATTTCGTTTGCGTTTCGAGTCGTGCGAACGTTCCTGCGAGCGGCTCGCGATTCCCTCGCGTAGACTACTCCGCGCCGGGAACACGATCGAGAAATAAGTATTTCGCAGGGTATATTTTTATTATTATTCATAATAAATAGGGGTGCATCATCGGGGAGGTAGGCACTTATCAATTTTCTGTGAGAAAAGTGACGGGCCAGGATTCGAACCTAGGACCTTCCGCTTGCCGGGCGAATGCTCGTCCAACTGAGCTATCCAGGCCCACATGTATATTTTTACATCAGAGTGCACGTCGGGATGACGAGCTAGGTGTTTGTAAGGTGTATGTTTATTTTTCCGTCAAAATAATCCCCGCTGGGCATTGGCGTACAAGATATTGGTCAGCGGTTTCCCCCTCGGAAAGAACTTTTGTGCAATGTATAACTTGAAAATACTTAAAAGTATAATAAAGTCGGTGAATCATATCAGATTGGATCATTATTTGTAGAACGCTCTGGGACATAGTCCCCTATCACGTAGTGGCGTAGAGAGAGAGGGGGGGGGGAATCTACATGGAAAGTACCGCGCGTTTTCGAAAAGAGACATCGACGATCTAGAAATTCCGAAAACTGTAATCTCGAAAGAAATCCTTATCAACGATAAGATTCGTCTTCTTAGAACAAATAATTCCTGCACGTGGCATACATTTTCTGCGTTTCGAAAACAACAGACAGGTTTGGGCTGATCGCTAGATAAGAGGGGCGATAAATCAAGTTGCTTGATCGACGATCGGCTGGTAGACGCCAGGGACAATTTTTCCTTCGATCATGTAGAACGCGCCGATATACGACGGGAAATTCTGCGCCTGAGGAACAGGAATCTTTTGTGAGGCGGACCCGGACCTAGGACGAACGATTGTGTGACGAATGTTCCACGGTATAGAATTCGCCAACGGACGCTTCCTTTGAAATCGAAAGGTTGAATGTTTGCCGAGTCTCGTTCGCAGTGATCGAGGCTATAGTCCGCCCGTTCACAATAGCCACCGAGACGTAAATTCTTTCGCGCGAGACCTGTTCGCCGGAGTCATCCTCGTTTTTTGGCGTTTCATTTGAATTTATATAGGATTCCGGCGAACAATCGCGGAACGAATGTTTCACGACGACGGAGCAGCTCTGGACTTTCCCAATTTAACAAATAGGAGTTCGATCACACGGGATTTTCGTCGCACGAGGGCTGGTGATGGGTTTTTTTTTACTTCAATCGGATTCACCTTGAATCGCACTATTTTTCAGTAGAAAGAGAGAGAAAGAGAGAATTGTACCTATGGGAATCTAGAGAATCCCTCCCGTTTCTCTTTGGCCTCTTATCTTCGTGTCTAATCGAAAGGATTCTTTGAAGCGTACAGAGTACACTTATCAGTTATATCGAATTTCTGAGAGCCAAGCGCTAGTTTTACAGACAGACATTTCGTGTTCGAAATGAACCGAGAGACATCATAATTATGTCGCATTAGTGATTCTCTTTTGCACTCAATTAACAAGAAACCCCGCGTTTCGCACTCATTGTTTTCGAACGCGAACGAATATTGTGCACACAGAAAACGAAAGATGTCCACGCGGCGGGTAAAACTTGCTTGTCAAGATCGATCGATAAAAGTTCCGACGTATTGTTACGGACAAAATATTACAATAATAACACGACCGCAAAGATACTCGAACGATTAAGAAACCATCGCGAAAACAGTCGAATCTCGCAGCGGTGACTATTTTTTTTTTTCGCACGACTTTTCGACAAATGCCGTGTGATTATTCGGCTGAGTCACCGCGAGACCGTTGAACATTCGTAAGATTCGTGCAATTAACGGTGGCAAACGATAAAAATGCAGGCCTGCACTTGCGGAGCATCGAGGAGCCGAGGATGACGGCGGAGACGGCGGCCCCCTGCGTGCAAGGGGTACAGGGAGCCCAGAGTGGCGGCGTGGCGAGCCAGAATATGCTGCAACAGGTGCAGGATGGAAACGGCGGTGGCAGCGGCGGCGCTTACTATTCCTCGACTTCGACGGCGTACGATCCGGAGTACGCCCGTATGGAGTCCTGGCTGGACGAGCACCCCGACTTCGTCAACGATTACTTCCTCAGGTAAATCGCTCCCTCCGGAGCCCCTTGCCGGCGGACGAAGCGGGCGGACTCACGCTAGGTTCATCGTCCTGCGAGTATATCGACGGTCCCGTACTATCTGGAAAAATGTTAAAAATAACTGCGGCCAAGTTGTCCCCGTCGCGTCTATACCCTTTTCCCTTTTCTCGCGTGTCCCTTTTCTTCCGTTATCCACTTCTTTTATCGCGACACTGTTCGAGCTCTTGTCGCGTAGATATTCCCAGTCAGCAAAATGTTAGCACATTGGCAGGAGATTTATCAGAAGCCCACACCAAAACCATAGCCATCTGTGTCCGCATTTGGCTTTTGTTTTGGCAACGTGTCGAGTATATATCAGTTCCTGCGTGCAATCTGCAGTCTTTCTGCCTTCAAAATTTGTAGCGGGCATTTGACGAAATCTGCTCCGGCAGATTTGGCTACCTGGGTTGGAAAGCATCGCGGTGAAAAGTAGACAAGGCACACGACGCCTTTACATACGTAATTACAATTTTTGGTGTTTCGACCGGCAGGAAGGTGACACGGCAGACCGTGGACACGTGGCTGGTGTCACACGCGACGCCGACCTCGTCGTCCAGCAGCTGCGTGGAGCTTTCGAGCCCGACGCACGTCGGAGCCGGGAACTCGTCCGGTGGACGAGGCGGCGCCGGCGGCTCGGGCGCCACGACACCCGTACGCAAAATCTCGGCGCACGAGTTCGAGCGCGGGGGTCTCCTGAAGCCGATCGTCAACACGATCGACGGCACGCCGACCTTCCTGAGCGTGTCGACGAGCGACGCGTGTCAGCCGGGCGGGCCGCAAGTTGGATCCGGAAGCTCGAACCGCCCGCAAAGACGGTCGAGGCACGAGCTCAGGCACCTCGACGAGAAGGATCTCATTTTCGAGCTGGTAGGTGCCCCGCTACGTTGTACGACTCCAAGAGTCTAACTTCTGTAAGGTCTCTACAGGTCAAGGACATTTGCAACGAGCTGGAAGTGAGATCGTTGTGCCATAAGATCCTGCAGAATGTGAGCACTCTCCTACACGCGGATCGCGGTTCGCTGTTCCTCGTCCAGGGGGAGAGAAGCGGCTCCGCCACTGCCGCTGCCGCGGCCGCCGCCGTCGCAGCCGCCGCCACGACCGTCGCCAGCACCGATGTACCATCTTCCCCGAATCACGAAGCCGCTGCGAGCAACTCCGACGAAAGCAATCCGCAGCGCGATCAGTCTTCCGCGAGGAGCAGGTGTCTGGTGTCCAAGTTATTCGACGTCTGTTCGAGATCGACGTTGCTGGAGATGGAGAAGAAAGACGAAATTAAGATCCCCTGGGGTACCGGAATCGTCGGATACGTCGCTGAAAGCGGGGAACCCGTCAACATACCGGATGCTTACAAGGCAAGACTTGGAAATACCGTTTCAGCGCTTTTCGCCTATCGTCCGTATCGAATGAGGACGCGATGCGGATCGCATCTGTTTAATCGATTATTAATCATCGGGAATTCTCGATGAATCATGATTTGTTTACACTCGTAACGCGATTGCTCTCGATGCGAACAGATGTGTGCGAGTATACTTTATCTGTTACACGCAGAGACCTTATCTATATCTCGATTATCACAAAATTTCGTGAGGGTAATTGGATGCATTGTTCAGCTGCGTTGCATATCCAAGAAGCTGTGAGCACTCTCCAGCTGGTTATGCTGGAATCAACGGCACATCCGCCCAATGTTTACGAGTTGAGAATGATGTAAACGTTTCAGGACTCGAGGTTTAATCGCGAAATCGATGCTTTAACGGGATACCGAACGCGTGCCTTACTGTGCATGCCTATCAAGGATTGCAACGGTGATGTAATCGGGGTGGCACAGGTGATCAACAAGCTCGGCGGCGAGGGCCAATTCACCACGCAGGACGAGAAGATTTTCGCCGGTTACTTACAGTTCTGCGGTATCGGCTTAAGAAACGCTCAGCTTTACGAAAAGAGCCAATTGGAGGTGAAGAGGAATCAGGTGAGCGTCAATTTCGCCGCATCGATCGAGATAATGAGGCGAGGGATCTAATTCGTTCTTGACGCTAGGTTCTGTTGGATTTGGCTAGGATGATTTTTGAGGAACAAAGCACGATAGAGCACATGGTTTTTAGAATTCTCACGCACACGCAATCGTTGATTCAATGCCAACGTGTTCAGGTAATGGATGTAAACGTCCGCCGTTCGTGAGGAGAAACGTAATTACGCGAGAAAAGGAGCGCGCTACAATGCCGTGATTGCTTTCAGGTGTTGCTCGTGCACAAAGCTTCAAAGGGGAGTTTCTCGCGCGTCTTCGATTTCGAAGCGAACGATCTCGCTGGCGAGGATTCTGATTCTCGCACTAGGTGAATCAAGTTTGTAATTAGTCTAGCTTCTTGTTCGATAAGTTTACACTGGAGACCTAACAAAGCCTCTTCTTTTCGCAGTCCTTTCGAGAGTAGGTTTCCTATTAACGTTGGTATCACGGGTTACGTAGCGACAACCGGTGAAGTAAGTATCGCACGATTAATGTTTTCTTTTCAACCACCAGTTTTGCCCGGAGACGATATGAGAGACTTTTCAGACTGTCAACATACCGAACGCTTACGAAGATTCGAGATTCGATCCGTTGGTGGACGACGGTACCGGCTTTAGGCATCGTACGATTCTTTGTATGGCCATTAAGAATTCGTCCGCTCAGATAATCGGCGTCATTCAGCTCATCAATAAATTCGACGATCTGCCTTTCACCAAGAACGATGAAAATTTTGTCGAGGCGTTCGCGATCTTCTGCGGGATGGGAATTCATAATACGCATATGTGAGTGTACTTGTCTATCTTGAACGTCGTATCTCGAACACTTGACAATTTCACCTATCGGGTCCTCAGGTACGAGAAGGCTGTGATAGCGATGGCAAAGCAAAGCGTCACTTTGGAAGTACTGAGTTACCATGCGTCGGCATCGTTGGAGGACGCGCAGAGATTGAGGGTTGGTATGGCTTTCATCCTCGCGGGAACTCAGCTATAATTTTGAAACCGTGTAAACGCTTATCACTCGTCTATTCTCCGTCTCGGCAGAGTTTAAGGATCCCGTCATCGGCGCATTTTCAACTGCACGACTTCAAGTTCGACGACATACACATGGAGGACGACGAAACCCTCACTGCGTGCCTCAGGATGTTTCTCGACTTGGACTTTGTTGAACGGTTTCACATCGACTACCACGTACTCTGCCGTTGGTTGTTGAGCGTAAAGAAGAACTATCGGAACGTTACGTATCACAATTGGCGACACGCCTTTAACGTGGCCCAAATGATGTTTGCTATCTTGACGGTGAGTTTTCTTCTTCTATGTCGCAATGTCGATTATAATTTGTGATGCGGGAATTGTGATCGGTACATCGTTACCAGGCTACGCAATGGTGGAAGATCTTTGGTGAAATCGAATGTCTCGCGCTCATCATCGCATGCTTGTGTCACGATCTCGATCATCGTGGGACAAACAATTCTTTTCAAATTAAGTGAGCACTTTTACTTACTTTCGCACACGTGCACGTCCCTCGTCTGATTACGGCGAGAGTGTACGAGATATATTTCGGTTTTCAGAGCCTCGTCGCCGCTGGCACAGCTGTACTCGACTTCGACGATGGAGCATCACCACTTCGATCAGTGTCTGATGATCTTGAGCAGCCAGGGCAATCAGATTCTGTCGAATCTTTCGCCAGAAGAATATTCGCGCGTGGTAAAGGTGCTCGAAGAAGCGATACTCTCTACCGATCTGGCCATTTACTTTAGAAAGCGCGGCTCTTTCCTTAATCTGGCACACAGTGGTAGCTACAACTGGGCGTTCGGCGATCATCGGGAGCTTCTACGCGGGATGCTGATGACGGTCTGTGATCTGGCTGCCATCACGAAACCGTGGGATGTCGAAAAGAGAGTAGCCGAACTCGTTAGTAGCGAGTTTTTCGAACAGGGCGACATAGAGAGGCGGACGCTCAACATTACGCCCATTGTGAGTGGCGCAAACATAATTGATCTAAACATAAACAATTGTTCTCGTATAAACGCATCCGCTTCTGGTATTGCAGGACATCATGAATCGAGAGAAAGAGGACCAGCTACCGATGATGCAAGTTGGCTTCATCGACTCGATCTGTCTACCTATCTATGAGGTACAGCGCGGCGAGAAATGATAACTAATTTTTTTTTAATGAAAATTTTAATGAAAATTTAATCTTTCCGCGTCTGTGCTTACGTTGACAGGCGTTCGCCAATCTGTCGGACAAGCTTGTGCCGCTCGTCGACGGAGTCAGTATGAACAAGCAACATTGGTTGGAGATTGCTGAGAGCAAGAGCCAGGCGGAGACCTGCACGAATCACGACAGGACGCCGTCGGCATCGGCGTCCGACAACGAAGAGACCAGCGAACAAGCGGACCAATAGTCATTAAGGATGGCGTTACTGGCTGTTAAAGTCGAATGTACCAAACGCAGCGGCCATCCGCCAGTCGTCAGAAAGAGAAATACGGGATATAGTTTTTATTGTCCTCGCGGTCCGTCTCCCGCGACGTCCATTTTCCTCGTCTCAATTATCACGGCCTGTGTCCTGCGCGAATACGAATAGGCGATCCGTCCGTTTAACGGACTCTGCGTTAATACCTTCCCGTCAATTTCCGTCAGGTCTACTGATCGAGTAGATCGAATATACAAACTCTCTCGCGTTGAAATGTGTATGTGTGTGTGCGTGTGTGCGTGTGTTTCTCGATCAAAATCATTCTATAAATTTCATATACAACAAGTTGAAAAAGTTAAATTTGAACTGAATATGAAATGGACGATCTTGCGAAATACGATGAGAAAGGTCTTGTTCTCTCTCCCTCTTTCTCTCTCTTTCTGCCTCGTATCCTGTCCCTCAATCCTCCTCTCGCCCATTTGTCCAACTTCCTAGACACTAAACCGATCAATCTCCATATGCTACTACTGTACCTGATTGTATTGTACATATATTTACTGTGACACAGACCTTCGATGTAGAGAGAGAACATAAAGACCGGGGCGTGATTCTCGTAAATGATGAGTTTTCGACGCGAGCCAGCTCGTCGAAGGACACAAGCGAAACGGCGCCTATACGCGCGATTAGATTACGTATTTGCATACCAAAGTGTAAATTTATACATCGAGATTGGTCGCGACTATCGGTCAGCCGGCAAAGTAGCGGCGCGAGCGGCCTGTTGACCGCGTAATTAATTAACGGCCTGGCATCAGCAGACACGCTCGGCTTTCTCGATTGCTTTGCTTCCTGTTGCAAAAACGATTTTGGATTCCTCGAATCGATCTCGAACCCTCCTCCCCCACAGTCGTTTTCGTCTTCGCGTAGAGCTGTTGTATCGCTAGAGAAACTAACAATACGAAAGCTGTAGAAACGTTCATCAACGGCATAAATTTGCGTTACCCTTGTTGTACTCTGAAGCTCACAACGGACTGTACATACATACGGACAGGTAATAAGGAGATTAAAAATTGCTCTCCGTGTGTTCTACCGTTTTCGTTAAACGTTACAGAACGTACGGTAAAACTCACCATCGCGGAGGCGCGACACGTGTCGCGCGACTCGATAGCGAGGGACATGCATATCATTAGATAGTCGCCACGGAACGGGATAGCCCTCATATCCGGCATCATATCATACGGTGGAAAGCGGAATTGGCACGCGCGGGCGGACGATAAGGAGGAATCTAATGCCGCGTCCGACAGATATTCGAATACCACGGCTCTGAGAAGACGAAGACAGTCTAGGCATTTAGTGAGATCGCAACGTGTGATCGTTACTTATAGCGCGCGACTTCCTACAGAGACTTGTTCCTTCAATTCCTCCAATCTTTAAAGTGATTTTTCTTTTTTTTTTTTACTTTAATGAGTCCAAGCTTGATACTTGGTCCTGCGTCGTCCCCTCCCCAGCGACGACGACGACGACGACGACGATAAGACGCGGGGTAAAGTGATGAAATATGTAACAAGTGTGATAAAGTTTCCTTGTGTGCGTGTAACTACAGAGAGCGCGGATGTATGCTCGAAAGAGGAGAGAAAGCGAGCGAGCGAGAACGGCTAATATATATTGTACAGTAATTTTTGTGTAAATTATATTGCGAAGAGTGGCGTGTACGTCGAATTGTTACGATAACGATCATAGCGCGAGTCATACATATATTATACAAATACATATATATTCTATAAACAATATCTAATATATTAAAAAAAACGAAAATAAATTAATGCGAATATACGAAGCGTGTTTCATCAGCGCGTCCCCTCGAACGCGCGTCCTCGTTCGTTCAATCGTGCCGTCCGATATCCCGTATATACTGGTGAGGGGAAGGAGTTTCTTTTTGCGGCTCGCTTAATTGCGCCTAGAAATGACGGCCCGTTAAGGACGCGCCGCCCGTCCCCCGCCGCGTCCGATCGATAGTTGACTAATTGCGCACGATCACGTGGACTGATCTCGCAACGACACCAATTTCGCAACGTCTGATACCTACGCCCGGGGGGAGCCAACCTTGATCGTCGCGTGCACTTCGATGCGTGCCAGATGCGCGCGACGAGAAGGCCGGGCCAAGGCGGGCCGTAAGCTCGAACACGTGCGGCTGAAAAATCTCGCCCCGTTGGTATTTTCCATCAATTTTATTCCACTCGTCTCGTCTTACAGCGCGACGCGGATTTTTCCGCGGCTCGGGTTCGCGGAGACTGAGCCGATCGAAGGGGGAATTACGCCCGTTACTGCTCCCGTTGCCGTCGTCGCGCGATCTCGTGACTCCGCATAACAGACAGAACTACATCGTCGCCGGCGCTGACGAGCTTATTGTAGACTTGCGCGTGTGTGAGTTGACTTATTGGCTCTCCGTTCAGCCGGACGATCACGTCGCCCGCTTGCAGACCAGCTGTATCGGCCAGGCCTTCGATCGTCACCTTGTCCAACACACAAGCGAGTTTAATGATAACGCGGGAAGAGAAAAATGTATCGTTTCGATGTATCCCTCCGCTTGGAAACAATCGCTCGCGATTGATCACTCTGGAGTTTAATTCGACTTCACTCGGGGATACATCGAAGGGAGCCACGAGCAATGTCCGTCGTAGATTAAGTCTTACCCTGACGACGGTTAAGGGGAAAGTAAAGTCCACGCCTCCGGAGAGCCGCAAGCCCCATGGTTGGGCGTTACATCGTGACAGTTTAACGTCGGTGGTGACGACGTTCGCCATGTCGACGGGGAGTTTAGCGCAATGACGAGTGGTTCGTTCGCTTCGCTCTGAAGGTGGACCTGGCGCGCGGGTTCTTTCCAATTGATCGCAAAGTCGCCACCGTTTTCGAATGGTGGATCTGAAATCGAGGTTTTAAATCCCGGAGAGTGCGAAAATCTCTCCTATTACGGCTTGAGCGGAGATGCGTCTGTCTTATACTCTTGAGACACATTGTGCGTTACTTCAAGACAGAGGCCCATATTCCAAGTTCTCTCTTACCGATGCCTGCAAAAGTGCCTGTAAAAGATCTTTTCGGCCAGTGGGAATCCTTCGAGGCCAATTTCAGTGGCACTTTTGGCGACAAAAGAGGACTCAAATACGGACCAAAGACTTGGACACGTAAGACGTTATCTTATAAGAGTACAAAACAGCCATTCTGCTGAGGCCCTTGGGGCCCACCGCGACGAACCTGTTACCTCAAATCAGCGAGATCGTCCCGGTGGAGCGCGCCTGGGGGGTCGAACACTCGCGACGATCGGCGATCGCTTGGTCGTCTTTGCGCGGCGCGATTCGAATTTCGTTCCTCGGCCGAGATGAGAGGCAGAAGAGAGAGAGAGAGAGAGAGAGCTGCGCCCGCGCCGAACCAACATCCTATTTCCAATACGACGAAGGGGGATGACATGCGCGAGGCGCGTCCCGCAGTTTCGTACGACGAGTACGAACCAGCGCGGCGCGGCGGAGCCGATCGAATCGGATCGGCGGCGATCGGCGAAAAAGGGATACGCGTCGAATCGTCTCCCGATTTCGCCTCCCATCCCCCCCGCCCGCCGAGTTCATCACGGGGGTTGTCATCTCCACGCAGTGTCGAGAGCGTCCTCTCCCGCGCGCGCGGTGCCGCGAGCTTATCGGGGCGAGGGCGACGTTTGATTTTCGCGTCGAAGGGCGCACGCCCCGACCACGGGGTGACCCCCGACCCTCGGCCCCCGGCCCCCGGCCCCGGTCCCGGCGATACAGCTGAGTCCTCGCTGTGTCACGAGCGAGTCCAGTCCACTCGGACCTTCCGCCCGACTCGGGAAAGGGAACCTGAACGTGGACCCGCCGCGCTGTCCCCCCCGCGTTATCCTGGCCGTACCCCCGTGCGCCCCCGTGCCGACGTGTTGCCGCCCGCACGCGCGGCGCCCCGCCGCGCCGCAATAAATCGCGCGCGTTTCCTCCGGCGGCTAATTGCCAATCGTCCCTCCGGATCTCCCTTCGCGCGCGCGTCCACTGCGCGGGAGAAGCGGGGTGGTGCGTTAAATGCCGAGGGTAAGTGGGACGATTATTCCGCCGTCCAGCTGGGCGCGATTCGTGTGCTCCGCAACCGTGTCCGCGGCCCCGCGTCGCGGTGACGTTTCCTTTCTTTCCTTTCGCATCTTTCCGGCGCGTTGTAATGTAAAATGGACCGCGGTCGCGCGTGACGTTCGGGGTGGCACACTTTTGAAAACATCACGCTTCGAGAGCGTGGGTCGTCCCTCACGACGAAGGGCCGCGTAGAAAGTCTTTCGCGCGCGTTTTTTTCCCCCCTCCGCGCACGTCCGAGAGATCTCGTTTATTATTTCCGTCCTCGCGCTTGATCTCCCTCGAGATATTTCGAGAGCCGTCAACGGGGCGAGATGAGACCACCCGGTTTCCCGACGGTCCCTCGTGCGAGCTGCCCTTTGCAGAAACACGGTACGGCGGACTCGGTAAAAGCAACCAGCAAACTGGTGTATTTTGAACCTTAAAATAATACACTCGCACGCGCGCGCGTGCACGTACAGAGGGAACTGTCGATATTCGTGTTCATCGATTTTTCGAAAAAAAAAAAACAAGGAAAAGCAGTCAAGCCTCGCGTCATAATAGCCGACCGCAATAAATTATCAAGCGTCGCGTGTACGTGCGGGCGTGCGTGTGCATCATATTATTAATATTTCAGTGATCGGTGGGGGTGTCATGGTTCCGGTGAATGGAGATGTCCACCGTTCACGAGTAGCCCCGACTCGCTACGTGCGGACGCGCTTCCGTGCACTCTCCACGCGTAAGTTTCGCTGCGCTTTTCACGTGCGTGAGGAATGACAAGAGCCCGTCTTTCTCTCTCTCTCTCTCTCTCTCTCGGACGTTCCACGTTCATTCGTGCCAGAATTCAGACTGGAATCCCAGTCGTGATTCTGCTCGTCCTCTCTGAAGTTTTAGAGTGAAAGCAGAACCGTGGATTGAAGCATTCACTGTTTGCCTAGAGCGAATATTCGCCGCGATAGAGTGAATATTTCGCCCCGCGGTTCCTGCATTTTCGCTCGAAAAAACTTTAGGGAGTCGCGGGAGAGATGCGCGGAGAATCGAAACACGCGACACGCGTTGCGTGAGATACATTTAAGAGAGAGAGAGAGAGAGAGAGAGAAAAAAGTACGAATTCGCAAGTAAAATTCCGCGCCCGAATTCGACGCGAATCGCGGGTTCAAAATCAATTCGCGGCTTTACCCCCTGAAATTTTCGGAGCGAAAGTACCGCGGCGTGAAATATTCACTCTACCGGCGTAAAAATTTCAATATTCATTTCGTCGGAGCAAATGTTCACTCCAGGGTGAATATTTCACTCCGAGAGCTTGAGGTGGTACATCGATGCGGAATCGTACAAAATTCGCAAATAAACGAAGAACCGAGATAAATTCGCACGGCGACAAAACGAGGGGAGGGGGGGGGAGGAGAGCAGCGTGAATAAGCGTTAATTACGAACGCTAGATTGCAGACTAAACTCCCGTTTCGATACGCAGTTTAGTTCGGCGTATCGCGTGAAATAAAGTCAGGGGGACAGAGGCGGAGGGAGCGAGAGCTCGGGGGAGGGAGAGAGATCGGGAGATAGCGCGAGAGGAGCGAGGCTCCACGGGGTGGAGGGTGGACGCGGGTTCTGGGGGTAGCCGTGCCATGCCGGTGGCTGCATCGATCGTTTTCTACTGACGCTACAGCGCCCGTCTCCTACGGATGGACAATGCGACCTCGTCGCGCCAGAAAAATACTGTAAATCGCGATAACGGACGGCGCTCATATCTCGTCGTAATCGACCGTCGGGCGAATCGACGAGAGGCGTCGCGGACCTCGCCGCCCCGCCGAAATGAACACGTCGCGCGTATCGATCATCGAACCGATCGGAAACGCGACTTACACGAGCGAGACTCTCTCCCGCGTCCCCGCCGCGCGTCCCTCTGTTAATCAATCGCGCGTTTTGTCTCGTACGTGGCACTTTGTTTCCCTTCGTCCTTTTTTTTTCCTCACTGCGCTAACGAACTTTCTCTCCTTCCCTCTGTCGCGAGCCGATCGCGAACGCTTCCCTTCCCCCGCGAGGCGAAGCGAGACGCGCCGCGCGCCCCCGCCCCGGGGAGTACGATCGCGCGACGCGCAGCCGAGATGCGGGCGCGAGCGGAGCCGCGAGGGTCGAAGGGGTTGCCGAGGCTTATTCAAGGTTGAGCGAACCTCACGTGTCGCTTGTCAAAGGCCGGGTAAGTCGCTGGAAAATGGACTCTCCTATATATCCCGCCGACTATTCTATTTTACGACACGCGGAGGAAACGAGACGAAATCGAGCGGCCGGGCCGCCGATAGCCGTGCCAGTAATATTCCCGACGCTGTCCGAGGCGTGCGTCCTACTCGGTTTAAAATAGCAAAGTACTCTCCAGCGCGGCGGAAGAGAGAGCGAGAGAGAGAGAGTGGGAAGGGGACGGGGAGGAACGGGTGTCTCCGTTCTATCGCACGGCCAATTAGTCTGGCCAATTAATCCCGGTGATCGATTTGCGCGATCGATCGCGGCGTTCGATGGCGGCGCACGGCCGCGCGACGGAGCGCGCCGTCTACCCTGTTGCGTTGTCTGTTTCTCGTCGTAGGCGCGACGGCGCTTCCCCGCGGCGTTTCCCCGATGGAGAACCGAGTGGGCTGAAGGCTCGCGGGCGGAAACATGCCCGGACGGTCGCCGGCAAGGGCGTACGAGCGGCCCATTACGAGCGAGGGTCGCGGGCTCGCCGCCACTTGAATGTCACCGCCGGAGGTGAGGGATAAGAGCCGCGGCGAGAAGTAAGATACTTTGGCGTGAGCTATACGAAATCCTCCCTCGCAAATGCCTCTTCAGCACCCGCTGAATTTGTCCACGCGAGAGATACATCGCCAAATTACCTTACCTCCCACCCCCGATGAGCGTTTTACTTTCCCGAGTAAATCAACATCTCGGAGCTTTCGTTTCGTTACAAGAACAAATGACCAGGGCGCGGGATGGGCGAGTCCTGGCTCTCGGTCCTGCTCGCCGCCACGCTGACAACGATGACGATGATGGCGGTGATGACGGAGGCCGATTCATCCTCGACGCCGTCCCTGTCGACGGGCGCTCGTGACGACGTCGCCGACTCCAAACGGGTTTGTCCTCATCGACGCTCATTTCACCCCGACTATCCTTCCCTCCCTTTCTAACGCGCCGTTCCTCCGATTCTGCCCGAAGGCGGCCATCGAGGAAGCCCTGGACGTGATTGAGCAGGCATCGACGGGCTCCCTGGGCGAGGTGTGCGTCAGCACGGCGGGATTCAAGTCCCTCCCGGCTGGCGTCGCCCTGGACCCGAGGCGTTACGACACGGCGCGCCAGAAGGCCGACATGACCGCTATGGTGCTTCGGAATCTCGGGGCCGCCGAGGCGATGCGACGTAACGGTGAGTCGGGGGCCGCGACGCGGGGAATACTAATCGCGGATCGTCGTACACGAGGGAGGGTGAGCGCTACCTTCCCTCGCGAGCGCGATTAAATATCTCGGTGCGCGCTGTCCGACGAAATAAAAGGAGGGAATTGAAGCGTGACAAATGATCCGGAATTAGCGACCCCAATTCTAGTTCCCTTACTCTACCTGCCGCTTAATTGGCGGCACCTGTTGCGCGCGGCGAGCAACGCTGGCCCGCGCCGAAGGTGGGCCTCGCTCAACGCGGGCGGCCGCGGGCGCGAGGTGGCCACGGGCCCGCACGGACCCCGAGGACCGACCGCTAACGGAATCGCTGTAGCTCTTTTAGACGCCCTGACCAAGTCCCTGCTCGTCTCGGTGGACGACGCGGTCGAGGCGAGGGTGATCGCGCTCAACGCGTCCACCGGCACGGTCATCACCGCGGTGTGGCTGAAGCGCAGCCCCGGGAGCGTCGGCGAGCCCTCCAAGGTCGAGAGTCACGCGGTCCAGCCCGGATTTCAGCCGGACCCCAGCCTACCGTGGTTCGAAAACGCAGGCGGCAGCGCCGGATTGAGGTTCGCGGCCCGCCGTCTACTCTCGCGTACTCTTGCGCAACTGTGTATCCGCAGAAGCCAAACTTGCTCAGATCTTTCATCTTTCATTGCCGGGCGTCAATGACGCCGTTACGACTGCCCGTTACGGACGGTACAACTGCCGGAGAGACCTGCACGAAGAGATAAAACTCACTTTTTTTGTGCTTCCACACGGAGGGCATTTTTTCGTAAAATTTGTCCTAAATGCAACCGTCGATTGTCTCGCTCTCTCGCGTAAAAAAGACTGTTTGTAGTCAGATCTTACATTGAAGATCATCTTCAGACACTATGTGGCCAATAAAATGTTCCATACAGATAAACTTAAGACGGTCTTGAATAGAAGACCTGACTATGACTGCCGGGCCTAGTTTCTTATATGTTCTTTTGTACAACGTTTCTCCTCAATTGTACCGTCCATAACGGACCACTTTGTGTATGTCTTCCTAAAAATGTTACGCACGCACGCACGCACACGCACCTTTTCAGCACAATCTTGCACCCCGTCACGTTCATGCTTAAAATGTCGTCTTTCTCTTCTATCGCGGTGAACTAATGTATGTGGAAACGGAAAAATACGGGTCTGTCCACAGAAGAGGCTCGATTTTATTTTGTACGATATTTTATTTCCGAACTAAAGTTAAATCGTTTGAGTTGTACAAACCCTTAATTATGTGACTATTATCAATTATATTGATAAAGTTACGCGTATTTTCCAAAGATAGCTATTTACGTTTTTATTTCAAGCATCAAATAAATTTGCATAATTACTTTAGATGCGACACGCTTTGATGAAGAATTACGAGAAACTGTTTGAAATCATATCGTAATAGATATTGACTGCTTTGTTCGAACAATTTTAACTTTACATTTGAGAAAGATAAACGTTCCATTTTCAAAACCTAAGCTAAGCGTAAACGTTTAGCAAAGAAGTCTTATAATTTTGTCTACGAATTTACATGCTGCCCTAAAACACAAATTTTTCGAAGGTAATCTATGAAAAATGTCGACGTGTTAACGGTGGACAGACCCATATGTCCAAAACAATTCGGAAGAGAATCGCGCTGATCTTGTATGGGCGCTCCACGATCATTCATCATCCCTCATCATCCCGTACGAGCGTCAAGTCATAGAAACTCGATAGACACTCGCGGACGATGCGAATTCGCGAATTTGCAATACCTTTGACAAAACCTCGTGCCGTCGTTTTACGATCAACGGCCACGGGCGATACCGGGGATGACCGTGAAGTGCCGGGCTCCGTTGCACGAAAGAACGTGTTACACAAGAAGAAATGTCGAAGTTTCTATGGCGGCTTGTGGCGTTTGCGTGTGATCCCAGGTCACCGAAATTCATGCAGTCACCGCCGATTGAATCCTACAGGGGTTGGTGGACCATCCCGTACTTCTCCTGCAAAACTCGCCGTTGGCTCATCTCGTACAGCGTGAACGTGAAGCCGCCGGATGTCCGACCCGGGTTGGTATACAGCTCTCGCTTCCCTGCCGGGAGTAATTCTACAAAATTATACAAAACTATAAAATATAACTGCCAGAATTTAAGAAATTCTACGTATAAATTTAAAAAGTCAGAAAAGTCAACACGAAGATGCATAGAATTGGAGCACTTTTGTTAATTTTTTAAATATTCTACGAGTAAGCAGACGTTTTAATTCTTTAAGATTTTGTTGCTTCTCAAATTTTTTTAACTAGTAAAGTTTCGTACTAATTTTTACAAAAGTGTACACTTTCGTGAAATACCACTTGCAATCATTTCTTCATTTGAGAACATTGTAAGTTGCGGTACTCTTTCGTAGATACTTTTACAAAAACACAAATGTTTCAACGAAGATATAAAAATTTCTATAAATTTCTATTTCAAGTCAATTTTTGTAGTTATTTATAGAAATTCTTTCCGCTAGGGCTGCGCAGATACTTAAACTTACTGCTTTACAGTAAACTACGTGCTCGATTGTATTTCTGCTTTGTCTTTCTTCGGCAAAGGGTGCGGGAATTCATCAGTATGGACATCGACATAAGCGGGTTGGAGGTGAACCAGTGCGACGCCCCGGCGCAACAAAACCGTAACGACGGGCTCGAGGCCGCCTCGGGCAATCAGATAGCTTTCTTTAAGGGCACCCACAAGTGTCACGCCGATACCACGCAGGTAGGTACATGTCGCAAATGTGCTCCATCTATTATCCCTTAGGACCTGAGCGGAGTGGCTGTCTTATACTCTTAAGACTCAAGACAGTTGTTGTGCGTTACCTCAAGACAAAGGCTTAAAACATAAAACATTGTCTTAAGGCTGTCTTAAGAGTATAAGCCAGCCGTTCTGTTCAGGCCCTTACAAATAGGAGATGCGTATACAAAGCGAGAACTCTCGTTTTTCGGTTCAGTGCGTGTATCAGGGACCCGGCAGCCGAGTGAACGAAAACGGGGTGGGCGCTGGTTGGGCGAAAGGCGCGTACGTGTGCAAGTGTCGGCAGGGCTTTTACAGCGTCAGCCATCATCGATCGGGCTTCGACGGGATTCTCGTGGAAGGTCAGACTCATTGTCGGACTTGTTGTTTGTTTGCCGCTCGATTCTCGCGCTAATCTAATTCTCCGCTCATATTTATTGCAGCCGCGTGGAAGGAAATGCGGGAGAACAAGAGCGACTCCTACGAGCAGGTGTTTCAGTGTCTGCGCTGCGCCCCGGGATGCGCCAGGTGCAAAGGCCCCGAGCCTTGCCTGGCGACGTACAATTGGCCCTTCAGGTACTCTCAAGCCGCCCGTACTTTTCTAATCCCTCGCCGCTCGGCGCCGTCATCTCAATTTAATGTGTTACCTTTGAAGAATCTCGCTGCTAGCCGTTTCAATCTTCTGCGTGTTCGGCACCATCGTCCTGGTGGCGTACATGTATCAGCATCGCAAGCTAAAGGTATTCAAGGTCGCGTCCCCGATATTCCTGTCTATCACGCTTCTGGGCTGCGCCTTGATGTACCTCGAGGTGGGTGGAGAGACGTCCCTTTCTCTTTCCTCTCCAAAGGCCCGTTTATGCCAGTTTTGTACTAATCAGGAACTCTCGCCCCCGCTGTAGATGGCCGCTATATTCCCGGTCCTCGACATGTATTCGTGCATTGCCACAAAGTGGACGAGGCACATGGGATTCTGCGTCTCGTATACGGCGTTGCTGATGAAGACCTGGCGGTAAGCAGCTACGATAAACGCTATCGCGTCGTTGGGAGTACGCGCGGTCGAGTTGCAGGGAAGGAAAAGTAAAGAAAAGTTTTCTTTTCGCGATCACTGATTTGTTTTAAAGAGAAATCAATAGTAAGGTACCCGCGCCTCGGTAAATTTGTCGCTTGGCCGCGGCGGAGAAATTGGGTGGCGGAGAACTCGAATAAAGTGTGTTCGTCCGCAGGGTCTCGCTTACGTACCGGGTGAAGAGCGCCCATAAGGTTAAGCTGACGGACAAGCAGTTGCTGCAATGGATGGTGCCCATCCTGCTGGTGATGCTGATCTATCTCGGGACGTGGACCGTCAGCGCGCCGCCTTACGCCGAGGTAATCGCGGATAATCACGACTTGAAGTTCTACCAGTGCTCTTACAACTGGTGGGATCACAGCCTGGCTATCGGTAAATATACACAGAAACGATCCTTCGCGGATCGCTAGAGGCTGTTCTCCTTTTAGGAGACACAAATCGACACAAGTTAACGCACCCGAGCACGCCCAGCGGGAAATGACTCGTCAATCGATGTCGAAACGGTCGTTTCGACGAGACATTTCTCACTGGCCGGCATCGCTACTGTGAAAAATGGCAGAGATTCAAAGAACAAGATTTTAAGAAACGGTCCTGTCGAATAGAAGATTATATCGAAATACTCGGAGCGGGGATGCGTTCCTCGAAAGCACACTCCGACCCGCCTCCCGAGCGGGGTCGAGAAGTGTCGATTGAGTTCGAATAAAATTCTAAATGGAAAGCGACATGTGTCGATTTGGGTAAATAATGTCGACCGCCTTCTCTAAAAGGAAAGCAGCCGGAGTAACTCGAGTGGGTAATCGACAAACGATTCTGCTTTAAGGTGAAATTCTCTTTCTCGCCTGGGGCATAAAGGTATGTTACAACGTGCGAAACGCGGAGAGTCTGTTTAACGAGGCCCGTCTGATAAGTTACGCCATTTACAACATAGCCGCGGTGAATATAACCATGATAGCCATTCAGTACGTAGTCAACGCAATATATCATCGCATACAAAACGTGTCGCGCGACAGTGCACTATACATCATTGAATAACGTTGTCCGCAGTCTCTTCATATTTCCCCGTGCCGGGCCGGATATCAAATACCTGTTGGGCTTCCTGCGGACTCAGCTTTCTACGTCCGTTACGGTCTTCCTCGTATTCGGCCCTAAAGTAAGGCGATTGCAACGAACGGACCTTCTCAACGTGGACACTGAAAAGACCAGACTTTGGAAACGATCCAGCGCGGAAAGCACCTCGCTCGGATCGGTCTTTTCAATATCCATCGCTCTTATTCCCTCTATCCTCTCCGCGATTGGTACAGCTGGTGATTAATTGATTTACTTTCAATCGACGTGCGCAGGTAATCAGAGTATTGCGAGGCCAGGGGGATCAGTGGGACAGTCGAGCGAGGGCGCGCGGCGTCACCGCGAGCTTCTCCTTCAACGGAATTGGTTTGGTGCCGGAGGAGACGACGGACCTGTACCAGGAAAACGAAGAGCTCAAGGTACGCCCGCGTTCTCTCCCCCCCCCCCTCGCGCGTCTCCGCGCGGCGGTTCGAAAATTTCACCCTTCTTTTCGTTACCGTTTCCTGAAATTGCATCAGGAGGAGATCCAGAAGTTGGCCGCGCGAATCGAGTTCATGAAGATAGTGCACATGGAGATGCACAACCGACACATCAAGCCGAAGATGGGCGGTTACTTCAGCACGCACGGTCATGGTCACGGGCACCCATCCGCCGGCCAGAGCCCCATCGCCAAGAGCTCGACCGCCAGCTTTATCCTCAAAGTATGTACCTAAATCATTTTATTCCCCGCGCCGTTCGATCGATTCCCAGGACACGCGGAATTTCCGGGACCCGCTGGCGCGAGCGGGATAAATTACCGTCGTCCTTTCTGAGAAATTGGATTTTACCGTTCATTAATTTACTCGTGTCGCGCGTGCATTTGAAATTGCCGGGATAAATCTCGGTGTTGTCTCTACGGGAGGAGTCGTGAGTGGAAATTATCCGGCGAAAGTTCTTGTTCCTCTCTGCACCCCGTCCCGCCTCGTCGAAACTTTCAGGCGCGCGTTATATCGCTGAACATTTCTTAAAACCACCCGCGCGGTTCTTACGTTTCCCCGTGCGCTAATCTTTTTCGCCATCTTTTCTTTTCTCTTTAAATTGTAATCCTTCTCTCTTCCCTTCTGTTAATTTGCCAGCTTTCTCACATGTGCTTGAACTGTAATACTTATACGTCTCGCGTCGCTCAGCTCAGTTTTTTTTCTGCCGAGACTCACATCAACAGTCTCGCTGGCGTCCCACCATTTGCGTGTACAGCATTGCGTAGCTTATTGCTTTTCGACATTCTTGTCCTACTTTTATTCCGCCTCTGCACCTATGTATATTATGCACAGCGATAAACTTATTATTGTTATATAAACGCGGAAGACCGGGAAATGGGACCGCGGAGTTGACGCGAAAGCCCGCGTTAGTCCGTATTCGCGCGAGTCCGCCGAGGGAGCGTCTTGGGAAATAAATTGGAGTAATTTATTGAGCAGACGGCCGTGGAGCGAGGTGCAACGGCAGCCGCGGCCGCGGCAGTCGAGGACTCGACCTTTCCGTCCGGAAGTCTGCACAGAGCGCGCAGGTCGGAGATGCTGAGGGAGAGGAAGGCGGAGCGGGAGAGGGAGCGCGAGAAGGAGCGGAGCAAGGACAAGGAGCAGAAGGAGAAGCCGCGCTCGAGCGGCGAGAAGGTTTGACTAGTGGTCAATAGCGAGGAGGTAAAGAACCTACGCTCTTAGGACCAGCTTCACAAACGTCGGTTAGCTGCTAACCGAAGGTTCATTGATTCTCTGTCTCTTCTTAAATAATAAGACGGGAAAGGATGGGGGAGTCGACTGAACTCTGGTTAACACACTGAGGGACCCATTTTGTTTGAATGAAACAAATTTCAGTAGACTCAACTGAATTTCTTGTTTGGATATGAGCAAACAAATCTTTCAGTTGATACAATTGGAAAATCTGGTTGTATCACACACTAATTTGGCTGAGTGAACACGCGCAGAATCCTTTTATAATATTCAACTAAACGATTTAGTTGACGCAACAAACACAATTATTTAGGACGTGATGGACAAATTTGTTATCTCAACCATAAAATTTTGTTCAAATAAACAACTCATGGAAACAAAGTATTTAGTTGTAACATTTAACTTCTTTTCAGCAACATATCTTTCGTTTTATACAACCAAATTACATGTTCAGTCAACATAATGATTCAATCAAGTTATTTCGTTTCATTCAACAAAATGGGTCTCTCAGTGCACCCAGTCATAAATTACTCGTCGATCGACGTCGAAACGATGTCGAATCGACGTCAGTATGGCGGTTTCGATGTCGACGCGACATCGTTTCGACGTCGATCGACGAGTTATTTCTGGCTTAATTGTTAATCGACGTTTGTGAAACTGGCCCTTGATCGGCCTGAATCTCTCTCCCTCGTGCTCGGTGACGATCTTCTTCTCGCCGGCAGGTATGGTTGTGACGAAGACAGTGGCTCGACGAAATCAGGAAGACGCGTAGGAGCCGAAGAAATAGAAGGAAGAAGAAACTGGAGATATTCAGGTTGTATCCTTTAAAGGACAGGAGACTGCCCGTATTCGTATGAAAACGCCGTATAATCAAACTCATCGCGATCACTGTCTTCGCGCCGTTGTGATAGCGATGTATCTTCGTGATTAATTACTAGGTGTACGGATATATCTCTGGAAATCAAAATCTCTGATGAACCCGCGGGAGGCGACGGCGACGGCCGAGTATTTCGTGTCTCCGTTTATTTTTGTAACAGCGGCTGTCGAGAGTGAAAGGGAGCGCACAATTCTATTATAAATCGATATCTTATTTCTTCAGAATGCGTAGAAGCGCTCGAATGACGCGCCGTTGGCGCGACGGCAGGCTGTACAGGAAATTGTATTTAAAGAAACCAGGGATGCTTCGTCGAGGGATCGCGAACGGGACGATCGGGACGAAACCGCGATACTAAAGCTGTCACAAATGCACAAAGGACGCGCGGGCGAGCCGTTACCGTCGTCTTCAGCGGACGCGTTTCGCTTACCGCGAGCATACGATGTAGAGCCGTAAGAAACGCGCGTGACTCTGCGAGTTATGTCCCCCGGTCAAAATCGTTTTGCGCGCGCACTTTTGCCGAGCGGCGCCGCGGCCCACAGGCATTCGATATTTAAGGACAGCGAAGGGCGCGAAGATGCCTTTCTTAAGTGTTACATAAGTCGTCGTATTCCCGGATTTTAAATGGCACCGTTTCCGGCGGCTTTATCACGCCGGGGTGACACGTCGTTGTCTTCATCGACCGATATTTAAATACACAATTTGAATGTGAATGTTAATTTAAGCGAGTAAATATAATATACGAGTGCAACAGGCGCGTAATTTCCCGTACTTGAACGCTCGACAAGTTTAACTCGATAAGTATGTCACCGAACGCGAATGGAGAATCGTTTCCGCTTGCACGTTTAAGTTCACGACTTCATTTGCGAATCGTATATTCGAGGGGGGAGACGCGCGAGCTCTCCCCCGCGCTCTTATTACCTAACCATTTGTGTAACGCCTTATCCGATTTACATTGCATTCTGCTCGTTTCCGAACGAGAGTCACGTTTCAAGTTGCAAACAGCCAAGCGATAACTGTTCAGCGTAACAGATTGTATAAATGTTACATGTGACAATAAAGTTACACAACGGGCTGTAAAAAAAAAAGAAGAATAAGAAGAGACGCGAGCTTTGCTGGTGATCGTGGATTCACGTTTGGGGAAAAATGAAGTACGAAAAAAGGCTGAAGAGAGAGTCTAGAGACATAAAATCGTGCGATAAAGCGATTAACAGTTGATGAAATCTTTGCCTTGTTAGTTTACACTTTTTTAAGGGTGCTTACGTTGTCGCGATAGAACGCCGTTATCGTAGATCGCGTACAGTCGTGCGTTGACAACGACCGACGGAGTTATTGCTGTTCGTGTCTAAGATATTTATCGTAACGTAATAATTGTTGAATAATGAGGAGGGAAGAAACGGCGGAGAAACGGGGCGATAGATACATATATGTGTGTGTGCGCGTTGCGAGTACAACGTAGATACCAATACCCTAACAGCAATATCATTCGAGAGACGCGGGGCGAATAGTCTCTTAAAATTTTCCCTGAAAATCGTGGGACAACGTGACATTTTGAACAACTTCGCGAGAGCTTTCTGAAATTTTACCGTACATTCTACACAGTTGGAAAATTTGTTTTCCTGTTAAAGAAATGCCGGTTAAAACTTTTGCGTAAATGTTTCACACACTTGTGTGTTAATTTAACATATTGCTCTTGTGTTAATTGACCTCAAATGTAAAATTATTATGTAAAATTAACTGAAAAGACATGTTAAAACAACACAATGTGTACTTATTTTTAATCTGACACATGTTCGATATTATTGGTAACAAAATTTATCTGTTATAATTTACAGAATAAAACATTGATTTCATTCTATATAACATAAGTGAGAGTGATTTCGAACCGTTATTTGATTTATTGCCTCTGTAAAATGTAAAAAATACATTTTTTAAATTCATTTTGTCATTAAAAATATAGTAATTTTACACAAAATTTATTTCAAATTATTTTGTGTTAAAATATTAACGAAGTATTAGTGCGATCATTTAACATATCCATATTATGTTAACACAAAAATTTGTGTGGACCGTTTGGGACATGTGATATCTGTTAAATTTAACACAAATTTTTCAACTGCGTACTAATAAAATTATGTATGCCAAGTGTATGTACAATTACTAGTGAACTGTATGGTAAAATGTCGAAAAGCTCTCGTAAACTTCTTCGAAATGCCGCATTGTCCCACGCGATTTTCAGGATAAATTTTAAGCTTTAAAATTCGTGTACCTTTGTAGAATGTACCAAGGATGCCCTAACACGTTGTACATCCGTATGATGTCTCGTACCTTACGATATCCCCCGAAATATTGTCAGAAATCTACACGTGCTGTTAGGGTAATGCTCGACGATGAAAGTCTGTCGAACGTAGTAGAACCCTGCCGCGGATCGAATTGCTTTTATTTTCTTACGGATATCGCGCGATACGAGCATCCGCTTGAAAGAAAAAAAAAACCAATAGAAATCGGTTGCCCGCTCAAGTTCGTTCCCCCACGCACACGTACATACGCAATCGATGTTTCGATCGGCGACACTTTTCAGACACCGACAAGTCATTCCTATAAAGTACATAACCGGGGCGTTTTTTCCCAGTGTCCACAGACGCTCGCAGTGAACATAATTTTTAATAAGGAAATTTTTCACACTTCTCTCGCGCGCACAAGTTTATCTAGTCTCGCTAGGGAGCGTAAGGAGGTGTCGATTCCGCCGAGGGGAGAATTGTCAATTGGTGGAGAGATGGGAGACAATTTTTCGCGGGGGTCGCCACGAATCGAATCTGTCGCGCGGAAGCCCGGCTTTTTACAGCCATTCTGCAACGAGTCGTTGGTCGGAAGGCGGGACTGTATGTTGGGCCGTTCTTCCTTTGGATGAGAGCTGTGCGGCCCCGGGCTTTTGATCAACGACCAACTACTCACTGTAGAACGGCTCTAAGACTCGCGCCGTAAATCGGCGTACTTCGTCGAGGTCGAATATTCGCGATGGCATTGTATATCCGTTTACACGTTTAGGAGGGACGACACAAGATTCCCATTCTCGTTTCCGATTAAGTACAAATCACGACGCGACAAGGCCCTCGTTGCGCTAGAGCTATTCTGCGCTCGATGTAAATCATAAGATGCGCTAAGAGCTTGCACGCGATAGCTCGCGGCAAATAGTATCGTAAGAGACGAACGCTTTCGGTGTTGCGTGTTATACGTGTGAAAAAAAATAATTCGCGGGTACAATACGCGGAGTCGGCGAAGCGTTACGAGTTCGATCCATGTAGATCCTGTCCTAGTTATATAAATTCCGGCGTTATTTTTTCGATACGAAGGAGAAGAGGCGAGATCACACGCCGACCGAGCACGTGGGAGAAAGAACGAGGCAGAAGTGAGAGAAAGAGGAAGATCTAACGTGCGGATTCATCTCATCCCTTTCCCGCCGAACAGATCAAACAGTTATATATATGTAGAACCGGACACATATTTGTAAAGGTATACTGTATGTCTCTCAATGAATACAATAATCTTGAGGACTAACGAGGTGCCTTCCTTCCTCTTCTGCTTTCCACAGCAAATCGGCTGCGACAGGACATTACAGCGCGCGGACGAGAGGGGACAAGAAGCGGGCGGGGGTTTTTCTCGTCTTCACTTGAAAATTTATTTACACGCGCTACACACTATATAGAATGCAAGATATGAACCTTTCGCATACCTCGCTCGGCAGCGACCAGGGTGTCTATATCGCCGAAAATAATTGCACGTTACCACGGGAAGGGACACGGTCACCGATAGGTGAACGGCGTCCGTGAGATCGAGCAACAGCCCACAATCAACAAAACAGAATGCAGTTCTTACAATAACAATCAATTTGTATATACAACAATAATAACCAATTATAATGACATTGACACCACATGATATTCCGACGTGTACCGGGCGGACGTTCGCGAATGTTACGAGTTAGGGCCGATTCGGCGAACGTTCGCGGTAGGACGAGTACGGGCCTCGTCGATATTGTCGGTACAATGTTGCACAAATCGTAAACTCTACAAAAGAAACACGCTACACCAGTCGCGAATCTAAATAAATCGAGAGGAACCCTAGGCCCATTTATTCACGCTGAGGTTGTGCGAGTACTCGCGCGACTCCTAATCTGATTATTTAAAAGCCTTTAGTTCCGATTAGATTCTCTCCTCACTTTTATTACTCATCATTGTAGAGAAAATTCGATAAAATTGCGCGCTCTGGTAAGATTCGAGTAAGATTGAATTATTTAGAATGCCTCTTCGATTTTGGATTCGCGTCATTATTACTAACGTCCATTTCTAATACCAATGTAGATTTAATCTCGGTTTAACTTGCTTTTTATATTTTTCTAATTTTTGGAACCAGAAAAGGATAACAAATAATTAAACCGAGATTAAAATTTGAATTGGTAAAAATGGACACAAGTGAGCTACAGTTGGAGTCAAATCCTGGAGAACAGCTGTCCTGCGTTGATTTTGACTTCTTTCCGATCTCGTTATAGTTTGCCTAATTTTTATGCTAATTGTAAGAGGTTCTAGCCTCTTACTTGTTTTTTGAAATTTACTGTCGTCATTGTTTGGAGGTCTTCTGCCCTCCGAGCGACGACAGTGTCTGAGACGTACTCAAGTACTCGCACACCTCTGGTTTACGCTGTCGCGTGGCAGAGTGTTGTACGCGTAGTCTAACATCTGGACATTTGTACTTGACGTATTATAGTCGCGCGTATGACAAAATATTACCACGTAGGCATGACTCACACTGTATCGGACACTATTATGCATTACATTATTACAAACTAGTACGTATGATACTATAATGTATATAAGTATATACGTCACGCGCCTCTCGTTAAAGGTTTCTCGTTAAAATAACATCATCCACATGCGTCATTTCGTACAGTGGCCTGAACGAATGTTTGTATTCACGGGGTTAAACATTTTCGAATCTAAAACCCAGGATGTATCGCATTGTAAAACGTCGATGCGTCGGGAGATGAAAATTTTTTACAGTGAAAGTCAAGCCGTAATCTTCACGCGTATATTATTTGGTCGGGTTTATATATATACATATATATATGTATATATGTATGTATGTTGTATGTTTGTGTGTTGCGCGCTCACGCGCATGCATGTGTGCGTGCGTGTGTGCGTGTGTATACAGAGCGCAGGTATCTCTTTATATTAATCTTACTGCTCGATACTAATGATACTGATCGAAGACGATGCACATAATCGACTCTCTCGACTCTCGTTCATGCTGTTAGATTCTTTGGAGGCTCGTGCGCTTTGGTAGTAACGTTAGTAGTCGATATCTCAGGTACTTACGTTAAACAGTTCGCAGTAACAGCGACGCGAGTGCTCGTTTGCATATACGTATATATCGAATCTCGGGACGAGAAAACATTATAAGCCCTATTGAACTTGAAATAGATTCGGGGAAAAAGATACCACGACCTTTCGCAGAAGCTCGTTAGATTTCTTCCTTCTTTTACGTTACGTTGATCATCGCGTTTCGCGCTTGTGCATAGAAAAATATGGTTTATGCCGATATTTAAATCCAGATTCCAAATTTCATTAAACGATGTCCTGGCCATTTTCGACCTGGCAGCCGCGGTTGTCTTTTTCCCTGTGGGACGAGTCGTCCTCGTCTGGATGCGCTTCTTTCCTCTTGCCATCGTCTCCAGTATTCCCGGAATTTTCACTCTTACTCGTCGAGTTCGCCGAATGCGACTTGTTTAATAGAGAGCTAAACTCGCCAAACTTTAAAATTTCTTCCATCGCCGATTGCTCCAAATTAACCTGAAACGTTTACAGATAGCTGGTATCCGACTAGGCCATCAGAAAGAAGCTCAGTTGCAAACAGTTCGTCATGAAAGAGCGTTGTCTCAAGGAAAAATTATTATTTTCAAGAAATGTGACAAGCGAACGCACAAATTGCAATGCAGGACGCAATGCGGACAGACATTCTTATGTGACGGACTGCAATTAGAAATTCTCCGATCTCTCTTGCGCTACCTTACGTGGTCTGCCGCGTTTGCCCTTCGTCGGCAACGAGGAGATTGTTTGGCCGCCCTTTCTCTTCGGCCATTGCAAGTGCGAATCAAGATGTTGCTTCAGCTTGTCCTGCCTAGCGAACATTCGTGGGCAGATATTGCAAGCGAAGGGTCTTTCGCCCGTATGCACTCTTCTGTGCCTCGCTAAGTGCGACGCTCTTGTGAAAGCCAAAGTACAAAGGTCGCAGGAGAAGGGCTTATGCTGCGTCCTATCGGATTTCATCAGCATCCTTGTCTCTCTTCCCTCGTTTCCTCCTACTCTCTTCACGACCTCGAACTTCCTCTTCACTCCTACCTTCGACGGCTCGTCCGAGCTTTTCGCAGTTTCCTATAAATTGATAAGCAGATTTTTAAAGCTTTGCAACAACGATTATGAATCGAAATGGAAAAGCATTATGTTATACTAATAAAAATTATCACAAAAGGAACATTCCGGTTCAATATATTATTATATATTTATATATGCATATATAGACACGTATAGAGAGAAAGAGAATTTCGCTGTGGTGACGAAACGGTTGCTGCGATTGCATATTCCACGAGAATAAGCTACTATAATTACACCGTAATCTGTTATGTTATTACACCACCGTCTGTTTTGTTGATAAAATAAAAATAGCTTGCTGGATATATTTCTTTATATTTTGCAACACAGTAATCTATTTCGTAATCAGTTTGCTGTTACAGCAAAGCCGGTAATGCTTTGGTAATGGAAATTTATTGCATCATCGCATAAAATGCGTTGGCAAACATTCTCCCTGCCGGCAGATAGGCTCGCTTACCTGTACGCCCGATACCGCGACATCCGCGGGTTCGTCATTGAGAGTCGGCTCGCATTTGACGATCCTCGAGGAATCCTCGCAGCTCGATTCTCGCGACGAGTCTTTCGATTCCGGCGGGTCGTTGTTCCTTGTCATGCGGCCCACGGACACTCTCTTCTGCCCTTTGAATCTGGTCTCCCGCTTGTACATCGGAGGTGGTATACGCCTCTGAAAATTACAGCGATAAGTATTCGGAAGACCGATCGGTCCACAGATAACATCACGCAAGAGAAGTTATAAAGCGCATATCCCCCGAGCTTACGATTTGCGTTTCCACGGATCGCGGAAGCTCGTCGAAGCTGTCCTCGTGCCCGTCCATCACCATCGGGTCGTCCTCCACCTCGATGTCCTCCACTTTAATATGGTCCTCCATCGAATCGACGGTCGAGTGCTTGGGCAGGAAAGGGATCACCGACGGCTCCTTGATGTACTCGGTAGTGTGCACTCTGGTCTCGATGTGGCATCGCTGCATCCGCGTCTCGACCCTGGTATAGAGGTTGCGGTTGCTCTCCTGGTTCTTTTGATCCCCGGAGAGACCGCGTATCTCCAAGTCGGTGGCAGTTTTTATCAGCGAGGGAAGGTGCTCCTCCGTCACGTCGATGGATCCTCTGTACATGAAGTCCAGGAGGCATTCCATTTCTTCGACAGCGACACCTGAGCGATACAAATGTACGTGTCAGATTGGGTGCATTTCAATACCTTCGCGCGAAAGTGTTACACGTTTTCTCCGAAATAGAGATGGGGGCCAAATTTGTTCTCCCGGTTTCTATATTTTCGCGTGATGCTACCGTGTCTCTTCGAAACAGTAGGCAGCCCACAAAAGAGGCCACATGGCTTTTTTTCAAGTCTTGTTTCTTTACGCTTCGCTGGAGTGAAGCTCTTATAAAAGTCAGAACAAAGATTTCCTCTCGCTATGTTGAACAATTATGTAAAGAAAATCCGCTTGCACTGCACTTCTTCCTCTATCTCTTTCAGGCAAAATATCTTGCGTAAGAAATTAAAAAGAAGCCCCCGTCTCTTTAGACGTTCATTTAAAACGTCATGAATGTTTCGCCGGAGCTTGCCGACGTGTACCTTTTAAAATGAGAATGGGTTGCTCTCCGTAATGTTCCTTAAAAACCCTTTCGAAGTAAGGGCTACAGGCGGCCAGCACCAATCTGTGGGCCCTCAACATGCCACCCTGGCAAGCCAAAGTCGCGTCCGTCAAGGAGCCGCTCTTGTAAAGAGCCTCGAACAAACCCGACAGATTCGCCAGGTGATTGTTCCACGTAAGGTTGAACGTCTTCTCGCCCATACTTTTATCGAGTGTTACCGACCTGAAATACAAAGACTCTGTATTTCCGCAATGTCGCGGTAGGTCGACTCTTAAACGGAAAAGGCATGCGTCTCGCGCGTATGCAAATGTGCCTTTGTTTCTCCGCTAATCGGACACGTTGAAAAGGTAATTACATTAGCAATCAGGCGCACGCGTACGCGTTGCGTGCACCGAGAAGTATATTCTGAAAAACGTTGCACGAACCGCGTGTTCTCAAACGACCTACGAACTTTCGACATTATGAGATAGCAGGTTTTCAACGTACAAATTCAATCGCAAGTCTTTTCTCGCAACGATTACGCGATCTAACAATCAATTTTCCACTAAACAGAGATTTCACTCCAAGAGCAATAAATTCATGGTATAACTTAGAAATCTCTTTAATTTGCCAGTAATAGATAACAATAATCAAGCTCTTCAGTCGACATTAACCAGCCAGTGTTTCAACACAGAAAATTTATAGTGTAACTTGTTGGTCCGCTCTGTCATTTGCTTCGTTTTGCGTCGATCCCTTCTGCGCACTCGACATTGTTCTGGGCGGGCCAATTAAAGAGAGAAAAGTTGTATACGTGGTAGTGTGGCTTTGACGAGTACGTATACACACGCCCCTAGTAGCACAGTGCATTGACGAAACATCGGTTAAACATTGGTCCAATATCTGGGTTGTATTGGGCCAATGTTTAGCCAATGCACTGTGCTATTAGGGGCGCGTCGCTGGATCCTGCCCGGGTGTATGGCGTAACACCACGTGATCGGGACCGACAGAGAGTGGACCCACTTATACTACGATGGAACCAACAGATGTTGCCTATTAATTTAGCAGAACCCTCCGATGTCTCGTGTTAGCAGCCCGTCTCATAATAGGGGACTCTTCTCTGTAAGAATACATTCTTTATACAAGAGACTTTCGCGTCGCACTTTACAGGAACATCGGTTGTCTCGTCCGCGAAAAGAATCCACGGTCGACGCGCGAGACGCAGAGGATCCGCGCAAGGGGGATGCGCGAAAGCGAGCAATTCGGAGAACGCGTCGACCCAGTGACAACACCAACGTCGAGTCCACGTCGATGGAGTCGAAGTCGCGTCGCAGCTGTCAGTTTTTTGAGAACAATTAAGTTTCGGAACTTAATATTTCACATTAAATTTGGCAGAGGAGAGTTCCCTATTACGAGACAGGCTCCTAATATGAGACAATGGGGTTTCCGCTCGATTAACGGGCATCGCCCAGCAAACGCGGAACGTTGCCGCAACGTTGTTTGCTGGTCCCGCCATGGATTTATCACCCTTGGAGCGAAATCTGTTTGCCCAGTGAGAAATTATTCGTCGATCGACGTCGAAATGATGTCGAAACGGTGTCGATGTCATTTCGACGTCGAACGACGAATCATTTCTCACTGGGTGATAGAAAATTCATTGTTAGATCGCGCGTGCGATTGTTGCAAAGGGGACACGTGAAATTGGACGTTGGAGCCCCGCTGTCTTTTATCAGGCTGCCTCATACCAGAGGACCTTCCTCTCTGTTAAATAAGTTGGCAGTCCTCGTTTGTAAAATGTCAAGAGTATTCAGAGCGTAGGAGCTCCCAATACAAAGCTCCCGAACTCGCTTTCTGAAACCGACGGTTCCCTAAAACGGACGTCGAATCGACGTCAACACCGTGAAGTCGATCGGCGAATAATTTCTCACCGGGTCGGGACGCGGCTTCGACCCCCCCACTGACGTCGATTCGACCTTCGTGTTCTCGCTGGGGAGCTGCTCCCCGGCGCGTGCACGTAGCCCCGCGCGATCGACGCGGTTCCCGATCGAGCGGGGGACTCGCAGAAAATTTTCCGGACCGCGTCGCAGGCGGTTGATTAGCCGCGCGCACACATGCGCGCCACGCACGCGGAATGCCAATGTCGCTCTCGGCGACGCATCCGCGCGCTCGTTGCATCACGAGTGAAATAATGCCGTCGCGGCGGGGCGAGGCGACGGCGCGGCGCGCTTTTAATCGCCACGTTCCGCGCAATTATTCCACGCCCGGTTTGTGCGACACGCTCGCCAATGTGTCATCGCCGCCGACGTGTCGGCCGCGTTTTCGCGCGCGCTCGCGCTTACCTCGAGGTGTCCTCCTTCTCCCCTCGCGCTATCGCTCCCGTCCGAACTGAAATCGATTCGAGCTCGTTTCTGAATCTTTCATTCGCGAACGCGCGCCTTCTCCGCGGGCCGCCCGCGACCACTCGTCAGCGTGAATTTACGGAATTCGCGCGGCCTCGGGGACGTTGTTGGTAAACTCGCGCGAGGACGGGAGGAGGTATGTCGCGCGCGCGGAGAGGAGGAGTCGGTCTCGAAGGAGAGCTTCTCCAGGAGAGCTTTTCCGCGCCCGGCGTGTGCGTGCCGCGTGCGTGTACGTGTGTGCACGACCAACAACGGCGGGCGAGTTAGTCATGCGCAGACGTGAACCCTCGCGTTGCCTCGATCCATAATTTTGTTGGTGGACCCCCCCACGCATTTCCAAGGGACTCCCGTTCCCCGTTGGCCAGGAACGGGCCGAACGCGCCCTTTCTTTCCCCTCGTTTTTTTTTCCCTCCCCCGTCCGCTGTCTGGGAGGCGACGCGGAATGCGCGCGGACGCGTTCGAGCCCTCCGCTGCCGGGGCTCCGAGAGGTTCCCGGGGCCACGGAAGGACGCTCCGATCGAGCGTCGGGAATCGGGGACGAAACCCGCGGCCCCGGTCGTCGAGATAAGATACGCGCGTATTACGCGCCAGCGGGAGAGCGCGCTCCGTGTGACGAGATCACGTGCGGACGCGCGCACACGTCGCTCGCGGCGCGGCGGATATTCGCCGCGGCCTTGAACGCCGCGCGGCGGGAGAGCGATCGGCCGATTGATCGGGAGGAAAAACGCGGACGGCGAGGTGCGCGACGGGCCGCGCGAGAGCAACGGGAGAGACCCGCGTCACTCACGTGCGACTTACGTATACGCGCGCCGAGGTGGGCGAGGGGGGGCGAGGGGGAGGGACGACGGCGAAAAAACGCGGCGACGAGGCTCCGCACGTGATCGCCGCGTCCCAGGAATGCGCGAGTCCGAACGACGCTCGCCGTCGCGCCGCGTCGCGCCGCGCGCCGGTGCCCCGGTGCCTCCTCTCGCCGAGCTCTATTAATATCCGCGCCTCGACGTCGACGTCGCGCCTCTCCGGAACGCGCTCCGCCGGCGGAGGGACACGCGACTAGGGGGAGAGAAAGAGAGAGAGAGGAGAGATCGCGCGGTTCCTCTCCTCGCCTCTCCCGCCGCGCCGCGCGTCCCCGCTCGATTCGCGATTTCCTCTCGATCGCGAGGAGGAACGGCTGTCGTACGACGGCCACCCCGCGGCTACCTGGCGACCTCCGGCGTGAAACTCTCCGGTTTCGACTCGGGCCGGGCGGATGGGACGTCTCCCCCTTTCCCCGGGTATGCGCAGGGAAAAGGTCGTATCGGAGCCGCTGGTCACGGTGGCCTGGGTGGTCTGCGAGTCTTCGGGTGGCGACGGCGACGGGCGCGATATTTGCGTGTCCACTCGCTGGAGGGGCGCTATTCGGTGTATCGCGGGAGAGCGAGAGAGAGAGGGAGACTGTTACTCCGCGAGGGGCACGGCGCGACCGACGGCGTAACGCGACGCGTGCTGGGGCTCCCTCGACCGAGTCGCGACTGATATCATTTCCAGCGGGGGACTGTAGGGTCGGCGGCCAGAACCCCACCAGGGGGTCTTCGTGCAACCCCCACGCGGCGTCGTAGTAGTAGTCGTGTACGTCGTCGACATTGCCGCCGCCGCCACCGCCGCCGCCACCGCCGCTGCCGCCGTCGTCGCCGTCGCCGTCGCCGTTGTCGTCGTCATCGTCGACGTCGTCGTCGTCGTGGTGTGCCGACGGCCTCTCAAAACCCCCCCGCGCACGCATCTACGCACACGCGCGCGCGTGTAGCGTGCCACAGGGAGCGTCGTATCTCTCTCTCTCTCTTCCTTCACCCTTTCCTCCCTGTCCCTTTCTCTCTCTCTCTCTCTCCCCCTTTTAGCCCCTCGGATTTTCCGTCTTTTTCTCCCTTCCGACCGAGCCCCGATTTTACATCGCTCCCCTCAGTCCCTCCGAATCGGATGGTCTCTCGGGCGGCGCGTCTCGCTCTTCCCCCCTTGTGCGGCCCCCTTCGCTTCGCTACGCGACGCGGGTGCCTTACCAACGCCCGACGCGTCGCGACGCGGCGCGGCGCGGCGTACCCAACGATCTCATCCACCCCGAGTCCTCGCCTCGGCGAGGGGTTGCCTCTCGTCAGGCGAAAACAACGCGCCTTTCCTTTCGGGCTCGACCTCGCGGGCGTCTCGGGAGTCCGCGTCTCCCCATTTTTTTTGTGCCTTCCCCCTTGTCTTACTCCCGCCAGACGCGGCGACAGGCGGCATTCCGTAGATAATTGTAATCCTCGTCCTATCGACGTCTAGTCCTATCTACGCCGGCACCGTTGGGGGTGACGGAAGGACGCGCGTGGCCCCGATAAGCGCGTAAATACCTCCGGCACGCAGGGTGTGTCCCGCGTCACGCGCGCTTCCGCTCGGCTCAATTTTGAGTCGACTTCGTTGAATCGACCTTCATCTCGCCTTACTTTTGTATTCTCGACGTCGCCGTAAACAGACGGGCAGGAATTATACGAGTGCACACATTGTGCAAATGTCCAGGCATTGCCGCCTGTCTGCGCACCTCCGGTGAATTCTGTCGGAATAAAATCTACGAGCAAACTCTTGCCCCAGTAGCACAACATATTGGCGCAATATTGGTCCAATATTGTAAGATGCGTGCCTTTTCTTACTTAGCCAATATGTCTATTTAGCAATATTGGTCTAATATTGCGGCAATGTTAGACCAATGCACTTCCAATATAAATCTAATATTGTATAATTATTATCGTGCGATATTTGCATTTATTTCGTGGCCAATATTGGCTTTACGTTGGACAATATGTCGGCATTTCTAATATAACCAACATTGAACCAATCTTGTCTCCCCCGTAATTTTCACAGAGCTTCTTTCTGTTACGAGTAAGAGAAATACAATGCTTTGTACGGCCGGGCTGGACCTGCGTGCGCAATATTTATGCGTACGCATTTTTTCCAGCTCAGCAAATCACGCCGAGTGATGTCGGCCTGTGGAGACGCTCGGGCCGAGGCCGAAGCATACGTGATTAAATTGCCAATCGATTTAACGATAATTAACGATGCCGAAATGAGCGTCTTTCGGAAAACGAAGGAATTTACTGCGAAAAACATCGTCCCAGCCGGGGCTCGAACCCGGGGGTCAATTCTCGCGCTATAGTGAAAATGCTAAAAGTGAACAGCTTTGTCTCTTTCTAACCGTCCCGTTAGAAGACAAAGTCGTTCACTTTTAGCACTTTCGCTGTATCGTAAGAAGCCCCTGGGGCTCGATCATGAATCTGTGTCTCCAGCGTAAACTCGTAAAAAGTGAAAAATTTAATTAACGAGTTCGATATTTGTTCTCCGGGCCTAATATCCGCAAGAGCCGTGGTGCCTGCGATCTCGGTTCCCGCGGAGGAAAAGTCGAGGCAATCTCGGGAGACGCTCGGACCCCCGTAGGAATCGCCGTGGCGCATTCCATCCGAGCGTAAACACGTTACTTCGGTCTCGCCCGGTTAAAACGGACGGCTCTCCCTCGCAAACGCGAACCTATATCGAGCTCGGGGCCGGGCACAGGCCGCGCGCGTTTAGCACCAGCGCCTTCGAATTACGTTTGTATCGCACGGCACGAGCGATAAGATATCTGCCGCTCGCCAGGAATTCGCTCGCCACGGAGGGGCGGCGGGGGGGAGTAAAATTCGCCCGTGGAAACGTCGCGCGGCTGGAAAACGGCGTCGGCGCGCGCAACGAAAATTCGAGCCGCGGAGACCTCGTTGCAACGCGAAACCGCCTCCGCGCTCGGCGGTGTCGCAATACGACGAGCCCTGACGTAATCCCCCGGCATGGCGCGCGTATTCGCAGCGGCCGTGCCCGCGGGGCGTCGCGTCGACGCGCCACCGACGCGGCCGACGTTCCCTCGGCAATTTTTGTCGGCGCAGCCACGCACGGCGCGTTCGTTAACGCATCGGCTACAATGCGCGGTGTAAGCCTGGAGTAAGGAAATAAATCAATTTCATCTCTTACTCCTTCACTTCAGCTCTTACGCTTGCTCTCGGTGGAGACCCTGTAATCAGAGACTGGCCATAAGAGTTCGTCAAATTCCCGCGAGTGAGAGGGAAACATAGATCGTAGAAGAGTAAGATATAGCCTTTGTTTCTCTCTCTCTCTCTCTCTCACTCGCGGGAATTTGACGAACTCTTATGGCCGGTCTCTGATTACAGGGTCTCTACGATTCTACGATCGTAGAACAGCGAGATGGCCTATGTTTCTCTCTCACTCGCGGGAATTTGACGAACTCCTGCGGCCAGTCTCTGACTACAGGGTATCTAGCTCTCGGTGAATCGGAGCGCCATCGCGGCCAGCGTTACAAAGATTTAAAAAAAATTATGTCTGTATTTTAGCTTCCTTACGCCGAAAGCTAAAAATTACGGTTCTCTCTTACGTCAAGCTTACTCCACGTATTGTAGACGATGCCTAACGATTTACGGCGCGCGTTATCAGTCGTAATTGCGCCGCGCGACTCGGGAGAGAGAAAGAAACGCGTCCCCCCGATGTAATAGACCAATTGATTTTTCGTATTGTGGACACGCATACACACACGCACACACACACACACACACACGGCGTGTAGCACACGTACTCTCTCTTTCTCTCTCTCGCTGACCCAGGCGAGTCCGGCGTGTCCGGCGACTGATTTGGGGGCAGCGGGCGAATATCGATTCGTTATTTTTAGGGGCAATCCGTCCGCTGTGCGGACCCCACCTACGCGTCGTTCCCGGGTTTCTCGAACGGCCCTTTCTTAATCATGGTGTTACCGTCGCGCGCGTGATTCGCGTTTGCGAGAGCTGAAACTTTTAAATTGACGACAACGCGATCGTCCTCGCTGCATCGAAAGCGGCCTGCGAACGCGAGTCGGAATTAGTTCGTCGTGAATCGTAATCTGGCCCTTTCCCGCCTTGTACGCGACACGTGGCGGAAAACGGCATTTAATTTTTACACTAATGCGCCAGCGTTAAACAAAGCGTCCACGTGTCGCGACCCGAAAACGTCAAATATCGATTGTCAGAATTTACAAAGTTATCGTTGGGACGATTGCAATGTTGTAACACGTCGGCTTACGTGAAAACGTCTTTACCTGATATCGATAATGCTCGTTGTCTCGTCGCATACACACGATGTTACGTTATACAATCCCGTAATTTAATTTACAAACACAACACATTAAATTACACATCAATAAAAATATTAATTTTACAATGGCCATTTGCGCGTATAAATTACGTTATATTAAACACTCGTTGTTACAATAAATAAATTACATTTTAGATATGACACTAGAAGGCCTCCCTATACTTTACAACCACAGTGATATTTCGTTACGTGTCGCCAGCGAAGTAACATTGCCCTGACCGCTCGGAATAAGAAAGGTCAGCGGCTTTTCTTCTAAATTAATCCTTACAAAGATCCGTACTTAAATTTGTGCTATATTTATATCTAAATGATATGATCGTAAAAGATCACGACCACGTGTATAGTCCGTTGACGAATTTTAGGCTATCCAAGACTTCTATCCTGACCGGGTCGGGGCTGCAAAAGTGGCTCAATAATTCTTCGTTGAACCCACAATCGCTCAAATTTTCTTGCCCGAAAACGTTAAGCGGCACTTTCGCGGCACTGAGGTTTTCTTCCTCTCTCGTGACAATTGACTGGCCTGGAGTACAAACGTTATTCTCGCTACTTGGTTCGTGAAATCTCGTCGATTAACATGCAAATGCAGTGTATTCGTATGTCCGTACCGTGCCTCGCCGTGGAAAACGAAGTTGTTGAGGCCAATTGCGCGCAGCTCGCCGAAAATTGCTCCAATTGGCTGGACTTCATCAAATGACAGAGAGAAGGCAACACGTGCGGCAAAAGGGGTCCTTTCAATTCGAGGGAATAGAACCTGTCGTTGCTGTCGCGCACTACGCTTTCTCGAACCTTTGTCAGTAAAAAAAAAGTAACAGTTTAAAGCCTACGGCACACGGTACTATTTTTCCTACTGGATTCCTTACGAGAGCCAACCAGGATTCAGCTTTGAGTCACCTGATCGAAAACTCTGCGTCCTGATTGGCTCTCGTAAGCAATCCAGTAGGAAAAATAGTATCGTGTGCCGTTGGCTTTAGTCACCAAAGTTCTACGATAAAAATTAACTGTGAAATCAATTATGCCTCTGATACCTTGAGCGGTTTTAGCGTAGCGCCGTGGAAGGCCGTCGGAGCCAAAAGCGTAGGGGGTACGCCGGCCAGCACGCCGGTCATCGCGATAGCTGATTTGCAATTGATCAGGAAATTGAACAACGCCTGCGTCTCCACACCTCTTACGAACACAAGGGATTGCCTCAAGTTATCTACCTCGCTCTCTTTCTCTAAAGTCATCCTCGCCTGAAAGAAATCGCGACGTCAGAGCAAATTGAGAACGCATAACGTCTCTATGTATACCTGTGAGTGATTGATTTTCTTAATCTCCGAATTTTCTACTCCAAGACTCTCGAGCCACGCGTCCTGGGTTTCGTCGTCATCATCCTCTTCTTCTTCTTTTTTGCCACTGTCACTCTCTTGCTGGCAATCCACGGTATTAGACACGGCATCTGGAGTTTTAGAATCGGTATCTGTTACGTCAGATCGTCTCTTGGAGTCCTTCCTCAAGGGCATAGAGTATTCTATCTCTGAAACGTAATAAAAGAGACACGATCGATATTTTAAATAAAATAAAATTAATACTCTTAAATCTGCTTCTCTTTTTATTTCACAATGTAATTAGATTTCATTAAGATTATTATTTTTTATCACATGGCTATTAATTCATTATTCATGTCAAAAACTTGTAGCTTTACTTTGTGTTGTCATTAAAGACTCATTTTATCGATAAGTAATTAAATAAAATAAGCAGCCCAGCAAACACAAGTGTAAAGTTACACAACACCGACATAACTGCTACGACCTGTGTTTACTGGGGAAAATCTCTACCTTCTTGCCTCAACGACTGGCGAAATCCACGTGTGGTGGGCGTGACAAGAGCATGAATCTCCGACAATCCGCAGATACCAGCGGCACGAAAGAGCACCGTGAATGTGTTCGCGCACACATAAAAATACGGGCATTGCCTTACTCGCAATAAATGAAACAGGGATCTGAAGCTGTCGCACCATTCTCGATACAAAGCATCTTTCATATTCTGATTGTTCACTATCAACGCATTAGTTGCGAGAGACGCACTCACTTTGCCAGCAGAGCGAGGGAACAACTCTAACCATGGTAAAGATGGATGTTGCCAGATCAAGCAACACTGATGAAACCTGAACCGGAAACATTTAACGAGCATTATTACAAGGCTTACAATTGGAGAAACAAATAAGATACGACAGGTAAAGGTGAACGAGACCAACCTTGCGTTTAAACTGGTGTCCAAAGTTGTCTCCTCCTCTCCGATATTTAAACATCTCACGAATCCCGTGGTGCCCGATGCCTCTTCGCTAGTCTTCAACTTGCTGCTCCACGGAAAAGGTTTCGGAGACATAAACCTCATTTTAGTTTTCAATGTCCAGTCTATAGGAATGTGCCTTGCGCCCTTTGGAACGTTTACGTCCGGAGTCTGATTAGTCGATTCTAATTTGGCAAGAACGTTAGCAAAAGTCAGGGAATTATTTAAGGACAGATCTGCCGCTGGCTGCTCCCGCTGGACGTCGAGGTTCAATAGTTCGAACAGCGTGTTGTCGTTGCTGATTTCTAATCCCGACGTCACGTCCTTTTGCTTCTTGTACGTTTCGCTGATCACAAAAGGGTTCTTACGCTTCTGGCAATAAGACATACGCTGCGCATTGTCGCCGGAGTCAAGCGCATCTAGATTCGCCCTTTGTTGGTCGCCGGCGTTAATGGTCGTTTTGTTTATACGCGCTTGGAGCGCCCGTTTCTTCATTTTCATACGATGCAGTTGCATCACTTGATCGGGACGCGTCCACTCCAACGAGCCCGCATTCTCAGGTTCTGCCATTGGCGCGCGTAAAGTTAGATTTGGCATTCTGCTGTAACAAACATTGACGTAATTAGATAAGTAGCAAAATGTGTAAGACAGCCGGAGGAAATTACTATAGATTCTTATTTAGAAGTAACTATGGAATGCTGCAAATATATAACAACAATTTAAATACATGTAATTACGTATAATGTATGTACACTAGGAATCATTGATGCCTTTCCACATGAATTTGTGCACATACCCAGATAGCACCCATAGTTCTATGAATATTCGTAAGTTCAGAACATTCCAATAGAATATTCTATAAATATATATAGATTATTACAATTAAAAATCGTATATTCATAACAAAGAAGAATGTTTTTAGAATATTCGTCGAGAATGTCTTTGAAATATTCGTCCGGAATAATTTTTTAAATATTCACCGAGTTTATGTACCGCACATTGTAATACATTTATCTTATGCAAAAGGCAGTGAAACCTGCGATCGTACCATGTATAACCGACACGCTATATTTGATAGATTATTCTATTCACATTCGAAACAGATTTATGGTAGTGCCAGTCGAATGTTCCACGAACATAAGATAAATATATAAAAATGACCTACGGAATGTTCCAAATATTCTTGAAGAATATTCTTAAAATGTTCACAGGAGTGTCTTGTGCTATCTGGGTATCAACACATTTAGGCCCGGCTTCACCAACGTCGTTTAACTTTGAGCTTAGCTTAATTCGTTCTTCGTCTCTTTCCAACTGTTGCTTTAGGCCCGGTTTCACCAATGTTGTTTAACTTTAAGCCTAGTTTAATTCGTTCTTTGTCTCTTTCCAACTGTTACTTTAGAAAGAGACAAACGTGAATGAAACTAAGATTAAATTTAAGCGACGTTTGGTGAAACCAGGCCTTTTACATTTTGCATATACATACATGAGAAATATACGTGTGTTCTACCTGTGCCTAAATTCATGCGAGAAGGCATCAGCGATTCCTAGTGTACATAATTTTGATAAATTTAATTCTACGCACATAGCGTTTAAATAATTGCAGATTATTATAAATTGTACGTATATAAAACATATGAAAAAAATGTACAAACGCGTAGAATTAAAACTTTTACTTAACAAATTAATAACTTTCGCATTATTATACCACGCGCAATGTCGTAGTCGTTACATTTGCGAGCGAAACAATCGTATACACAATTTTCCTGGTCAGCAAAATGTTAGCAGATTGCCAGCAGATTTATCAGAAGCCCACACCAATACCATAGCCATCTGTGCTGGAGCTCCCTAGTACACGTGTACTGGACTACACGTGTAATCCGTGTTTTAACCCGTGCACACGAATTTAAAGAATCTCCATATACGCGAATCCGTGAACACGTGAATGCGACATGTGTTTCCGAACATCCGTGAACGTGACACGTGTGCACGAATACCCGTGTATGCAACATATGTAAACGTGTAGCCGTGTATACCTCAACGGGGAAAAATATTTAAAGAATTATGTGACAAAATCTGGATAAAACTTGGAATGCTGGAATTGTGCGTATACACGTGTCGAGTAACATATGCAGAACTAGGGGTCTTTCATCAAATTTTGACAAATACTTGCACACGTACACGTGAATCTTAACCCTTTGCACTCCGAATTATATTTCATCTACTGGTTTGACTTGAAAAACTGTCGAGTGAGACTCGACAAAGGAGCTCCTGAGATAAAAACTGATGTCGAGTCACACTCGACATAGGAGTGCAAAGGGTTAAAACACGCAGCCAATCGAAAGCTCTAAATTCTGTGTCCGCATTTGGCTCTTGTTTCGGCAACAGAGTCCGCAAAACATACGTTGTCAACGGATCGTCGGCAGAAATCGAACAGGCCCAGTTATGTCGGCAGACTTTGTCGCATTTCTACCGACACGCTGGCAACGTGTAGAGTATATCGGTTTCTGCGTGCAATCTGCGGTGCTTCCTGCCTTCGAAATTTGTAGCGGGCATTCGACGGAATCTGTCCTGGCAGATTTTGGCTATCTCGCACGCTACATCGCGTAACGTTTCAAAGTGCCAGGAACGCGAGTAACAACTGTCGAGACGTATAGATCAGTAGCTCGGATCTGCAACATTTCGCCAGCGGAACAACGTTCAGTTAAATTCCATTTAATTCATGACTTTCTGAGGAAGACGGGAAATACGTACCGCTCCTTATTGTTCGCCGATCGCTCGTCAGCACGACGGTCGAGCGACTGTCAACGCAACATTTTGCCGCCGTCCGAAAGGGAGGTTAGGAGCGCACGATCATATGCGCAGCGCACTTCCTCAGGTGCTGCGCTTCCAATGGCAGCAACGCGTTCCGCGCGCGCTCCTTCACCGCGCAACCTCCGTGTGAAGTACAAATAGTGTCAGCTGAGCGCCCACGATTGGCTAGCCGGCCCCGACTGTCTCGATACATCGAGAATCGCGCTTCGATATTCTTCGAATCACAGAGCCGTTCACGTCGGACGCGCGGCGCGTCGCGAGGAGTCGTCACGGATCGTATCTTCCGCGATTGTCGTCGTCGCAGAAAGAGTTTCTCGCGTTCCCGCGCGAAAAAGTGTCTCATCGCGATCGCGCCTCTCGCGAAATGTATCGCATACGTGGTTCGCCGCGGTAATTCGCGACGGGGATCGCCGTTGAACGCCCGGACTCGTGAGGACGACGGGGACGCCGACGTTGCGAGGAATTCGGACAAGATGCCCGGCGGACGTCTACTTTTATGCCTTTGTTTCCCAGGTACAGCGAGGATCTTGCAATCGCCGCACGTTCGTTGTCAAGTATGTGAATGCTATTTACAATTGGCGTAATGTTGGTCATTGATTAAAAATGATATCTTCGTATCCGGCTTTGTCTCTTAACTAAAAATTCGTGACGCAGTGATAGCACAATTTATCGACACCGTACATCGTTAAGGGCCCTGTAGCGCGATTCTGTAACTCGTTATGTCGTCGTTACGGGCTTTGCGCAGATCTAATATACCGTAGAAAAGCTGCGCAAAGCCCGTAACGACGACACAACGAGTTACAGAATCGCGCTACTGCGTCCACGACTTGGCCCAAGTTCTAGTTTCGAGAAATGTATGCGTGTATGCTATTTCATAAAAGTTGATTGGCTACACATTTCGCGAAACTTGGACCAAGTTCTAGCAAATTTGTCCTCGTTCTGGCGGCTACAGTTGTCGAAATCATCGTAAACCCCTGGAAGGTGGCGCCGCCCAGCGAGCGAGCATGGAAACAGAACGCTGCCCTATAAAATTTGAATGTACTTGAACGAAAAGTAAAATCGATGCGATAAACGATCGGCTCGTTTATAGACAGAGAATAAATGTATTCAGTCTCCTGAGATACATCAATATTAATCTCGAGATAAATCTTCTATGGCATTATGTAATTTCTTCTATTGTTAGATTCCGAGGACTAAATGAATCCATCACGGTGAGAAATATTTTATACAATTGTGCGAAATTTGATTTTCACATAATTACGTAGACATACTTACCTCTATGTCTGCTTCTTATCTGACGGGGATATTTGACTTACAGTACTATTGCATTTGTAGTGCGACAATTTTTTTTTAAGCGCGTTGATTGGCTACAAGCTAGAAAATTGCTCAACAACTTTTCTAAT